>NC_090294.1:51899959-52216646 GCF_037392515.1 Haliotis asinina | reverse complement strand
GTCCTGACTGTCTGTCAAACAAACTGGGCCTTGACAGTCTGTCATACAGACTGTGTCCAGCATCCGACAGCCCATCTGCATTTGACTGCATATTGTGATGATCCAGTTTGACTCTGTATCTGTTGAACAAATGCCTTTTTGACCAAGTGTGGAGAAGGAAAATTTCAATGTCTAGCCTTCCATTCTGATATGTAGATTTAAAATAAATAACATCAACTACTTACAGCGACATTCTGTAGACCAGCATCATGGGAAGCTAAATTATTTTGTCGCGATGGTAACTACAGAACTTGACAAATCTGTCAAAGGCCACGTGTTGCTGTAACAGCCCCAAGACAGACAGTTGTAATGTAAGACAATTTCCCCGATTAGAGACACCGGACGCTGCCACTGACGACAGATTCCACCATTCGCACAGTAATCCAATCCATTAAGCTGCCCTTGCTGTTCATGCTCGGACTGTATAAGGAAGCTCAATGGAATTGCCAAAACTCTCGTGATAAACACCGAAGCCATGAGCCTGGTTAATATTCTGTATCACCACACAGCCTCACTGCCGCCAATAAACTCCGCTTTGGAAGAGCGCTGTCATATAACATAAAACCATTAAAGTTTGGATTGGGTGATGACCGACGACATTGATATCACTTGGTATTAGGGCAGGATGGAGCACGATGATATATCCACAGGATCCTGCTCGGTGATATCATGAGGCGCCATTCCAGGGCGGAGCTGGATCCGTGAACATCTGGCACAGGGTGGTCAGGCTGGGGTCCTGACCAGACAAATGCCTACCGACAACTGCCCCCTGAGTATCTGCGCCCCGTCCATTGTGTCCTCCGGACAACTGCACCCAGGTTAATAGCGCCCGAAAACAAACAAACACACACACACACACACACACACACACACACACACACACACACACACACACACACACACACACACACACACACACACATAAAATTAATAGTTATAAGTTTAAAAGCACTATAATACAAAACAACATATCAATCTTCAGCTTCACTTAAAATACATTTTTCAGAAGGTTCATGGATATCATGTCCCTTTATTTGGTCATCATCGTATCGGTGATATCACCTGGTACCATTACAAGTTGGCGCTTAGGTCATATCACCTGGTACCATTGCAAGTTGGCGCTTAGGTGATATCACCTGGTACCATTACAAGCTGGCGCTTAGGTGATATCACCTGGTACCATTACAAGCTGGCGCTTAGGTGATATCACCTGATTTCATTACACAATGAGCTCGGTGATATCAGTTGGTAACACTACATCGACTGTATGCACTGGCAACTGAAGTGTAGTAATATCAGGTCATCCCATTGCACCACCCGACAGGAATGGCCTTCCTCGAAGGTACTAAAGCATATCAACTAGTATTTCAGTATTCATTGCACTTGGTGGGCTCTCATACACCATATGTCACATGTGGTACTGCAATTACCCGACAGAGTGCAATGCATTATTGATTATAGTTTCATGTGAGCAGTACGAGGTGTAGACCTCAGCATATTATGCCCACGAGAAATGTTTTCCCAACATTTATACCCCGGAGGATGCTGTAACATCTGCCAGAGAGAGGCCAATCAGATTGAATAAGAATCGTGTTGGAAGTGCAGGCTCCTAACAACAGGCACATACGAATGTATAGCATGTGTCTCTGAGAGTGGTAATCATTTCGCTCCGAATTGTTCAGGTTGGAACATTTGGTCCAAATAAGACATCTCATACAATGTACTTATTCATTTGAAAAGAAAATGTTCAGATAATCATCGATTTCATGTTCAAGGGTCCACACACCGTTCATTAAAGTAATTTGGCGATGCATCATTAAGTGGCAAATAACGGTCATATTTGACATACGGAATGAAGAGGCTGTCCAAACAGAGGTTGCCCTGTGGCACTTGAAGGAAAACAGATAAATTGAGAAGCACAGAGATAGACATTACAGTGGAAGCGAGTGGGTGAGGGTTTAAGAAATGTGAGATAAGGAAGAACGTTTCTTTGCTTTTCGAGATAGTAATCGTGAATTACAAGGCAATAATATCATTTGTTGTATCGATACACTGTTGTGACGTCACATCCACAAAGGGACTTTTGAAATGGGCGTGTGTACACTTTGGTGCCTTTGTCCAGCAGCAATATGCCTTATACGTTATTCCTTTGAAAATGGAAAATTTTGATGCTTAATCCCAAATAGCAATGGAAGAAAATGCACATCGGTAGGATGCTTATCGGTTCTATTTTAGGGAGATGCTCGATCAGTCAGAGATGTCACCCCTTATATCTTAAGTACGTGAAGCACCATGAGATATCACCCATCCCTCTCTGATACATGTGAAGCACCATGCGATATCACTCCTCTCTCTGTGATGCACGTGAAGCATCTTGAGATATCACCCTGTATATGTGATGTACGTGAAGCACCCACGACTTGGAGCTATCCAGGACTTATGCCGATCGCTGATTGTAGATGAAGTGATTAAGTTTTGTATCACAATAGGCTGTCGAAGAAAAAGAAGCTCAAATGTTGTCATTTGCCAGTGAAGATTTGATGATAGGCCTCAGCTTCAGGTAAGACTAGCCAGTTACAGGTTGACGATCATGTTACAGGTAAGACGATCCATGCATAGGCCAGATGCAGAGAAACGAACCGTTTGCAAATGTGCTATGCTCGAGCTTCCGGCTTGTTTCCTTCAATAGTTATCAAGTAATTAGAACTCTGAGTAAAAGTCAAAGCCTCCCCATAATGCGGGACCAATAATGATTCACATGACGAGATTTAGCATATTGTAGATACATCTGACCATGCTCTATTCATAATCATTGTATCTGCCAATGACATTGTAGGAGTTTGATCATCTCAATAAAATGCGTCCATACATGATCATCAAAGGTTGATGATCATACCAAGTGTTGTAATCTGTAACAAATAACTTTCGCCCTTATGTGGTGCATACATCTATGTTATGTTGCGTCCAGCCTTAAATCAGGATCAAGTTTACATTCAGGAGTGTAGGAATCAAAATCACATGTTCCCCTTCTCGAATAAACGCTTACTGTTTGTACAGGCAACAAAACCGTGTGTTTTCACAAGCCAGAGTAGAAATATGTGTCCAATCTGGCCCTGTTGTCAGATCTTCGCTGAATGCCCCACATGCCGTGCATATTAATTGGAGTAGAGTCAATAGAGCGCACACACCTTCCATTAACCTGTGACACACACATGGATTGTTTGGACCAATTTGAGCGCATGTTACCAAAGGTGGGACACTAACGTAACTGGACAACGATGATGATGATAATTGCAAGCGAGTCATGAAAAACCAATACCTCAGAGTTTCGTACATGAGCCTCTGGTTCCGGCTAGCAGGTAACCATGTGGTACGGTGTCATGGAAACACACATTGCTCATTATATCTATCTCTAGTCCAGTTCTAACACAGCTATACACTGACTTGCAAATCTCATCTTTGGGTATTATCTAATGCCCAAACAGCCTAAATATTTTGAAACGGGTCCTGAACTGATTTACTAAACAACCTAGAATACCTTCTCACTGCTTGCGTGAATTGCATGCCAACAGTATAAAACACTGAGATTCTCAGCGGTAATACAAGGTTTACACGCTGCTGGCACATGGCTGAACAAGTCCGACCATCGTCATGTCACTCATGACTTTGTCCAATCTTCCACAGATGTTGCCAACAGATGCCGCACACTGACATCAGAACTATGCATAGTGGGTGCATTCAGATGCATTCCGGGTACCCAATTTATTTATTAAACTTCTCAGCGTTTCATTCAGACGTTCTTTAATGTTATTTTAGAGTCTAAGGCAAGAAGATACTACTGAACTCTGGCACCAGGTTCACACAGGAGCCTAATGCGAGGGAAAAGACACTTTGCGCAGATTTACAGTGCATCAAATATTTAAAGAATTCATCTTTTAATTACCAGACCAGTTCCCGTCAGTGCACTGGTTCTAAAGGAAATCATAATTAAGGCCTAAGCTAGCTGTATCCGTCAATTTTCAAAACGAAAATAAAAACCGCTGTAAAATATTAACGACTTCACGGAGAAGACGTTTGTGGCGCATAATGGATTCACCGTGAGAGAAATACAATATATATGACTTGACGTCAGTGTGTTCGAGATTATATGACTATCTGTCTCGTTCTTTCAGTGTCTCTAGACAGCTCGCATCATCTTCACATCAAATTCCGTTGTAAACAAACAACCAATTCACTAACAGAAACAAGTTCGGCTGTGCTATTGGAGACACTCGCTGAAATGTCGAGAAGTCTAACCAAAGTGTCCAGACTCGAATAAAGCAAAGCACAGCAATATGACCGATGTAATTTTTTTCTGCCAACACCAGTTACCATCAGGAACCAAATTCCTGCAGAATTTACGCACTTTGGCAAAAGGTGAACCGCCCTTACCCTTCCACCTGGATGTTTGTCTGCATATAACGGTCTTTGTTTATGCAGGAACTGAAACACCCATAATGGTCACATCTTTGGGGATGACAACGTCTTTATTGCCTAAGGCTACGTTTCGATAATTCACTATTAATCCTGTAGATCACAACTTTGTGGATGACAACGTCTTTATTGCCTAAGGCTACGTTTCGATAATTCACTATTAATCCTGTAGATCACATCTTTGTGGATGACAACGTCTTTATTGCCTAAGGCTACGTTTCGATAATTCACTATTAATCCTGTAGATCACAACTTTGTGGATGACAACGTCTTTATTGCCTAAGGCTACGTTTCGATAATTCACTATTAATCCTGTAGATCACATCTTTGGGGATGACAACGTCTTTATTGCCTAAGGCTACGTTTCGATAATTCACTATTAATCCTGTAGATCACATCTTTGTGGATGACAACGTCTTTATTGCCTAAGGCTACGTTTCGATAATTCACTATTAATCCTGTAGATCACATCTTTGTGGATGACAACGTCTTTATTGCCTAAGGCTACGTTTCGATAATTCACTATTAATCCTGTAGATCACAACTTTGTGGATGACAACGTCTTTATTGCCTAAGGCTACGTTTCGATAATTCACTATTAATCCTGTAGATCACATCTTTGGGGATGACAACGTCTTTATTGCCTAAGGCTACGTTTCGATAATTCACTATTAATCCTGTAGATCACATCTTTGTGGATGACAACGTCTTTATTGCCTAAGGCTACGTTTCGATAATTCACTATTAATCCTGTAGATCACAACTTTGTGGATGACAACGTCTTTATTGCCTAAGGCTACGTTTCGATAATTCACTATTAATCCTGTAGATCACATCTTTGGGGATGACAACGTCTTTATTGCCTAAGGCTACGTTTCGATAATTCACTATTAATCCTGTAGATCACATCTTTGGGGATGACAACGTCTTTATTGCCTAAGGCTACGTTTCGATAATTCACTATTAATCCTGTAGATCACATCTTTGGGGATGACAACGTCTTTATTGCCTAAGGCTACGTTTCGATAATTCACTATTAATCCTGTAGATCACAACTTTGGGGATGACAACGTCTTTATTGCCTAAGGCTACGTTTCGATAATTCACTATTAATCCTGTAGATCACATCTTTGTGGATGACAACGTCTTTATTGCCTAAGGCTACGTTTCGATAATTCACTATTAATCCTGTAGATCACAACTTTGTGGATGACAACGTCTTTATTGCCTAAGGCTACGTTTCGATAATTCACTATTAATCCTGTAGATCACAACTTTGGGGATGACAACGTCTTTATTGCCTAAGGCTACGTTTCGATAATTCACTATTAATCCTGTAGATCACAACTTTGTGGATGACAACGTCTTTATTGCCTAAGGCTACGTTTCGATAATTCACTATTAATCCTGTAGATCACATCTTTGGGGATGACAACGTCTTTATTGCCTAAGGCTACGTTTCGATAATTCACTATTAATCCTGTAGATCACATCTTTGTGGATGACAACGTCTTTATTGCCTAAGGCTACGTTTCGATAATTCACTATTAATCCTGTAGATCACAACTTTGTGGATGACAACGTCTTTATTGCCTAAGGCTACGTTTCGATAATTCACTATTAATCCTGTAGATCACATCTTTGGGGATGACAACGTCTTTATTGCCTAAGGCTACGTTTCGATAATTCACTATTAATCCTGTAGATCACAACTTTGGGGATGACAACGTCTTTATTGCCTAAGGCTACGTTTCGATAATTCACTATTAATCCTGTAGATCACATCTTTGGGGATGACAACGTCTTTATTGCCTAAGGCTACGTTTCGATAATTCACTATTAATCCTGTAGATCACATCTTTGGGGATGACAACGTCTTTATTGCCTAAGGCTACGTTTCGATAATTCACTATTAATCCTGTAGATCACATCTTTGTGGATGACAACGTCTTTATTGCCTAAGGCTACGTTTCGATAATTCACTATTAATCCTGTAGATCACAACTTTGTGGATGACAACGTCTTTATTGCCTAAGGCTACGTTTCGATAATTCACTATTAATCCTGTAGATCACATCTTTGTGGATGACAACGTCTTTATTGCCTAAGGCTACGTTTCGATAATTCACTATTAATCCTGTAGATCACAACTTTGTGGATGACAACGTCTTTATTGCCTAAGGCTACGTTTCGATAATTCACTATTAATCCTGTAGATCACAACTTTGGGGATGACAACGTCTTTATTGCCTAAGGCTACGTTTCGATAATTCACTATTAATCCTGTAGATCACAACTTTGGGGATGACAACGTCTTTATTGCCTAAGGCTACGTTTCGATAATTCACTATTAATCCTGTAGATCACATCTTTGGGGATGACAACGTCTTTATTGCCTAAGGCTACGTTTCGATAATTCACTATTAATCCTGTAGATCACAACTTTGTGGATGACAACGTCTTTATTGCCTAAGGCTACGTTTCGATAATTCACTATTAATCCTGTAGATCACAACTTTGTGGATGACAACGTCTTTATTGCCTAAGGCTACGTTTCAATAATTCACTATTAATCCTGTAGATCACATCTTTGGGGATGATTGCTTTTTAGAAGGTAGGTTGCCTGAAGAATCATCATCAGAATCAAACTACCCTACCTGGGAAAGACCTCCCATCAAATTAGCAGACCACTAAAGCACCAAACAGGCATCGACACTGACGCACCCTCAGGAACATCCTCCAAGCAAATGGCCGCAACCTACTCCACAAAAAAAAGAAAAAAAAGCCCACAAAAGAAGTGATCTACAAAATTAATTGTGAAAATGGCGACGCCTGTTAAGGTGAAACATTCAGTCCCGTTGACATCCACATGAAAGGACATAAGACCTCAGCACCTAAAGCCATCAGCAAATCAGCCCTCTCCGATCACCACCAGAAATTCCCTACCCATCAAATCATGTTTGACAAATCTGAAATCATATCAAGTAAGAATCAGGGCCTCAAGAAAAGAAAACTATAATTGGAAGCCATCGATGTTTCATTTTCGAGTCACCAAGTTCTAGAATGCCGATCGAAGAACCCATAATGCTATCAACGTATCTCTTAGAAAATAACGCTTTTCATGAAATTCATTTATAGATTTATCGGGACTATTTTGTCCCGCTTTATGTAGACAGCTAATTGATGCTGAGGCTTTGTGTCAGGTTATCTTAACGTTACTTATCTTGATGCGTATTGTCGATTGCATGACTGTTTGACATGACGTCTTCAAGACATTATGCTGGGGAGGGACGTACTAGACGAATAATTTGGACTGGACTTTTATATGGGAACTTAACAGATCGATGTAACGTGTTCAAAGATATGGATTACTTTCACAAACTACACTGCAAATAAGATGAGAACATGAATCAGATGTATTCTTGTTGTGTGATACATGGCATACAGTAGGTGAAATGAGAACGACCGTTAACATTTGACATACACAGGTAACAGTTACTACTGGCGGCTATTTAGGTTTACACTACTACTTGTTGTCCAAACCTACGTGAACATCCCGGATCGTGGTGACAAATACTAATAAAATTCTACTCTGATAAAACAATATTGAAATATAACCGAACAAAGATTAGCGTGAGTGAGAGTTTTCACAGCGTTTCGAAGCATTCTAGAACTATCTCGTCGAGAACTGATACCGGTCTTCGACATGCGGTTTAAAGTAACGATTTAACGATTGTGAACACATCCGTGCCCATGGTGAGGTACTCTGACAGGACGTCCTTGGGAGGGGTATGCAGGTGTCAGTCTACACATGAGTGGAACGCAATGCTCTCACCCCACAGGTTGCAGTAACCTAATAACCTCCGCCTGAGACTAATCAGAGAAACACACTCTACTGCAAGCGCTCTAGTCTCGGTATGACATATAGAGGGGGATTCCGAAGTATTCCTTTAATATTTCAATAAAGAAACCACGAAGGTAATATCACTTATGTCAAAGTTCAGGAAAGATATCTAAAAATATTACTTCAAATACAAGTGCTCTTTGCAATCACTCAGATCGTATATAAGACCAGGGGTGCTATGTCTTGGTGGAGTTGCAGGACATGTGAGTCATCTGTAAGCACGTGTTGTGGACAAACTACAGCGTACCTGTTTATAAGAGGTATCAAACTACGTCGTGGCCGGTTTCAGGGCATGTGAGTCATCTGTAAGCACGTGTTGTGGACAAACTACAGCGTACCTGTTTATAAGAGGTATCAGACTACGTCGTGGCCGGTTTCAGGGCATGTGAGTCATCTGTAAGCACGTGTTGTGGACAAACTACAGCGTACCTGTTTATAAGAGGTATCAGACTACGTCGTGGCCGGTTTCAGGGCATGTGAGTCATCTGTAAGCACGTGTTGTGGACAAACTACAGCGTACCTGTTTATAAGAGGTATCAAACTACGTCGTGGCCGGTTTCAGGACATGTGAGTCATCTGTAAGCACGTGTTGTGGACAAACTACAGCGTACCTGTTTATAAGAGGTATCAGACTACGTCGTGGCCGGTTTCAGGGCATGTGAGTCATCTGTAAGCACGTGTTGTGGACAAACTACAGCGTACCTGTTTATAAGAGGTATCAGACTACGTCGTGGCCGGTTTCAGGACATGTGAGTCATCTGTAAGCACGTGTTGTGGACAAACTACAGCGTACCTGTTTATAAGAGGTATCAGACTACGTCGTGGCCGGTTTCAGGACATGTGAGTCATCTGTAAGCACGTGTTGTGGACAAACTACAGCGTACCTGTTTATAAGAGGTATCAGACTACGTCGTGGCCGGTTTCAGGGCATGTGAGTCATCTGTAAGCACGTGTTGTGGACAAACTACAGCGTACCTGTTTATAAGAGGTATCAGACTACGTCGTGGCCGGTTTCAGGGCATGTGAGTCATCTGTAAGCACGTGTTGTGGACAAACTACAGCGTACCTGTTTATAAGAGGTATCAGACTACGTCGTGGCCGGTTTCAGGACATGTGAGTCATCTGTAAGCACGTGTTGTGGACAAACTACAGCGTACCTGTTTATAAGAGGTATCAGACTACGTCGTGGCCGGTTTCAGGGCATGTGAGTCGTCTGTAAGCACGTGTTGTGGACAAACTACAGCGTACCTGTTTATAAGAGGTATCAGACTACGTCGTGGCCGGTTTCAGGACATGTGAGTCATCTGTAAGCACGTGTTGTGGACAAACTACAGCGTACCTGTTTATAAGAGGTATCAGACTACGTCGTGGCCGGTTTCAGGGCATGTGAGTCGTCTGTAAGCACGTGTTGTGGACAAACTACAGCGTACCTGTTTATAAGAGGTATCAGACTACGTCGTGGCCAGTTTCAGGGCATGTGAGTCGTCTGTAAGCACGTGTTGTGGACAAACTACAGCGTACCTGTTTATAAGAGGTATCAGCCTACGTCGTGGCCGGTTTCAGGGCATGTGAGTCATCTGTAGGAAGTGTGATGGACGAACTACAGCGTACCTGTTTATAAGAGGTATCAGACTACGTCGTGGCCGGTTTCAGGGCATGTGAGTCGTCTGTAAGCACGTGTTGTGGACAAACTACAGCGTACCTGTTTATAAGAGGTATCAGACTACGTCGTGGCCGGTTTCAGGGCATGTGAGTCGTCTGTAAGCACGTGTTGTGGACAAACTACAGCGTACCTGTTTATAAGAGGTATCAGCCTACGTCGTGGCCGGTTTCAGGGCATGTGAGTCATCTGTAGGAAGTGTGATGGACGAACTACAGCGTACCTGTTTATAAGAGGTATCAGACTACGTCGTGGCCGGTTTCAGGGCATGTGAGTCGTCTGTAAGCACGTGTTGTGGACAAACTACAGCGTACCTGTTTATAAGAGGTATCAGACTACGTCGTGGCCGGTTTCAGGACATGTGAGTCATCTGTAAGCACGTGTTGTGGACAAACTACAGCGTACCTGTTTATAAGAGGTATCAGACTACGTCGTGGCCGGTTTCAGGACATGTGAGTCGTCTGTAAGCACGTGTTGTGGACAAACTACAGCGTACCTGTTTATAAGAGGTATCAGACTACGTCGTGGCCGGTTTCAGGGCATGTGAGTCATCTGTAAGCACGTGTTGTGGACAAACTACAGCGTACCTGTTTATAAGAGGTATCAGACTACGTCGTGGCCGGTTTCAGGACATGTGAGTCGTCTGTAAGCACGTGTTGTGGACAAACTACAGCGTACCTGTTTATAAGAGGTATCAGACTACGTCGTGGCCGGTTTCAGGGCATGTGAGTCATCTGTAGGAAGTGTGATGGACGAACTACTAAGTTTCGATTATGCTCAAACATATTTGCGATAAAAAAGACCACTTCAAAAGAACCTAAACAGAACCTGATTAAACAGCTAACCGACTAGCGTGTGATCTACTTGCCCTGGGATCTCAACTATGTCAATGAAGGGACGCCGAACACCGCCCGCGAGGCAGTTAGCATACTGTGGAAAACATAGCGTAATTATGTAATCCTAATATGATCATGTCGCCCACACGAGCATGAACGAGCGGGACTGAACTGCTTGGGGAAACCATTGTTGAAAGTGGTCTAAATGAGGCCTGCAGATGAAAGGCTTTGAGGAATATGAGCATCGACTTGTCTCCAGATGGCCGCACTGAGCACAGGTTTCCATGCTGTGTAATCGCTCCATTGACCTTCCTTCACACAGTTATGGCAGCGAAATTTGGAGGAAAGCATACTACATTTTCTTCAATATATATCGCAGTTAATGATACAGCGAATCTAAGACGTTTAGACGTGGACACAAACACTGGAGAACGGCAGGTAACCTCACACTAACGTGTCGACTTATTTCAGACTATTTAATGTACCGTTTTATAGAGGGAATGTTTAATGTAAATTTATGGGTGCTTTCCGTTCTACTATACTTCTGTCACTAGGAACAAGAATACACAGTGGAGATACTGTTATTTCGTCTGCCAGTAGAAAAAATAATTCACAACCTTTACAGGATGTCAAATACTGTATGGGTATTTGAACAGTGTGATACCCTCCGAAGAACTACATCGAGTTGTATATGACTTGTGAATGAGTGAGTTTGGTTTTACGCCGCTTTTAGCAATATTCCAGCGATATCACGGCGGGGACACAAGAAAATGGGCCTCACACATTGTACCCATGTGGGGAATCGAATCCGGGTGTTCGGCGTGACGAGCGAACGCTTTAACCACTAGGCTACCCCACCGCCCCATATGACGTGTGACTACTACAGAGTATTCACTCACCTGGCAATGATGACTTGAAGCGCCTATTTAACGAAGTCTGAAAATAGAACAAAACGCTTGAAAATTTTAACACGAGGAGAATCATGAGTCAATCGTGAGCACGATGTTGAAAAGTTATTCATAAAAAACTCCATAGATGAAGTCACAACGTACGACCAGCATTATTCACGGCTTGTGCAAGTAGACCCATACGCACGTGCAATCAGTAACGCGACATTGAACCACGCCATCTCACATCATGAATGGGCAAAGTTCAAAGTAATATTCTCACAATGACACACGTGTGTGAACAAGAGCGCTTCTCGTCATATTAATACAAATTTTAAAAAAGTCTAGTTTTACTGAGTTTCGACAGTAATTCAAAGTGAGCGGTGTTGTTTCCACGTCATGCTCCATCATGCCCTGTTTGAACGCATGTATTTTCAGAAAACGGTTTTGTAATAAATCTACTTTACCAAATTATGCTGGTAAAATACTGCCAGTTATCTGTTCACTGTTGCCACGCTATCAAATAAGCACTTAGCGGCGTCGGTGAGCAACGTCCATTTTAACAGGTTGTGAATATTCAATGTTCTCACCAGGAACATATAATGGCATTTTGAAATAAAACGACCCAACTGTGAAATGACATCTTTATTTATCAGTAAAACACTAAGAGCTTCGATTGACATGCCTTCATCATTGAACGAACATACTGGGTTGCCTTTATTCCTTCGTAACCCATCAAATATGTGTCATCAAACACACACACACATGTCGACTGGCTGAGAATGGAGGCCTTAGTGGGTGAAAAGGTTATTAATATTTCATGGACAAGCGCTGCCACGTCGGAGCGGATGATCCATGTTTCCAGCAAACCTTATAGGCAAATCGCAACGTTCTGGTGTGTGTTTAAAGGACACCGGGTGTCAGGTATTGTTCTGCGCTAGTTGCTGTCGTGTGGTGTCTGTGTGTTAGTGATACCCAACCACACCAGCAATATCAGCGTGAGTGAGGGAGCTTGCTTTAAATCGAGTCAGTGTTCCAGGCACATAACAGTTTGTCATCTTAATGTAGGACGTCATTTCCGGAGAGCAACACCCTCAGGAGCGCCTTCAGATGATGCTGACATACCCGGACACGTAGTCTGGGTATCTGGCGGGCAATAAAACCAATTACGGCGCTTATGTAGAAGGACCCCTCGTGTGTAAGAACTCTGTGTCTGTTTGGGATTACACTAATGAATCCATAAACACCCCGTGAGCTGTTCCGACTGATGTTTAATTTGTCCGCGTTGTTTAGGCGAAGCCGATACACAATCAGAATCTCCCACAACCTGATGTTTACACTAGTCTGATAACCCCGGTCACAGAGTACACCAATGACCAGCAACAATGTCGTCGGTACGTTCACGACCACCGTCTATACAATATCCACCATAGCACATCTGTTACAATGAATCATTCAGAACATCTCCACTTTGGCGCGTGAGGCAAATTGAAATCTTGGGTTAGTCGGTAACTCCACTAGTTTGCCAGGGACAATAAAACAACGCCTTGCCTTAAAGGTGTCTACAAATAATCCTACGATAATGTTAGGAATCATTTCCCTACATAGCTTGAATCTACACGGACAATGATGATTCCCCAATCCAGGAACTGGCACAACAATTCAGATATGAACTTGACAGTGAAATCAGATGCAAGTATACGGATACGATATGGATGATCAACGTCTTTGTTAACACTGGAAGAGATATACTCTAGTGTGCGTTGTGTGAGTGAGTACATGGGTGAACGTGTTAGACGCTTTTAGCAATACACAAGTATATAATTATCACGGGGTGAACACTATAACTGGGTTTCACATATTGTAGAGAATTGCACACATGTCCTCCTCCCCCGTTTAGGTTAAGTAGTTTGTACTTGCTGTGGAGTAGAGACGTCGACTGCACATGCAGTTCAGGCACGTAAAATTGGCGCTATATGTGATAGGGTAAAGCATGATGCATTAATATTCGTCTACTGTGTGGGATGTTAACATATACACTGACAGAAACCAAGTCCTGGTAATAAATGACAGAGCAAAGCACACTAACAGCTCAGTTTCCCTGCTGAAGACCGGGCGTGACCACCATTTGCGTCTCTACATTAGCAGCACCATGTTGTAAAACCCAAACTCTAGTTCACGTCATCGTCAGCCACTCGTTGTATGACAGTGGTTAGGTTATCTCACACCATGTTTTATCAGGAAGTCGTAAGCCTCGTTATGCACGGCAGTTGAAATCTGAATTCATCTGTAAACGAAAGCTGCACCATTTGAGCTGCTCATGAGAAGTCTGTCAAACCAAGGTGTCCAGCCTCGAACAATACAAAGCACACCAGGGTAATGTTATCAGCCAACATCAGTTAACAACAGGAACCAACTTCTTGCAGGATTTACGCAGTTTGGTAATACGTTCCAGATAATTGTTTGCCTGTATCACGACCGCCAGAGCTGTCCAGTTGAAATACTGCTCGGCTCCAGACGTGCCTTCTGAACCTCAGACGCTGCACACGCTACAGTGGACATCCATGATGCTGTCGCGGATGTCTTATGACCTACCAGTACACAATGCCATTTAGAATGTGGTCAAGTGTAACATATGTAATATTTGGGATTAAACTTTCTTCGTAAAGTAAAAATTAAGCCCGCGAAATTGGAGTTCAAACGTTTCACCAAATTCCCCCCCAGCGCTGGGTGAAAAAACTGGTTTCATGAGCTGTGCTGCGCTGCGTCCATAACGCATGCGCAGTGAATAGGTTCGCGGAGCTTGAAACAGTATGCATGCCCATCGTCTGAGGTCGTGAGCAGTAGTCTAAACTTGGTTGTGTACACAAACAAGTAAATAATCTATTTGTAACGTAAAAATCTTGTTGATTGTGGTAAGCAGTCTCTGTCACGGAGAAAGCTCAGTGTCTGGTTTATTCACACCTATATGTCTGCCTGCCTGTCTGCTAAAGACAACATGCAGTACACAGCTTCAATCATTGACCACGTGCAATTTGAACATAACACCTATCAGACTATACGACATAAAGAAAATACGTTGATTTATGACTCGTGCACCCGAGTCCCGTCTCTGCCACATTATGTAATTAGGCACGTGTGATACACATGACATGTTTTTATGTCTGTGGGTTGCAAACAAACTACATTCATTTTTTACGGATGACTGGATCTGACGGAAACTGGTGCAAACTCTTGTCAGTTTCAAGTCCTGCTTTGTACTTGGACAGATTTCAGCCACGCAGTAGTTTACCATCTCTACTGACATGATTTTTGATTGGATCGAACGCAAATTCAGAGAACATGTATTTTCAAAACCCAACATCTCTATATACATTTTTCATGGATAACGACTTCTTTTAGTGTATGTGATTTTGTTTGACAACAGTATATGAATCCACACTGAAACGACGCATCAAGTACACAAAAAGAAGTTGTTATCCATAGAGAATCTTACTTTCTTGTGCCTTGCTATACTTCTAAAATGCCCATGAAACAGATCATCTTTCTGTACACACAATGAACCTTTAGCATATCAGCAAATGAAACAGTCAGTCGGAAGCAGTCGTTACACTTGAGTGCACATCCACCCACTATGACTGGGTTCGGTCTCCCGAGGGCTTCGTTTCGGGGGAAGTAAGCCCAAGTACAAAATATTGCACTTTGAATCGCGATTGTACGCTCATAATTTTGTTTATTTGTTTTTTAAAAAGCAGCAATGTATATTATATGTCATGAATAAGTGATAAATGTGTTTTAATTATGTTTGAGTTTTTTGTTGCATGTGACCTTTAAAGAAATATCTTTGTAGGTAATTTATACACTGAAGCATGTTCCCCCAACATAGAAATTTGATACCTGTGAAATTCATGTGCAAATCGTGAATTAAACGTGGAAGTGGTTAATTTTATAAACCATGATTTTTGGCCTCTGAGTTTAACATGTACTAAGGTATAGAAGTAAGTGTGCGGACAGGTTACACATGCAGTCTGAAAATGAACACCAAAGATATATCACGACTGTGAGCAGGTGAACTTGATAGGGACAGAGGTATGCTCCAGACAGGGTCGACACACGCCAAAGTTGCAAGAACCTACGGCTGCACCCGTGTAGTCGTCTCTAGACTGCTGCAGTGTTGTAGGCAGATGCGACAGACCAATAACAGGAAGATCGCGAGTGACGACATCAACTGAGACCGGCATTTGAAACTGAACACCCCAGGAACATCGACATCAGAAGGAAGGTAGCGTGACATAGAGAAACACCCTATGAACAGATGGAAGGCGGCAGGTTCTAACACGGTGGAACACTCCAGCAAGACCAACGATAGAAGGAGGGTGGCAGGGTTTGACATGGTGGAACATCATCAGAACACCTACGACACAAGGTAGGTGGCAGGTTGCAGAGTAATGAGAACGTTTGGCAAGTGTTTACCGAAGATCATCAGCTCATCAACATATTGCCCCATTCTCCTGACATCGGATAGTGTGGGATGCTTTTACATTTACACACCAGCACAAAAAATATGAAGTTACCGAAACAAAAACAAAACTTGCTACGTTTCTGGCGTTGCTAATACCCCCTGTAAATAACGCGGTAACTAAAACAACTGTGTTTTCATAAGTGGTATTTGTTTTGGGGCGAGGGACAAGATGAAGTGGGTTTAAGTGTTTTACAGAGATAATGGTAGCATCTGGAAGTTCACTAGTTAACACGACACCTTATTTCCTATGTCAACATGAAGCTATATTCCATCAGAATTCAGGTTTGTTGTTAGTTTAGTAAGGTAGGTTTGGTATCAAACCAGGTATAGTGTGTAATGGAATGCTTTCCTGTTCCACATCGTTCAAACGCAAGGAGCCTTACAGGGACCACTGTAAAGGGTCAAGGTCGAAATGCAGTGAAGGTCACCACATCAAACTGTGAATACAGAATCAACATTTCACGGCGCGTAGCACAACTGCAGTAAAACCTCACGTTTTGAGTGGCTAATAACGTGCCTCAGTGGAAACTTCCGCGTGCTGCTATCACTGAAATTAATATTTCACACAGGGCATGTTTAGGTTATGAGTCAAGGCGAGTGGAGGAATATTTGGTTTGATCCCTATGTACTTTATGGTGACACCGTGTCATATTCCATCACCTACTGCTAATTCCGTTTCCAGAAGTGCCACCTTAACCAGGTGTAACAGCATTAGGGATGTGCCAATCCGCCTAACTGTGTAACATGTCCTGTCTAACATGTTCTTCCACTTTCTTCCACATTAGGCTTTTCTGTCAGCATCACAAGCCGTGGTTAGGGAGAGTGTGACTTAACCTGGCTCCAGTTCCGTTAGTTAGAACAAAGCAACAAGCCTGGTTCCATACCACGCGCTTCATGACGAGGTTCCATCTGTCCCCGGGTGTGTCATGGCGACGTATGTTTACATTACTCAAAGGGAGTTGTTTTCTGTATATGTAGAGTAGTGACGAGAGGTAAACGGGCATTAATGGAAGTTAACGTTAATCTAAGTAAAGTCGGCATGGTAAGCTATATGTTTTCCCAGGTATTCCAAATACAACACCAATCGTATTATGTGACGAAGAAATATGGGGTATGCACACATTTCATAACTTACAAAAAAGATTCATTTAATTATATGTAAGAGTTGTTTAAATGCTAGCCCACAGAAACGAATGAAATTGTATATGGGGAATGGGGCAGAAATGCTCTTTTTATTGACTCAAAGCGTAAACATTAAGATATTGGATCCGCGTTTTAGATATGCATGAACACCAGATCATGCTTAAGGTATAAAAGGTGCAAGTGTCTTATTTTAACTGTGGTTACAATACTTAAGCATCATACAGTCGTAACATCTTAATCTCGCATGGCTTGGGATATGTGTGGATGCTTCAGGCTGTATGAAACATATAATCTTTCATTAATGTTTTTCAAAAATGTTGCTAGTAACATGTTTTTTCCAATCTTGGACTAACATACTCCAGATAATTGCATTTATCGTGATTATGAAAGCGTCTTAGTTCCTGCGAAACATTTAGATTAAATTATTGAAAAGAACTTAGAGATACGAGGGGATGTCAATAAGTTTTGAGCCTTGCATAGAAAAACACAAAATATTGGTATGAACCACATTTATTTTTCAACATAGTCCCTTTGTGAGTCAAGACACTTGTTTCATCTTTTCTGCCAGGCGCTGATGCCATCTCTGTAGAAGGCGCCATTTTGGTCCTCAAACCAAGCCTCAGTAGCAACAATAAGCTCACGCAAGTGTTTTTGAGATTTGGGAACAGATGGTAATCACTTGGTGCCAGAGAGTAGGGGGTATGCGGCAAGATTTCGTACCCGCATTCCTGGACAGCAGCGGCTGCAACGCGAGAGGTGTGTACTGGAGCATTGTCTTCATGTAGAAGAATACCACGTCTGATCTTGCCCCGGCGCTTCTCCTTGATTGACTGTCGCACTTGCCTCAACAAGTTAGCGTCATATTCCCCATTCATTGTTCGTCCTTTTGGTAAATACTCTATGTGGATGACGCCTTTGCCCTCCCAGAAGACTGTCGCCATTACCTTCTGCGCTGATCTGGAGACTTTGAACTTTTTGGTCCTGGGAGAAGTGACATGTTTCCATTCCATGGATTCTTCTTTGCTCCCAGGATCATAGTGGTGGATCCAGGTTTCATCACAGGTTACTAGCCTAAAGTGAAAATCTTCTGGATTCTTGTATCTGGTTAGCATGGAGTTGCTTATGGTGACCCTTGTTTGCTTCATTTCATCTGTAAGCATTCTTGGCACCCATCTTGCGCACACCTTAGACATGACGAGATGTTCATGAAGAATTGTCTCGATGGATCCGTGTGAAATGCCTGTGGTCTCCTCTAACTCGTGGAGTGTGATTTTCCAGCACAGGTCTATGCACTCTGTCAATGTTTTCCTCACTAGTGCTTGTTGTTGGGCGACTTGGACGGGGGTCATCTTCAAGACTCTCTCTACCATGCTTAAATTCATTGACCCATCGTTTGCTGGTAGTAGATGAAGGGGAAGGCTTCCCATAAACTTCTGAAAGTTTTTCTTCAATGTTCTTCGCCGAGTTTCCTTCAAGAACTAAAAACTTAATTACTGCTCTATACTCAATTTTATTCATTTTCACTGCCGTGAGGGGGGTCTCTTTCTGTCAGTGTGAGCAGTTCAATAACTTCTGAGAGTAGGATGCCAAAACTTATATATCACATCAGCTACACCCCAAGGTTCAATGTTGTACAATAGGCTGTGACACCTGGATATGTAAAATGCTCGAGGCTCAAAACTTATTGACATCCCCTCGTATGTGTGTTATAAATAGTTAGAATTTGGTCTATTCACATTAAAAGATAATATAAAGTGGAGATTAGGAATAGATGAATTTCATGTTCATGTTCATGTTGTAATGTCAGTACTGAAGACGGTTGCCATTTACTCACTTGTACATTATGTAGCACTCGACGAATTAATTATTGTCCATATACTTATCATCAAAATACGAACATGTATGTGTGTTATGATATGTAAACTAAGTCAACATTGCAATATATCTATTGCATATAAAACTGTCTTCATTTTGTATTGTAGATGGATGTCCTCCAGCCTTAGCACTGGAAGTACACACTTGACAGGGAGTGCTGAATACTGAGCAGGCTATTTTTAGATCAGTCCCCGTTATCTTGTATGTATGATAAATATACATTTGTTATACTTTGGACTGTGTTGTGGATGAAGATATATCAGCCTGTTTACACACTCCAGATCATTGTATAACTTGACCACGTTTATGGCGAAAATACGCATAGTTCAAATAAATGAGGTTTTATAAAGATGTATCAAGAAATTTATCAAAATGCAAAACTCGTTCTCACGTAATACCACGTTTTTATCGACCCATGAAATGTTATGGCATCACACGGGGGCTAATTTCATGTTCTGCGTATATGACGAATGCCCACAATAGCTGGTGTATGCTCAAAACGTAATTGGATGGACGGTTTGGGTCTAAACTGTGAGATTGTTCTATGTAAAGAGATGCTACATTTCCAGGGTCCATGATTTGATGTCGTCTCAGTCTACGTCCAGACACCGAAATTAGCACCGTCAGTAAATGTGATTCATTGTCCCTGCTATGTAGTTACGACTAGCCTTTACATACAGACTAAAGGAACTCTAGGTTCCAGTAACCACTCCGGGGACGGCAGGGACGTCCAAGTGAACTGCCTTCCTTGATTAAATGTGTACTTACTAGATTAAAGTATCCCCAAAGCTCGATTACATATTTAATCGTATAATGTGATCATAAAATTCTGTAATCAGAGGCGACAAAACCATTTCCACATACATAAGAAATCTTGATACAATGCGTGGTCTGTAATTGTGATCTATAGACAACATGTGTACTATTCCACATGGGCGGAGATTTCACTCAATAACTGATTTGTTGCCTAAAAAATATATGTTAGCACATATCAATCATATCCGCGGCTAACTTGCATTAAACAGTTTCATCACCACACACCATCGTTGACGTTCTTGCGGCAACTATTGTAACCAATAAGATTAAAAACTGATAATTGATCTGATTCCATTAATGATCGATTTGTTCTGTTCACAACATTTAGCCATAACTCCCCTGAGTCTCTGCACCGGTCTGAGTGCACATAGAACCGCTACTTAACGTGGAACGGCGTGTTTTTACCTCATTATATCTGCTCAGCATGTCCTCCACAAACACGTCAGACATGGAGGATGTTCCTGAGAACCCAATCAGTCGCTTAGAATTGTGCAAAAAACATTACATAACAACCCACGGTATACTGATTTAAAACTATTAACAAAATGTAAACGTCGACTCACGGTATGTGAAAAAGGTACCATTAATTACAAAACGCAATGTGAATGTGCGCAGTTGCCTTCGCCGCTATTCTGGCACTTGAAGAGCATCGCCATGTTGCCGGTCCTTCTGCTTTAAAGACATTTAAGGAACGAACAAATATCGGCTAATTGATTGATGCGCTGTTTAGCAAACACGGGCACCATTTGCTCCACAAATCGGATTTCAGCACATAACTATATGAATCTGTTTGATAAAGACCCAAATTTGATCGGTGGCCTCTCAATTAGCGTATGTGCAGCAACACGTAACGTCCCCAAAGGCAACCTTATTGACCAAAAGTTGCTGGTCGGATAAAACATGTCATTACGATATGTTTGAACAGACGTGGCAGAAGCCGTAATTGGTGGTTCGTCTTAATTATTACTGGTCTGTAAACTTTCTTACTTTTCAAACTATTCGATACATGGTCTGACTGGTGCTTGTTCAATAGGCGTCTTGATTGTGGATTTAATACTGTGTGATCTATTGATGCTTTAATTGTGTAAACTCTGATCGTGTGACGGGGATCACCATTAGGATGCTTGTATGTATTGATCATAGGGATGAAGAAAATAATTGTAATCATTTCAAGAGGATCCATGTGACGCATTCTTATATAACAATTGCTTTAATTGTCTGCTCTGGAAACATTAATGTGATGTGCAATACAAAATCGTTGAAAGTACGATGATGATACCTGTAGTGATTGTTGCAACAGTTAAACGTCATGAGATTCAGATATTGAACCCATTATTCAGATTTAAAAGATCGTTTGGAGAAATACATTCAAGTCTGGAAAACAAAAGAAAGATGGTAATTAATTTGTGATAGTATAACTTTACTGATCCATAAATCCTGCCAACGATAATTATAGAACACATTTGTTTCTAAACACATCGTTAAGTCATGCCATCAGTGTTTGACTATATTCCACAATGACTTCTCTTCATCTCTTTTTCTCTGAAGATCAATCCATCTAATGATATACAAAGACATTTTGAATGTAACATATACTGAACAGCAAAAGAAACACAAGTTGCGAAAAAAAATGAAATCTCTTAAGTGCAAGCGTTCATTTTGTATCTTCTATTTAATTAAAAACTTGGCAGGCCAGAGTTGCGTTTCTTATATCTGCTCCTATGGTTGCCATGAAGCTGACGTAACGCAACCTATTGGTGCACATCCCCACGGAATCGTATGACCACAAAACACACATGTTCATGCCATGAAGCTGACGTAACGCAACCTATTGATGCACATCCCCACGGAATCGTATGACCACAAAACACACATGTTCATGCCATGAAGCTGACGTAACGCAACCTATTGATGCACATCCCCACGGAATCGTATGACCACAAAACACACATGTTCATTCCATGAAGGATCTACATTTATATGGGGACAAATGGCATCCACGTTTGATCTCGGGGACAAGGTGAATCGGACATTTACTGAAGAACTTATGGACATTTACTGTAGAACTGATGGACATTTACTGAAGAACTGATGGACATTTACTGAAGAACTGATGGACATTTACTGAAGAACTGATGAAGTGCTGAAACGCCTGCGAGAAATGTCACTTTATTGGATAAAAAGGACATAGTCGTGGATCCGGTGGCATTCATGACGATGTCCGGTGTTCTGCGACCGCCAGTCTGTTAAGAATGGCGGCAGCAACATTTTGCGTCAGCAGTACCACAAATGAGCTGGGCAAATAGTTAAGAAGGAGACATTTTACTATTTCATATTGATGCTCAATCGTCATCGCTGACATTAGAGTGACCCAGTGTGCACTCATGTACACAAAACACTACATTTCATAAACGACAGAGTCTGTGCACACAACAAAACATGACCATCCAGGATGATTAGAAGTTTCAAGGCCTTGCACAGCAAACAGACTCGTTAATCAATATGAGTAAGCGAGACAGATCAATGGCGGTCCTCATATCTGTCAGATTAATGAGCTATCATTGCTTGATCCGGCACTTGCTGTGACATGGCCCTCGGAAGGCTGTCGTGCATGTTACAATGTCGTACGTGTTCGCGGGGACACGTTGCAGGTACACGACGTCTTCCAAGGGAAGGGACGTGGAATTCTGTACTGGACCCTCAAAATCTCATCACTGCAATGATCAAGATAGGATTTTTTTGTCTGCGCCAAGTTACGTCCCTTGGACGCACCAGGACCCGGTGTTGTTGATAATTCCTGACAATGTTTTTCGTCTGTCAGTGCTAGTCAGCATGTACTATATTTGAGACCTTCATTACTTCGGGCTTCCCAGGTAGAAAAAACACACCAGGACTGTTCGTCTGCCCGTTATATTACCCCGGGAGTGTTTCCTTCATTCGTGGATACGTCACAAGCAGTAGCTGAGCAAAGATGAGTCGATGCATCATTGGCCCCATTTGATAATTAGTGGCCAAAACGCACCTCACAAGGCACCGGGGTTTCTCACCTATAAGACCCAAGAGTGACAATGAGCAACCAACCTCCAATTAGCAATATGCCTTGTGCTTACAGGTGTGAATTTCCTCACTACATCTGTTGTGATGTAGCACTGAGACTAATGATAATTTGAGACCAACAGTTCATGGATATCTTCAATGGTACACCATATACACCACTCTGTATGAAGTACAGTTTCCTTATCTCACTGGCAAATATGTTGTTGTGACGTCATTTTATTTTCGAAAGGTGAAACAGCCATTCATCTTGCCATTAACTGACGACCTTCACCAATGAAAAGAACACACGTTTTCATCGTAATAGACAGCAAGGAACAGCATCATATTACCTCGTCAGTGACATGCTTGTGTTCGTGCTGTGACAGTGTTGACATTATCAGAAGTGTAACATCACTAAAGTTAACATTTGTAGCAGATGCGCGACAAACAATATAAACAAATCGTAAGAATTTTGAAAATCTCCGTTCTCAGTATGTGGTAAGAGAGTGTCGGTATACACAAGAATCCGTTGACTTAAACTGGAGAGAGAAAAACGCTTCTTGGACATGTCTTGCTACAATCAGTGCACAATAAACGTGTACATCGCTTTATCAAAGCTCAGATAAATCTTACTGTGACGACTATTGTACAAATGTTATGTACACTACAGCCGATCCGTGACTATGTATTGCAACACCTCAGCACATGTGATTTCCCGGACCGACAAATACACAATTTATTATATTCACACAATAAACAAAATAACAACGCACAATTCTAGCCAAACGTTTCAGAATCAGTAGCTAACTATAAATGCATATCTAATTACACTCATTGTAAGTGTTGTTTATTTAGAATGGTTTGGTTATAGGGATGTGAGAGCTGTTGTGTGTCATTTCTGATCATTCCAATGTAATGTCTGTGATAAAGGCAGATGTTGTGAGATGAATATGTATTCATGTATTCATGTCTGTGTTTAAATGAAACCTTAGAGTGCTAAGTAACAAGACCTACTTTTAGAAACAATGCTCTCATCAATTATGTAAGTTACAGACTTTTGTCGTTTGTTATATGATTGCTGTCAACGCAGTGTAAACGCATCTTTGAAAGGACTTGTACTTCATGTAACATGTCTAACGTGTGTTTTGGCTGTTAGTTATTCGACAGTTGCCGTGCGTAAGGAAAGATGCCCAGATGTACATAAAAACATTTCAGTGATGTTCCAGGGATATTGTTCGAAGCAGACACAGTGAGGTGCAGCTTTGTATGCAATCTAGGTGCAGACTTAGTTCCGGTAAAGGATAAGACAGCATCAGAATCATCATCGCCAGCAGATCGACACTGCTTCTGGGATGTTGTCATTGAATTGCCTGAGGTCGCGTTGTGTGTGTGTGTGTGTGTGTGTGTGTGTGTGTGTGTGTGTGTGTGTGTGTGTGTGTGTGTGTGTGTGTGTGTGTGTGTGTGTGTGTGTGTGTGTGTGTGTGTGTGTGTGTGTGTGTGTGTGTGTGTGTGTGTGTGTGTGTGTGTGTGTGAACACCCCTATCAAACATACTATAAACTGACGGATGAACACTCTCATCAACCACACACAAAACTCACGGTGAACTCCCCTATCGGCCACACAATAGGATGACGGGTGAACACCCCCATGAACCACACAATAAATACAAAGGACAACACCCCTATCAACCACACAAAAAAACTGACGGGTGAACTCCCCTATGAACCATGCAAAAACTTAACAGGTAAACACCCCTATAAACCATGCAATAAATTGGCAGGTGATCACCCCTATGAACCACACAATAAACACACAGGACAACACCCCTATCAACCATACGATAACATGACAGGTGAACATCCCTATCAACCACACAATACACTGACCGGTGAACACCCAATCAACCACACAAAACACTGACCGGTGAACGCCCCAATCAAGCACACAATACACTGAGCGGTGAACGCCCCAATCAAGCACACAAAACACTGACAGGTGAACACCCAATCAACCACACAATACACTGACAGCTGAACGCCCCAATCAACCACACAATACACTGACTGCTGAACACCCCAATCAACCACACAATACACTGACCGCTGAACACCCCAATCAACCACACAATACACTGACCGCTGAACACCCCAATCAACCACACAATACACTGAGCGGTGAAGCCCCAATCAACCACACAATACACTGACAGGTGAACGCCCCAATCAACCACACAATACACTGACCGCTGAACACCCCAATCAACCACATAATACACTGAGCGGTGAAGCCCCAATCAACCACACAATACACTGACAGCTGAACGCCCCAATCAACCACACAATACACTGACAGGTGAACGCCCCAATCAACCACACAATACACTGACAGCTGAACACCCCAATCAACCACACAATACACTGACCGCTGAACACCCCAATCAACCACACAATACACTGAGCGGTGAAGCCCCAATCAACCACACAATACACTGACCGCTGAACACCCCAATCAACCACACAATACACTGACCGCTGAACACCCCAATCAACCACACAATACACTGACCGCTGAACACCCCAATCAACCACACAATACACTGAGCGGTGAAGCCCCAATCAACCACACAATACACTGACAGGTGAACGTCCCAATCAACCACACAGTACACTGACAGGTGAACATCCCTATCAACCACACAGTACACTGACAGGTGAACGCCCCAATCAACCACACAATACACTAACAGGTGAACATCCCTATCAACCACACGGTACACTGACAGGTGAACATCCCTATCAAACACACAATAAAGGCTACAAGAATCTTTCATAACAGGAAATCTCTGCCAAAAGCAGTTTTCATGAAAGTTATCCCGTGTGTGTGCCTGCCGCAGATTGGTTTTCCATACATCACTGATATTCTCCTGGTCATAATGCCGAAGCTTAGATTCTCCACTGGCGTTTATCTGCAATTAATCACCTTGCGACGTGTCGCAAGTCGGCCTCATTGCAACTTGCCGTATCCGGACATGTTTGTGACTAGAATCTGGACGCGTACGTGAGCCGAGGAAGCTGGCCAGGTGCACAACTCACGGACCATCATGATCGATATTTCGTGACAGGCGTGACGTGGTCACTGCATGTGACCGTGTGTCACGTATAATGACCAATGTCCACTTCTATAAGCAAAACATACTGGACCTAATAGTTCAGATAAAACAACTAAGCTTTCCCTGCACAGATAATTATTCAGATAGTGATATCTGGGGTCGGTGGTTCAATATATAATATTTTAAGCCAGTTAAAGTGACTGGGCTGAAATGCCAATGCATCAGTATTGTGAGTGTCATGGAGTAATGATTTATAGACGTTTCAGACGCAACAGTCGCACATTTTGTTACAAATTATATATACGACCCACGGACGAACTACCTGATAGATCAGTGGCTGTACATTGTGTTTCCGATTAAAGAGGATTTGGTGACAAACTGATTTCCAGAACTACAGTTTTAAACAGTGCTAAAGACGAAAGCTCGCCAAGTGACAGTGACAGTGACAGTGACAGTGACAGTGACAGTGACAGTGACAGTGACAGTGACAGTGACAGTGACAGTGACAGTGTCTTAGTCGATTAAAGCAATTCCTCATTGCGGTGGGGGTTATCTATAAATAGTTGACATAGTGCCTGAAACACTAAAGTCACTGAATCGACGGCAGCATAAAGAGAGGGCATGGGTGGTGTTTTTGAATCAACTCGAGGATATTGGGTGGGCGGAGGGGGAGGGGATGGGGGTCGCTGAATCAACACGGCTGAGCTGAAGCTCGGCTACAGGTGCAACCCATTAAGGCAACACTCCCATCAGTTCTTGAGATGTCTGTTCCAGAAGACCTGTACACACATTACATGTGTACATTCCTCGCTCTCGATGGATCACTCGCTCTCAGAGACAAGCGTTTATCAGTTGATGTGAGGCTGCCAGTCTACTACCTTAGTGTTGTCAACGCATCCTGCGTTATGCAACTGTTATAATGGTATTAGAGTTACAGAATAATGCCGATAAAAGCTTTCAGCAATCTCTCTTGAAAGCAGAGTCGAGTGTACGGTAACTGCCATATCAGTTCTAACCCAAGATTGTGTTTTATGTCGTTATCTTATGGTAATGATTCCATCATGGTATTTTCATTAATGAAGATTGTAATAACGCCACACCAACTGGTCAGTGTGGGGTTCTATATGTAGGCACATTATAGCGGTACAGCGTTGTTAGGGCAACAGAGCATTGTTTGGACAGTACAGAATTGTTGATTAGGACAGTACAGCCTTGTAAGCTAGGGCAGTAGAGCATCGTTAGTTACTGCTAGACACATATTAGATGATCCTGCGCACTAAACGCATTTGTGACAAGAGAGGCGGTACAACGAATTGGTCGAGTACGCTTGGCTGTTACAGGTAGCATGACCATAAACATAAACATAAATAGCCATATTTGCTCAGTATATTGTGTTGATTCAATTCGTTGGGACTGTACCTGTTCCCAAATCGAGTGTGCTATAATAATTCATGCGTGAAACGCACGGGGAAAATGAACTTCTCGATATTTATCAGACAACCTGTCTCCCTCTTGTTTCAAGTGGATCGTTCTGTGGGGCGTTCCCAAGTATGCAAATTGGGGTCATTTGTCAGGTCGTGGATCATCTTATATGTGTTTACCAGTAGGACTGTACATCACTATTAGCTAGGGCAGTAGAGCATCGTTAGTTAGGACAGTACAGCATTGTTAGTTTGGACAGTAGAACGTTGTTAGTTAGGACAGCACAGCAGTGGTAATTAAGACAGTTCGGAGGTAGTACAGAGTTAAATCGCGTGGGTTCAAACTCCGGTTCTCCCCAAGTTACTGCTCACCCGCGCTCCAACATGGGTTTCATAGAAGGTTTCATAAGGTAGGCTTCATAAAAGCAATATAAATATAAAATACTGCTAAAACATGCCATAAACTTACAGATTGTGATGGTACCCTACTGACACCAGTCATCCTTGTCGAGACGAAATAATGATCCGCCTTTGTTCCACGAGCGCACAAACACGACACTGTCACTTGTCGTCATTAGGCGTTCGTGTTCGCGTCTGTCCATGTAGCATGTCATGTCTTGGCTCTGACATTTGAGGTATACAAAACTACACCAATACTTGAGCAATAGGATATCTTGTGATTCCGTTGATTAACAAGACGGCAAAATGGTTTGGTTGGGTTGTGTCCTGGATTCGAGCCCCAAAACTCAGAGTGACACATCTACGTGTGACCGTAACATTTCCGATCCTTGTTGTCATTACCGCCAGGGAGAGGCTTGTGTCATGAGTTCATTACCCAAGATCGGTAGTATTCGGGAACGTAAGCACAATTAACAGAAAGGTTCTTTTTTATTCGGAGGTCGCCTTTTTACAGCTTGTAAAACGGGAGGATGAACTGCACGGTGTGAGGTGTGCCAAGATGGCTGGTAACCGCATCTTAATATGGTAGACATACTTACAACAACAAAAGCAAATATGATTTAGATTTACCACAACATAATATTTATAGGAAGCTGCAGTCTATAAACAGTGTTCAACAGTGCCAAAGTTTGTTAGCTTTGCCATTTGTTTTCTATCTGGCAACGTTTTCATCTTCGTCTTATACGTTAGCAGGTAAGAACATTGGCCACACATGCTTAGACTGATCACTGGTGCTTACAATAGCACTTCATTGTGTCCCTCTGGGATCCTGCACTGAAGGGCCTTTAGCAGGTTAAATGAAGTTTTTAGACGTCGCATACACAAACTGTCAGACGCACAATCAGTGCACTGAATCAAAGATTTTCCTAGCTTGTAATAGATGGGAAACAATTTTGCGGCCAAATTAGGTAGGAGAGAGCTGCAGTCCTCTTAGCTGATCACACTGCACCGTCAACTGGATAGGAGAGAGCTGCAGTCCTCTTAGCTGATCACACTGCGCCGTCAACTGGATCATAACTCCAGACAAAGTTGGTCTGCTTGAGAGTATTTGTAACACACACACACACACCCCGCCTCACTACAATGGCGGAGTAAAAACAAACAAACAAAACCAAACAAACAAACAAACAAAAAGTCCAGTGATGCGCAGTCGTTAACCAGTAGTGGGCACATTGGTCAACAACGGTGATATTAGATTTACTTCCTAGCTCTAACGGAAAGTGTCTTCCTTACGGCAACATTAAATTAGAGGATGAGGGGAGGAGAGGGTAGCCCTTTTATCCCCGTTGTAAATGCGCACAAAGGAGCAGGTTTGGGGTATTGCAATAAACAATACCTGTAAAGACCATCCCAACAACGGGCAGTTACAATAATGAAGTCATATATTCTTGTTAATAACGCCGGTAGACCACGCGGCGTGTATGTAATGAGTTCGCAAGCTGAATCCAAAGCTTTATTAATACAGGGAATATATCGTTCCCTGGCCTTTGCCTATAGATTCACTAATAAAATATTATTTTGGTATGAATTGAAGCACAGGGCTCAGAAATAATACCCCGTCGTCGAATCATTAAGCTGCTGTATCGCGTTGAGTGCCCTGAGTCGCCGTTGAAGGAGTGTTTTAATGACGGAGTCTCTCTGCACATGAAATGTCATTTCTATTCCCTTTCTAGCATAAACAGCAATCATTAAAGTGTCTTATACGGAATAAAGGACATCCTGAGTTGGTAAATCTCCAGTGAATGTCGCTGAATGAGCCTGCTAATATTAAACCGTCTCATGATCTGACATTTACGATGTTCTAAGCGTAGCCGCTTTCTGTAACGAGATCACACGAGTATTTGTCCATAAACATTCGCAAACGGAACGGCAGAGAAATTGAATTCATTTAATATTAACATATTAATTCAGGCCTAACGATTCAATGAAAATAAATAGTTTTAGTTTGTGTGCATGAGCGATTGAGATTATTCTGCAGCAGTTTTCTGACCTTCCATGACTCGGGATTCCCTCCGTATACACCAGCTATATACACTGATGTAAGTCCAAGTTCAGCGGGTTTTAACTCACTGAAACAGATGCAAATTAGTTTACATGTCACGCTTTGCATCGATTAACCGATTGCTCGATATCCATGACTGCTGAGGGAAACGGGCCAATGAGCATTATGAAAGAGAAACTTTTCATTTCAAACTGTGAGAAATCGGTTCTTCTTATCCCATGTCAGTGACAATGCGAGTTACTGCGAGCGGTGAGGAGGTGTACTGTACCTTATCCATAGAAACAATGTATTACGTTTTACATAGACTGAGGAATCTTAGTCAGATACCGGATCCAAGTAATGGCGTACTGTGTCACACTATCGCTATTGGGAGTAGTCTAATTTCGTTTCGCATCCTGCACAGTCTCGATATTGGTAGAACCTCAACGATTTATTACAGTTTCACCGTGGGTCTGAATACATGCCGGAGGTGGACCTATAAGAAACACGCTTCTCGTGGTCTCAGTCCTATCCTATTTTTCAATTGAAATCTGAGTTGAGAGTCGGACTCCAGAACTCAATTGGCCTACTTTAGTACTACTGTCACTACAGTTTGCTGTTTGTCGGCAGGTTCATGAATATATTCTGCTGCGATTATAGCGGTGTCCTGCAAAGCATCTGCAGCTGGACGAGCTGTTGAACTAATAGCATCCAGAAAACATATACATTTTACATGTTTATTCGTGTTTTTAATTAAAACAAAAGATGAAGTAAACAATTAACCTAAAAGAATAAAAACCCCAAAACATTATTAGTTTTAATGATGATGAGTCTCGCGGAAAGCAGCTCAAAATCACGTACACATCTACTTCCGGTGCATGCAATTACTGCTTTATACCACTGGTTGTGATAAAACTTCCACGTTGGTCAACGACTGCAGGGAATCGTTCAGAGAATTCACATTTCAAAATACTTTGGCAGCTTAAACAAGGCTGGACATGAAACCCTGAAAACTGGATTCTTGGCAGTATGCTCATTCTAATCTACCTTTGACTAGTTCTTTTCAAAATGCGTCACGACTGTGCTCTTCCACAATTTGTTTATGCTACTTGGAGATACAGGTCTGGCTGGGCGCTCTATGACATGATGTATGGATTTACCCTATTACACGTCGGCTTGCAGAATATATGACTACCCCACGGTCGCAATTTCCGCGTCTATTATTTTATGTCATATAGAGTAACCAACATTACTAACTGCAAGCTGTTCCGCCTTGGTATGAATCAGGCTAGTGTCATAAGAATAATCCATGAGGCGTCCCGTGACAACCTTCCCGGGAACGTCCAGAGTGGACTATTTACGTTGCATGACTGCAAGTGTAGTGAGTAGTGTCTTCGAGCACTTCCTCGAACCACGTCGGAATTGCTGTCGAAATACACGTCCGCATTGCCGCCAACTGATGAGGTAGGGGGGAGGGAGGGGGGAGGGGGGGTTGATGTCACAGGCAAACACTCGTATTCACTGACTGGTCATGGCATCCGCAAAGCGAGGATCAAAGGGTCATACATGCAAGACTGAGAAAGGTGGTACTTATATAGGTCATTCCTCGTTGCTTCCGGTTCGGTTCCTTATATGGGAACAATGTGTTAGTGCCATAGCTGCACCATTCCTCGTTATATTGCTGGAATACTTAAGCTCGAACTCATTCATTCACACCGGACAGAATGTGGTTTGTGGTATAAAAGCAGCAGGTTTAGCTTGAGCAAAGGTAAACGGGGCTTTTACTATCAGAAGTGTCTATAGAACGATCTGGTTCGGTTATATCTATGTAACTGGGAACCTCAGCACTGCCAGTCGGTGAGGCCCGAGCTTCGTGCAAAAGGGCACCTCGTCGTAGGACCTAACATCTTCATAAACAAATCAACCTGACAGTAATTGGACGCAACCAATCCAATATCGCAAAAATTAATCTGCCAGACACAAAACGACCGGACGTGACAAGGTCTTTAACAAAGCTTGTCAAGCTTATTTGATCTCTCGACCTGATATGCGGACAAGCCCGTCATCGCTGTACAGATGAGGAGAACATTATGTTATTGGCATGCTTAGTACGGTGATATTATTAATAAAGTTTCGATTCCACGCACAGATTTTGCTTTCATCAAAGATCTATTGACTGTTGGTTGATGAGCTGGCCAATAACTAGCATCTGTGTGAAAGCCTTTCTTTGAAAATCCTGTTATCGATGTACACGGAATCAATTCCTCCAAACAAAAGAAAATACGAATTGAAGACGACGTCACCGAATGATGTTTATATGCATGTGTTTTTTGTGTTAGTCATTGCACAATACACACAGAACCATCATTCATGGCAACAATTGCAACTGACAATGTCGGCCTAGGTGATATCTGCCCGACCCGCGTTGCTTGTCACAAACACACGCAGTGGGAAGTAACGTTTTCACCTAATGAAGGTATGTTGTTGTCTGTGTTCCTGGCATAAACAAATGCACATGTGTTAAGAGGAAAAAAGGGAACCGCAGATTGGTCCGTGTGTCCATCACTCGCTGATGACATAATACGGTCAAGTTGAAAATAACGTGAGATGTTACAACCTCGTACTTGGTATTTACCAGCACTATATGTTAACTTACGAAAACATGGGATGATTTAAAACGGTTTACTCTTTGAAATATAGTCATGCGTTTTCTTTCTTGTGTCGCAGCAGGCCAACAAAGCACTGTGTTCTCTACAAAGAATGCTTACATCCAGGCCATACGTCGATCCTTAATCCAGCTCCTAATGGCATTACTGTTCACAGCACTACCCCGTGACTGTGAAGTATTCAGGCTGTTTGAATCAGATACAGTGCATTTAGAGTTTTTCTTCTGGTCAAGAGAGCAATATGCTTTTAGTATTAAAAAAGATAGTGCTTCATGACAAAGAAACAATGAAAAGCAAAGAAAGATGTGAAGACTCAATGCGACGAAGCCAGTGGAGATATCTATGTTAATCTAGGCCATGCTTGTTAAATTCCTCTCGACTGCGAGAAGTTGTCTCGTAGTTAGATGTCAACGATTGTAGAATAGCATTATCTCGCTTCAGGGTGGGGTCTCAGTCTTATTCTTCGATCCAGGGAACATAATCTTCCGTCAAATATTTCAAATTTCATAAATGAGATCGTCTGTTTCAGTGCCCAACTCTCCAGCAATCGTAGATAATATAGAAGCATAAGACACAGTCCATTACAAAGATACATGACAGAACGGTCACTTAGATCCTTGGCGTGTCTTTTAGAGTGTGTCCACCATCTGTGTAATCGAATGAATACTTCAAAACTGACTGCGGATGGCATAGAGGCAGCGCTAACAGTAATATGACTGACAGTAACATTGATAATTGAAATATTACTATTATTTAAATTGTCTAAAAACTAAAAAAAATCAGGAAATATCTAAAAGAAGACTGGCAAGTTACTGATTTCGGTAGCTTCAGACATGTTTTACGATTCGGTACAGTTAAATCTTGTCAATATTGTTGGAATTCTGACCACTATTCACATAACTTTGGCCTCTGAGAAACACGTCTCTCAAGATTTGAAAGTGAATGGACCATGATGAATGCTACCATCAAACTATTGTCTGATATTTTCACAATAGAGAAAAAATATTGCTTAGAAAACAACTCTATTAAGCTGTTTCACGCTTAGAAAAGAACGTTTAGAAAAAAAATTGACTTCATACAGATTGAACGAAGATCTGGATGTACACACTTTCTTCAAGACTACATAACCCCAGTCCTTAATACCTTCTCAAAGTCTTCCATGCAGTGACCACAACCTGTTTGGAGCTTCCATGTTCCACGGGTTCAGTGAACAAATAGTGTAACTACGAGGGTGTCGACCACCTTAGGATAGGTCAGCAAGGATTATCAGGCGTCCAGTGAAGCAATTCCCACCTGTCAAATAACCGAGGTAGCAGATCCTGTGTGCGCGCCACTTCATGTTACACTAGTGTTCCTGAAACACTGGAACTGCTTTCCTGGAACGTAATGTTGTGTAGTTGTTAATCGTCAGTGCTGAGGGTTTCTTTCCATGAGCCCTCTGGAATTGTTATATAGAGGCTTGGCGAGGTCAATATATCCCTAGTTTTAAGTGAGTCATCGTAATGACCAGATCCTTGAAAAGATCTTAGGGGATCGAAACAGAGTAAGGTTGATCAACAGAATAGTTTGTTAAATAAACCATCACCGCGTTACCTACTTTCTCTTACTTAAATTACGGCTATCTAGTTCTATTTCCGGCGATTTTCTACAGCCCTATAACTAAGCTCTCTCCTCACTGGCCTGAAAGCGTTCTACAGACAGGTAGTTTCGGCGCTAACGACGTTAAGATAACGGCCTCGGGTGTTTAAGGTATGAAAGATAGCTGTCATCCAGAACTATGTCAGCAAGTTGGAATTTCTCTCCACGTTAAGTTTAATCATGCCAGCAAGGTTTTGTTGAAGTTCGCTAACCAGGGAACCTGTGGCACAGTTGTTTGCTCTAGGGATTAGTTGTGTATTTGAATATGTTACACAGTTCAACACAACGTTTGTGTTCCTGTTTCCAAGGAAGGAAGCATATATTCATGTTAGGCGTACTGTGTATACGTGTATATTTGTTTAGAGTACAAAGTACTCAAACCTCAGTCAGACGCCTCATCCAAGCGCTACCAGATGTTAAGATTCAAGCGTCCAAGTAATACCGCCTGATGTAAAATATTTGTGTTTCATTATGACGTAATGGATGACACCAGTCCTTCTTTCAAACATCACATGTTAATATAGGGATCATGGCTGTTCTATACACAGCCACACAGGAGTCACGTGATCGGTGCCTTTTAATTCGTCCAATAGAATGCCGATGACGTGCTGATATCCATTTTGAATAGGGCCTTTGTGAAACTGTTTGATGTAATGTCTAAGAGGCGTACTACATGTGATGTTATCGGAAAGTGTGAGAGCCTTACCCAGACGTCAGGAACGTAATGTCAACATTCTTCAACGTTGCTATTTACTTTGCTCATATGCAACAAAATCGCTATTACTTTCGACCTTTATTGTATCTTGTAAAGGCCAAGGAACAACACTGTAGCTGGGACCAAATCTTTGGTTACCATCACATTAAGAACCCATGATTAAGTTAAACTACTCCCATGTGAGCGTGTGGTCTGTCTGTTCAGCCGCTATTGATTATGTCTATATAAATGTTATCGTTGTTCCGATTTCCGTAATGTTAGGGGGCCAGGCCTCCGGGAGCCTCCACGACGAGGCTTATCGAACACCGACACAACGCGCTGGGCCATGCAAATCAATTTCTGTATTTGGGGGAATTAAAATATCGCGTTCGTCACAGGATCTTGAAGACAACTGAATCCCTGAATCCGAATCTCGTAATCTGGAGATATGTCAAATAATATTTTCGAAGTATGATCTGTTTGAAGTAGGAGGCCGACCAAGACTGATTGATTTGCTTTCGATCCATTGTTTCGTGTGGCTAAATTACATTAAGCCTTTCTTAGACTGTGTCTTTAAATGATAGATCATTCCGACTGATTGGCACTTTTTTATTCTATTTTTGTTCTCTGAGCATGTGAGTCATGTGTTTTCATTTGAAAGACGTGGTCGCTTGCTCGTGAAAACTTCTTGAAAGACATTGATGGAGTGAAAACATCTACTGAATATTCCTTCCTTGTCAGCCCCATTAGGCACTACACTGTCCATGGTGTAACACATGACGTCACTATGTAGAGCATGTCACGTGATAATCGAGATCGTTTACACGGCATCAGATTATGTGACATCAGTCCTGCCTGAATTAGTGTGACATTGAACCCTTGCTGATAAAACCAATATTTCATACCGTAAATCCCCGGACTTGCATACTCTTTTCTGTAAACAGGATACCAGGGTTTGTCTTTTGGGACGAGAGCGCACTAATTGTGATATAAATGAATGGTCCTCACTCCGCCAGAGTGTTTCATCTGACTACGGCCACTATATATCACTATCATGTACAGAAATCACCAGATTACCACCACAGTCGTGAGATCAGGTTGCAGGGATAAGGTGCCGAAAAGGTTGTTTCAACAACCCCACATTCAGATCAATCCCGTTTAGGGGAGGTTTATGTTCGTTTGCTTTTAATGCCACCTTCAGTAAAATGTCAAACCGTCTGTGGAATTAGCGAGACTGCTCCAGCTCACTTGGAGGCTATTCTTTACATGGCCCGAGGACTTGACAACCAACTATGTTTTCCGTCCGGTTTTGTCGGTCACTTCTCGAATGATGATTTCAAGGAGCAACAGAACAACTCCTAAATGTCACTTCTATTTAGCGCTGGAAATTGGTCTAGAATCTTTTAGCAGTTTGATTGGTAGACATTTGGTCCCTGTCTTGCATGGAATAAGGCTAGGTGTTTCGGATTTAGCAGACCCAGTAATGCGCCTTCAGGAAGGTGGGTGCTTTTTTACCGGAAATGACTAACATGTGAAGTGAAATCTTCCTAAAGGCAAGTGGATTGACGACATAAAATGTAGCATGTCCAACATTGTGTTGATCCACTCTGAGGAACACGAACTAGAGGCTCCGTTGTCAACATCATGGCATGTTCGTCTTTGTCCATGCGACACGTGATATTGTTCCCCGTCTTCGTTCTCAAACAGCTCCCAGAGACCACTGGTCTAATGAAGCTTGGATTCTTTAAACACTTTTGCTGTCATAATGTTCTGATTGTTTATCCACACACCAACTCCTTCGAAATTACCACATAGACATCTGACCTTTGGTACTGTTTTCACAGTTTCTGTGACACCAGAGTTTGAATGTGCGAAGTCCATTCCTGGTGTCCCTTGCCGCAGTGCATCCACACCAACCACTCGCTCACCCCATTGTGTTCTATTCCATATAGCCATATCTGACATGGTGACTCCGAGTACACTGGGCGTTTAAGGTCGACGACGAGTCTGCATTTTCTACACACATTTATGTACGCAAGTACAAGGAACATGTTAGAACCGAAAAAACTGGGGATGACCTATCAGCATGTTGGTCCAGTTGACTTCACGGATATGTGTGGACATGCAAACTGATGACTTAATGGCTGCCTGTAGGCACAGAGACCAAGGAATTCTTACATAGAGGCTGGGAAGTTCATACCTACAAGTAGGCACAGAGACCAAGGAATTCTTACATGTAGCATAGAGGCTGGGAGGTTACAGAAGTTACTGTTGCTATGACTCATCGGATTTGATGGTAACAAGTGGATTGTAGATTTATGTGGGAATGAAGACTCCGGATTGGATAGGACGTGGATTGAATAGGAATGGATTGAACAGGATGTGGTTTTTGGGTACGTCTCAGGATGTTATAGACAGACGGTCCACCGGGATCAAATATAAACAGAGTTTCTCCAAGCAAGCGGTTTACTTTTCTGTATCACCTAAACTAGATCTAATACTTAGCGTGGTATACCGACGCCATGAAGCCTGGTTCATGTGAATAGAAATACACCGGCCATGTTTGCAACTACTCCCACCAGTTTCTGGAAGTCTGTATGACATGTGATTCCTGGTTGCTATGACATGACTCCATCCTCCTTGCTGTCTAATTTCCCAGCAGACAGGAAATTATTAGATAAAGCTGTACTCGACCTGGCTCATGTTCTCATATTAACTCAGCTGTGCATACTCACGCCATGTATTCCACTCGTAATTCCACACGACACATCCATATCGCACTCACGTATCGCACACTGCCAAACTGACGGTGTCCTTACTAGACACCAGCACTCGGTCGATGGAAATCCATCTATTTAATCAAATACCTAAATAAATGTCAATGGCTTGTTGAGAACCGCAACACTACACCACATTTCCACCCAATCAAAATTCTTCATCTTCTGATTAGGTGACACACAGTTACTGCTCAGAACATAGTCTTAGCATGACAGAAACTGTGATGCACGCAATCTCTCTTCAGGTTGGGTAACTGCGAGTCTTCGGTTCCAGGAATCAATAGGATTTGGTCCATCCTTAGCCATCCTCGTGCTCAAGTAGCATGCTCAGGATTTGACAAGGGTGTCAAGGATTACCAGTGTCGGTGGAACTTCGTTGTTTCACCAACTCTGAAGAGTTAGTGGTTTATGACCGCGTTGAACACGGCGTGTCAACTGTTTAGATGTTTAGCATCTAAGAAGGGGAAACGTGGCATTCTGACCAACGAGTATATGTGTTTAGTATGTCAAAAAGAGGCAACTGCCTACAGCGTTTGTCTAAGCCGGGAGCGACATGGCAACCACGTGCTTCAGCTAGACTAACCAGTGATGTATGTCTCGCGGACCTTTTTATAGATATTACGGCGACAATCGAAGTCAACCCATTCTGTGAAACGCAAACAGTCTACTCGTAGTCAATAGACGCTGCCCTCCCTGTTTTCTTTATGAAATTATAGGAATGTGCTATGTGAGTGACTGAGAGTGTTTTGATAAAGGTACATTTTATACGTTCCATTGCTGCAGATTATGCGAGTGTTGACAGAGACGGGAAGCGTTATCTGAGCATCATAGAAACCAGATAGGTAAACTAAATAATTATGAAAAAAACACAGTAACAAGTCTCCAATTTATGGCAAACAATAAAAGAACGTCAAACATAAATGGGTCAGTAGAATTTATAATGATATCGGGTTGTCGAGGAAGTCAACTGATTTCGCTCCAGCAGTGAGGTCAGTGTTAGAGGAGCGGTGGAGCGCAGCATTACACAGATAGTTGCACGCCTCGGGAGAATGCGCCCAAGTTAATTTTGATCTGTGTGAATTCAGAGAAAAACATGAATTGTCCACATGGCAAACATTGCGCATTAATTTATGTTCTGATCGCGGAACGGATGACTCAAATAACATCATTTTAACCACATCGCTTTGTAAATTATCCGAAGCTGTCACCAAATCAAATATAAATTGGTCACATTTGCTGGTATAATTGCACTGCCGAAATCTCAGTAGAACTTATTTCAGCTTTCACTCGGAAAATTAAGATTGATGGCTGTTCTTGTTATTTGATGGAACAATAATTCCACTTGGAGATCAATCACACACGCCAAACCTGACACAAGACATAAGAACTAATTTTCCCACACCTGTGGCACCTGTGCCTGTGGGAGGGGATCAAGGGAGATTGTAGACACCAAATCTCGCGTCTTTCGGGTATCTGTGGCCTTTCTGGCCAATGGTCAGGAGGACTTTTTCAGCTAATGACCCCCATCCTTCATGAGATTTGAGCAGATTGGATTTCCAATCTTGTTTACAAGCAAGTATAAGTTATTCGAGCTGGGACGCGCATACATACTGCTTCATGTGAAAAGGAAAGTGAAACGGATCATGTTTGTTGTAAGAAATAGATTTTTTTTTCTAGAAATCCTGACCGAGATAGTTAAGAGTAGACTCTGTTCAAGGCCTCGTTAAATCTTTCAAATGATTTCCGACTTCATATGCTGAGAATGTTCTACCTTTTGGCTTATCAGAGGCAACTCAAACTGTACAAAATGCAATCCCATATGAGGTCTTGTTAAACTAATGGTGACTCATTAACTCACGCTCTGAGGTAGTCGATATCCTACAATGTACTTAGAATTCACTGGAAATTTATTTGACTGTGGATATTTTTACCACTTGCATTTGCATTCGTACAACTGCATATCTATATAATGCTACCGTTTGTATGATTACCGTGCCCATATCCAGTTAAATGTAAGACACACAGCGTCATTGAATGCAATTTTGCAAAATGTGTATAGTCACTGGTGTGTGAAGACTTTGACACTTTTATACCCAAGTGGTTGCTCCATAAAATACGAAAATCTAATCCTTTCACTTGTAATCCTCTCTTGGATTCAGCCATGTGGAGACAAGTCTCACGAGATTTGCACGCTGGTCTACCACGCACCTAAAACAGGTCATCTTCCGTAATGCTCCGTGCCTTCAGACGCAATGAATCTGTAGTATATACACACTGGACGCGGAAATGAACGTCCATTTTCCAGTCTAGTCACCACATGAGTAGCATTCAATTCATTTAACTTAGACCGACACCTGGTCTGTGAACCGTGATTAATTGTTTGACCTCTTTGCATTGATTAATTATGGATTGAATGCTACAGAAAGTTGATCACAAAATCGCTGTCTCTATTTCGAAACTTGTGTGATAATAACAATATAAACCCCAGCAAGTTAGTTAGACAGTCGCCCCTGGACATAGATATTGGAAATCAATACCGGACTTACTTTCGGGGCATATTTTTGTAAGCATACAGAGGAAAGGTCAAGGTTCCTCTCGCGAGACTAGGTCCTCACTGGCGATTCTCAGACAATTATACATGACCTGTGTGCAGCCTGGCAAGTTGCAACTCTGACCAACTAGCACCAAAATGGATGAATCCCTCCGTAATTGCAAGTTCACGGGTCATTACACATCGGAAGAGAAAATTCATGTCCTGCTTTATATAGATGCGAGTGTCTGTGAGGTCCCGTCTGGCAATGACTATCACACATCTGAGCGCTGTGATGAAAACAACCGATGAGAAAACACACATCTATGCAGCTCAGTTCAGTCGTACGATGCGTATACTAATAAAAATACAATCAGCGATATATTTCGTTTATGTAAATATGGAACAAGTACAATATATGTTACCGTTGACACGATCGTTGATTGTACACACACTGTCATTAAACATAGCCGTTTAAATATCTGAGATGCTATTAGTTTAATGTATCCTTCTACGCTGTAATTGTTTTCTGAAACACGTCCATTTGTTACACAGCGCGGAATCTGTTGACGCAGAGGTATTTCTGGTGAAGTGATGGAAGCATTCAGCTGTTTTTACATATCCTATTCATTGAGGATCCCGCTGTATATATTATGTTTCTCTTGGATGAGAAATCGACGATGAGAATAATTACATGAGAAACTACTTTTGCAGTGGTGCTGAACATCTCTGATACCAAGTCACGCAAACCGCACGACTGATCATCGGCAGTATCCCCGGTCTACTGCTAACTCCTGAAAGCAGGGCCATAGACCGGAGGGTCAATCCGTTCACATTTCACGACATGGTATCCGATGCGGTACAAACGTGACAGTGTGACAGTCCCGCTTTATTGCATACACTATGGTTGTATGATTTGTATTGTCCTATTTGAATTAGCTTCAGTGTATGGACTACGGTTGTATGAATTGTATTGCCCCTTTCTAAGATTGTCCTGACATTGTCATACATGTGTATTATCACTTGCATGCATTTGTGGGTCACTTTAAGAATAATAAAGATACTTATTGCTGCATGAAATGTGCCTTGTCTCGAGTCTAGCACCCAACAGAAACACATGAAAAGACAAGGCTGCTGTTGGCACGACCAAGCACTGGTCATGTGTGTCCTCACATCTCTACAGTAAAACTGTTTCCAAGCTACAAACAAGTGTTTGGATGCTTCTGCCTTCATCTTAGATATTTTGAACAAATGTAGCATGAACATATGTATACAGATATCTGAAATGAGAGTTTTCTGGAACCCCACTCAACGTCAGTCACGTGAAGACACCACCTGCTAGAATATTGCTCAACATGAAAGGAAAGAAAGCTGTTGTAAACTTTTGGACGTCTTTTTGGTCATGCAGTACTGGGATATCCCACTGTCACCACTGAGTCTGCTTGTATTGGTCCAAATTACGAAAACACGACTCTACATCCATGGTATCCTTTGTCCAAGAATCAGATGGACAAATCAGTGGCCTAGAAATCGATTGTTTTACTGTTTTAAAGGACTCCAGGTAAACGGCATACCCAAAGCTTGAGTTACATTGCCTTAGGCAAAGCCCGTGTTTTATTCCGTTATGTCAGCCTCTGTTTACTCGCACCTGGAAACAGGTCATCATGGACGTCTTGACACCTGGTGCCCATGAGGTTGTACCTTTCATATTAAATTCCTTACGCACAAGTACAAACATAGTGGATGGTAGAAGTAGATGGTGGTCAAGACAAATCATGTGAGATGGGAAATCGATATAGTCAGAATAGTGTCAACGAACAGGCATTAAGTGAGAAGATGATGACCTTGGTAACACGATCTACTACTGATTAAGATGTTACAGAAAATACCTTTTCGGGCTTTTCTCTTGCACGGGATCTGAGTTTCCCGATTTGCGTTCCACTCAGTGTAAAGTCTTGCGATTGTGGTGAGATCTCTTCTCGTATTGATGTTGCCTGTAATTAAATGTCAATATCGCAGTGACGCTTGCAAATCGGGAGTTTGACCAACACAATTCTAGACCTGGTATTTACAGAGTTATATCCCCTGGTTAATTAGACGAAGGGGAATGTACTGACATGAACCCATGAAAAGATTGATTTTCTTGTAGCTGGAGCCATGACGCGAGCTTGAGGACTGATAACACCCGATGTCCCTCTAGGGCCACTCCGGGGTTTCTCCCTGTATTAAACAGAGCAAGGACCTGGATAATAAGGCCGACTGGGAGTCCTTGGTGACGCTATTCAGCAGGCTTCGCAATGCCAAGGCAATGTGCAGTTATAAAGTATCTGCAGTAATCACTCCTATGTCCATACAGGTTCTGCTGGTCGAATAACGTTTGAGGATTGATCTGTAGGCTTCATCCACGCGGTTGGACGACAATGATGTAGCAGTGATCCTCAAAAATAAACCTGAAATTCGGGACCACGACCTTTCAGCTGAACCTCTGTGCACCTAAAACACTGTGCACGTCCCCACACCCTATTTGATCTGATACTGAATGTGATCAGCAAGTCAGAGATGACCTCATGTGAGATCAAGCAAAACTACGGTTTACATTTTACATTTTGACATGATTGCCAATAACATAAAATAATAGGTGAATAGTGTGCACGAGAATGCGGAAGTCTGTGTGTCTCTGTTTGGTGCTGAATGAAAAAAAATGATATCTTATTTGCGTAGATATACAGGGACAGTACACAGAATGATTTAAGAAAGAAGAAGTGTTGTAATTTTGGATTAAAAACAATACATTAATGTCGGTAACTGCAGACATTATCGCCTAGATTACAATATGTGCATACGTAACCATAACACATGAAAGATGTATCTCTCGAGACGCGGGAATTTGTGACGTTACTCTTCAGATTAGTTGGCACTGGAACACAGCATGTTCATGGAGTCCTTATTCTCGAAATGTACGTAGCCCTTAGAACAGCCAGGATCACATGTCCATGTGTACACCTATACATGCTACTTTAAACATTAAATGTAATTATGTTTGGGTGCTGTGTAGAGAGAGATCTGCCAATCCCGCCTACAAATATACATAAGGCTCAAAATCAAGTCTGATTAAAAAAATACATGTTAAATGACAGTCATATTGTCTTTCCCAAATAAATGGCAAAGTGATTCCGAACAGCATGTGGTTACTATTTACATATTTACTTCTATGAGGGAAATGTGGTCGAAGATACATTCATTTGTAATATCATGTTATGATGAATAGAATATATTCAGCAGTCCTTTCCTTCCCATGTACTGTTATCATGCGACCAATTTTCCCGGAGCCATTACAGTCAGCTAGCATGCCGGCTACCCGTCCACCAAGATCACCTCACTCGCTGTGATGCAAGAGCTCAGGCCATTATAAACTCCAGTGTCTCAAAGTTATTCCGATTCGCACGCGGTGGGTCCAAACTGCATCATCAGTGGTAGAATATGTGACACTGACTAGAAGTCGTGACTTGTTTCTTCCTGGTCTGGTTCATTTGTCAGCTATACTGTATTAACGCTTTCGGTATAAACAATCAGGCATTTTATATGGGTTTTCCAGACAGGTGCCAGTTTGTACGGCAGCTTGGTGGGCAATCGTTGAAATGACTAGACCAGCAAGGCCTGACCGAGTGTTCATGTGGATCACCTATCTGAACGTCCCCAGCCAATCCCAGCGCCTGAATTGTTTAAATTACGTGGACAACCGAGATCTCTTTCCTCTGTCAGAACAGCCAACACTGCATGACTACTGCAACTATATACAGTGAATATCGAAACCACGGTTGTGGTACGCGTGAAAACATTCGTTACAGTGAGTAGTAGAAACACTCGGCATATTCGGATGCAGCCACGATCACCATGAATATGGAACACCACGTCCCGGCGTCAGGGGTGGCTGGACACGTTGTATGCTACCGGTGTGGTCCAGGATCGATAGCGTCATTATATGCTTCAACCTACATGCATTATACTCCTCCATCAGACTGAGTGTTGTAGACCACGTCAGAGTAATGTTGTAGACGACGTCAGACAGAGAAGTGATGTAGGTCACGCCAGACAGAGAAGTGATGTAGGTCACGCCGGACAGAGTAGTGTTGTAGACCACGCCCAAGAAGTTGGTGAAGTGTCAGAGCAGCCCTGGTCTGGATTTATATCATATTTGTGTTTCCGACGTGCATGACGCGCATCTTAGGCATGGTGCTGTTCCAGGAGGGTTGCTGGCTCGTCTAATCTCTGTGGAAAGACATGATGGAGACAGCATGTTTTCTGGCATACGTCTTCCTTTCATCTAAAACGTTTTTCGAAAACCCCTTTGTTCCAATGGATCTGTGTGTAATCCCTCAGTAGGCGGATCTCTGTCTAGACAAGATCTGTCTCTCTCACAACATCAAATAAAAGTCGCTATGCTCCAAACAAACAAAGGCTTTAATACGGTGTTCGATTTTGGGAGCTGTGTATGAGATAAAAAGACACGTTATTGCGCATGTTGCTGACAAGTTATAGAAAATGCGAAATAAAACAAATCACACCAGTCATGTTGAATAATTATTCAATGAGATTATTCAACTATTGAATTGTGATATATGTCCTCAGTTATATCAAAGAGAAAGAACTATGGAATTGTGCTATGTGTGATGAGTTATATCAAACAGAAAGAACTATTGATTTGTGCTATATGTCATCAGTTATATCAAAGAAAAAACTATTGAATTGTGCTATATGTCATCAGTTATATCAAACAGAAAGAACTTAGTTATATCAAAGAGACAGAAGTATTAAATTGTCCTATATGTCATCAGTTATATCAAAGAGAAAGAACTTACTTATATCAAAGAGAAAGAACTATTGAATTGTGCTATATGTCATCAGTTGTATAAATGAGAAAGGGCTATTGAACTGACTTATATGGCATCAGTTATATCACAGAGAAGCAATGTTGAACTGTCCTTCTTGACATCAGTTATATCACAGAGTAAGAGCTACTGAACTGACCTACTTGATATTAGTAATATCATAGACGAAGAACTATTGAAATTCTATCGGCGATTATGACAGTTAAAATTTAAACTCTTATTCTCAGTTATATTATCTGGGACCATAGGGATGTATAACTGTGACAACTAAAGTCACCGAAATTCGGTACGTGGTAATATTTTCAGCACAATATTCATACTCTGGCGCAAACAGACTTCTCACACTGTATCCACCCATATATGACCACCAATTCGCATTGTATTTTAAATGGAAGTATCTTTATATGTTTACGGTTGAATTGCATGATACGCTCAGGTGTTCTTAAAAGTGTACATAGATCCATCGAACTGTGGAAGCGAATTAATTTGCTTCAAATCTCATTTAAAAATAATTAGAGTAACTAACACTGTGAACTGCTAAGTCAGCTGTTTAGTGATCTTAGTAAATTATTTCACAAACAACAGTAATCAAAAATGGAAAAAAATAGTTGATAGTATTCTGCTCGAGTGCAAAACTACAAAGTAGGTTGATGACAAACAATCGTCATAGTACAAACATTTATTTTGGTGTTCATGAAAAGATATTATTCATCTGTAACCCAAATAACGTCTGTTAGCATATTTCAAAAATGAAATCCTCTTTTGATAACAAACAAACTTTATTTCAGCAAGAAAACATTATTGTCTGTAACAATTATCTTTTAATGAAAACGGCACAAAATCGTCCGCCCTCACAGCTACATCTTCATCTTGATATGCAAATGTATGCTGCCTCCATTTCTGCTTTTTTCTGTCTTTAAAACCATGTTATTTGGGGCAGCAGTTTTAGGCTATGTATGTGAAATGAAACCCACTTGACATTGTTACATACATTTTATCAATGGGATGACAACGTTTTCACCATATTACTTCAACCATTGTGGAACCACTGATGTAATGACGTAATTTACATTAACACAATGTTGTGCTTACGAAAACGCTTGACTGCACACAACTGAATTGAATCAGAAAATTTCGATGGAGTATTTCAGCCACAGCCCCCTTCACCTAAGAATTTCAAATTAAACTCAAACATATTGATACTGTCTGCAATTCTTTCATACTTTTGTTAATTTACATCTCATCAATTACTAGCTTATTTCAACATTCCGTTACATAACCCTGCCATAATCCATTCAACAAATAGAATATTTAGATGCTTAGTTACATTCCCGAACACTAGAAAAAGTTTAAACATCGTGCTTAGAAACCTTACGTGGTTCAGCGGTCATTGGCGTAATTTACATTACAGCAATGTAATTTACTTTAACGCAATGCAGTTTTCGTTACTTATATATAAAAAGCGATAACTCCCTAAAACATTTGTTTGGCAAAGTTTGATTCACATTGTTGCAGCAATACCAGACAACAAAACGCAGTAGTTGGTCATACATAATGTTGTGGCAATATGAATAGATACAGAAATGCTTGGCTAGGTCTCCCAAAATGTACACTGCAGAAGACTAATATTATTTTGTGTTACAATGGTAACGTATGATTACTTGTTTCACACGATCTACTGATGTCGAGCATGTGGTAACAAAACTATATGATTTACATAACGACAAGTAACAGGTTAATGACGAAATGTTATCATGTGGGTCACTGCCATGATATACCACACGACAAACTGTAAACAAACATAAAGTAAATGACTCTACCGACATAATCTAAACGCGAACTTTCTGTTTTGCTTAGCAAATTAACCCGTATGCATTTTGGTTCTTTCATGACACAAATACGTACTACCGACATAGTAACAATGCAGTCAAAGAACCAAATGGTGTTACTGACGCTGCAATATGATAGTGCAATCTTTGTGAAGTTTGATGTTGATTGTAGACGGTATTACTTAGAATATCTGCACAGATACACCACGATTAAGTGTCAAATTTGAAATAACCGACATCCAAAACGTCTGCGACAGTAATGGCCGCAGTTAACTGAGAATGAGTGTGAAGCACTTTCAATAACAACATGAAAAGATTTGATTACAAGCTGAAATGAAGCTGTTACATTTCACCCCCTAGAGTGTGGAGGTATTGACATTGTACTGACATGATATTATTCAGTTTCGGACTCAACATTCAGTTTTGGATGTTATGAAACACAAATCGGATGATAACTTGAGCGACTGTCGATTCTGAGACTCAACAGCTGGTGCAAACACGAATATCTAATGCTTGAAAGTTGATTATACGTTGTGGAATCATCACGCGTGCAGTAGTTTCCCTCGCACAAATATTATTAGTCTGTATTTAAAGTTGTGAAGCTGTCGCTCCCTACCGAGCATAACGCCGCGTGGCATTCCACACAGTGCTGATGTGAATTTCATTGAGGCATCCTTTCACCATGTTGTAAAACAACAAAATCTTTATTTAACACGTTGCATATCTCAATATCAGTCATATTCCTACTATTAGATAATAACCCCGGTTTAAGCAGGTTAGCTCGCGCAAGACAGGTTACTGCGCATGCGTCATAGTTATCCTCATCTCAGTAATAGATAAAAAATGACAAAAGAAAGCCACACTATAGAACATCATGATAAAAACAAAATGAAGAGATTCTTTTGAACGTAAAAAATCTCCCGATTTCCCAAATACCTTGCTTAGCTAACGTAATTCTTTTTCTTGCTCTGGGCTACAATAAATTGGCCTACTTTGTGAGCGCTGAAATAACAAGGTGAAAAATAAAAAATATGAAGTTTCTTAAGCAACGTGGGAACTTTATCCACAGCTAATATTTTCAGTTGAAGGACAGTCTGCCTGACAAAGAGAAAATGCATGGAAAATAATCCACTGATCAAAAGCAAGTACCTCGCTTAAACTGGATGAGAGGGAGGGCATAATGGTCATAATAATTCCAAATGTTTAAGTTCATTCCGGGTTCTACTATAAAATATATGGTCTAAGCACAATAAATGATTTCAATGACAACATGTTGTTGCAAAGTCATAAGTTGTGGACTTCGGGTTATCATAACGTACAGAGACAAAAGCTTGTTGACTCTTGGACAAATCTAAAATTGTTTGAGAACACTGTGAAACGTAACAGAAAAACACCCCACATCTCCGGAACAATATCTTCTCAACAGTGACATGAACATTTTTGAAACTTTTCCACCAAGATATCAATCCCACTTATGAGATTCCTAGTGAGCCTGATTATCATACGGACCTTAATATAAACAAGCCAATTTCATGTGGGGAAATAAGGAAATGTTTGAGAGATCTGAAAGTCAATAAATCTCCAGGGGAAGATGGAATTGCGAGTGAATTTCCCAAAACGACTGAATATTGCGTAATTGGTATTTTCACTAAACGTTTTAACAAAGTCTTCCTGTGTGGAATATTTCCTGCTGAAAGGGAAAAGATCATTTTGTGTCCAATGTTCAAATCTGGTAGTAATTAAAGACGATCCTAGGAACTACAGAGGTATTTCTTTAATAAACATTGCTTGTAAAGTTTTGACAGCAATAAATACAAGACTCCAAATCTGGCATGATGAAAAACAGTTTATTAATGAAGCCCATGCTGGGTTCAGATCCGGCTACTCGACCTTAGATCATATCTTTACGTTTCATTCAATGGCACAAACATATCTCTCGGAGAAACGGACGATTTTACTGCCTGTTATAGACCTTAGTAAAGCGTTTTATTGTATCAACCATCATATCCTAGTGAAGAAGTTGAAAAGCATTGGTCTCCATGGGAATCGCTTGAGTATTTTGAAGTCAATGTACAGAACTTTCAGTGCGTGTGTACTCGAAGTGGTCTGTCTACGTACTTCAGCTGCAACATGGGTACCAGGCAGGGATGTGTGCTGAGCCCCAAACTCTTAATAATCTTCATGATCAAACTCATTTCTGTGATGAAAAGGGCAGGGGGAGAGCTATTTTCATTACAACCGAAATACCAGATATACATTATACTCTGCCGACATTGTGTCTATCATCTGTTGCCGACTCGACTACACAATTACAAAGCAAGGTTACTCCTTTAGAAGAATTCAATTACAAAACTGGGATGAAAATTAATTGGAACAAAACTGAGATAATCGTTTTAAGAGATGGTGGACCTCTTCGAGAAATGGCAGTTTAAAGGCGAACAAATGAACCAGTACAGATATCTAAGACTTGTGTTTTCTCGAAGCTGTCTTGGAGTAAGGCTCAAACTGGCCTTGCCGCAGAAGCACAAAGGCTAAGCTGGCTATATACCAATACCAAAGGAAGTTTGGTGATTTCGCCTACAGTGATATATTTCAGGTGTATGGGAGTATGGTAGTTCCAATATTGTGTTATGGTGCCACGGTGTCAGAAACCATCTATACGTTATTCTGTAAACGTTTTCTTGGTCTGTCAAAGTCAACTCCAACAAATATGGTTCTCGGAGAGTGTGGAAGACCCACCCCCAGAGCATGTTAATATATATGACCAGAGCTATCTTTTACTGATACGGCGTCGTTCAACTACGTCCATTAACATTACCTCACCATTCTTGTCTTATGTTGAGTCATCATCAGGCGCAGGGAGAAAAACTTGGGCTGCAGACATGTAATTAATTCAATATAAACTTGGCATCGGAATAGCCTTGATCCACCAGGAAATAGGAAATACGGGCATCTTCATACATTCATCTTCATATTCGACTAAACGATGCTTTAACTCAAGACTGGCATGCCTCTTTATATTCAAGCTTTAAGTGTTCGGCCTACAGACATTTCAATCTATGCTAAAAGTTGAAGCACATCTGACACTTGACCTTCCCTTTCTACTACAAATAATATTAGCTAAATTCTGGTATTTCAACTTTAAAAATCGAGCTAGGTCGCCATAACAATACTCCGAGGGAAGAAAGATTATGATAGAAAACTAACATTTATGTCACCGCAGACGAGCTCCGTGTGCTGTTAAAGTGCCAGTCATACAGTGAACCAAGGGGAACATATCTAAATCCATTCTATTTACAAACTCCAACGATGAACATGCTAAAAGCTGTGCTGCAAGCAACTGGAAAATCAACTTTGCAGAATTTTCGTTTAAAAGTAGACGCTTTATTAAAACGAAATCACAATTGAACCATTCAGCATATTATTTATTTCATGTGTGTAAATGCATTTTTCGTCAGTGGCCGAATATTGAAATAAAATCTGTCTTTCTGTCTGTTTTATGTATTCCTAGTCAGTTGTTATTGACACACAGGTTACAAAAAGTCCACCACCAGCTCCTCTGACATGGCCAGGCGTATGATGCAGCTTTAAGTACTCAGTGGTTTAAGGGCTTAACTAGCTGTCTGTACCCATGACGCTGTATTGATAAATAGTAGTGTAATGACCGTCAAACCACGGAGCACCACGGCCATTAGACTCTTACAAAGGTTCAGTTGGCGACTGTGTCTTTTAACATCCACTTGGACTTGTTAATTACAGCGACATATACAGGTTAGAATCGAACGGAAGCGCCACTGAAACCGCTGAGGATTTTACACCACCTGTGAACACGTGGAATTGTCCAGATTTATCGCGGCTTTCGGGTTAATTGTACCCAACCCATCTCCTAGATATTGGCGTTCCTCGTGGAGGGCATTTCATGCACTTTACATTGGAGTCGAACTTGTAAAAACTGCACATCTGACCTTCAAATCCCACGTTGAGGGTTCTCAGGAATATCGGTAAAGAAAACACTAAGAATAATCATTAATACAAACGATGCTTTTACGAGGAAATCGATACGTTTCTGAGGCTTTGGCTGCAGTTAATTATTACCTTTGTGCTGCTTGTGTACAATGTCCCCTGGAGGTGACGGAGATGATGTAGTCTAGCCCAGCATGTGCTGATCTCGTGATCTCTTAGCGCACACTGGACCGCGGTATCACACGCGGACAATCTAAAACTAAAACCCTTCAAGACATCGCTTCTGAAGTGCGCGAGTTTTATGAAGTAATCCACATACCTTTCTCATAAACGAGAGAAAAAACTCAGTGTGTCTTTGGCCTAAATATATTTTGTCGTGAGGCATGGTGTGTTATCTAGGTCACAGCTTTCTAACGTACTCTGAAATCTGTGGACATGTTTTAATTTCGTGCATCCTCAATTTTCAATGAGTACATCAAACAAATATCATACACTATTAGCACCACAAAAGAGAGTGAGTGAGTAAGTTGGTTTCAAAACCGATCAGTGTATGATCACACGTGCATCCGGCGCAACTCCGAGTCACGGGGCGTAACTGCATGATGCACGATTGGCACTTGCTCATATGGCCTCAGTTACTGGAGCTGATCAAACTGAGTTGACGGGGAGAGGTACAGCTGTGACAGGTATATGTGGCCTCAGTTACTGGAGCTGATCAAACTGAGTTGACGGGGAGAGGTAGCTGTGACAGATATATGTGGCCTCAGTTACTGGGGCTGATCTAACTGAGTTGACGGGGAGAGGTAGCTGTGACAGGTATATGTGGCCTCAGTTACTGGAGCTGATCAAACTGAGTTGACGGGGAGACGTAGCTGTGACAGGTATATGTGGCCTCAGTTACTGGAGCTGATCAAACTGAGTTGACGGAGAGAGGTAGCTGTGACAGGTATATGTGGCCTCAGTTACTGGGGCTGATCAAACTGAGTTGACGGGGAGAGGTAGCTGTGACAGGTATATGTGGCCTCAGTTACTGGAGCTGATCAAACTGAGTTGACGGGGAGAGGTACAGCTGTGACAGGTATATGTGGCCTTAGTTACTGGAGCTGATCAAACTGAGTTGACGGGGAGAGGTAGCTGTGACAGGTATATGTGGCCTCAGTTACTGGAGCTGATCAAACTGAGTTGACGGGGAGAGGTAGCTGTGACAGGTATATGTGGCCTCAGTTACTGGAGCTGATCAAACTGAGTTGACGGGGAGAGGTAGCTGTGACAGGTATATGTGGCCTCAGTTACTGGAGCTGATCTAACTGAGTTGACGGGGGGAGGTACAGCTGTGACAGGTATATGTGGCCTTAGTTACTGGAGCTGATCAAACTGAGTTGACGGGGAGAGGTACAGCTGTGACAGATATATGCGGCCTTAGTTACTGGAGCTGATCTAACTGAGTTGACTTGGAGCGGTACAGCTGTGACAGGTATATGTGGCCTCAGTTACTGGAGCTGATGAAACTGAGTTGACTTGGAGAGGTACAGCTGTGACAGGTATATGTGGCCTCAGTTACTGGAGCTCATGAAACTGAGTTGACTTGGAGAGGTACAGCTGTGACAGATATATGTGGCCTTAGTTACTGCAGCTGATCTGAGTTGACGGGGAGAGGTTCAGCTGTGACAGATATATGTGCATCTCGTGCACGGTGTTTCACAGACTGGCACAACAGCGGTGATTATACTCTTGAAAACCTGTATGGAAACTTCATTTTTAACTTACGAATGTAAACAAGAAATGGAGTCAATCAATGTTGACATGATAAATATGAATGCTCTGAGAGTGAATCACCTCTTGCGCTTCCTTATAAACTTGTACAGTAAAAGCTTCTACGAGTAGAAACAAACACTACATATATCAATGTACGTCATAATGAGCCATGAAATAGGTGATATAAACAACCAAAATATATTTTTTAAATGAAGAAGAAACATTGATGACTTACATCTAGTGCTTCCAAGTGTCCATCTCCAAGACAACACCGAACGTGAAGAACTTCTCAACCAGTTGAACTACATCAATCTGAAAATGAGGATGGTGTTGGTTTGGATAAAAACAATATCATTTACCGACGAACTCCCAGTGTAATATCAAATATACAGGTAAGGAGGAAACATAACATTTCTGACAAACCGTCAGTAGCTCTTAAATATTCCATCAGAGCATCCACGGCAGCACAAATGTTGTGTATTGGCAGTTAACACCACTAGCAATCATAGAACGTGAAACGTGATAATTGCAGTAAACTTTGCTGCCTGTATCCGTGAGGCATTCAGTGGTTTTTAAGAGGCAACTGAAAGGATCGTGTGGTCAGGCTAACTGACCTGCTTGACACATGTCATCGTATTCCTACTGTGCAAGTCGATGTTCATGCTGGTGATCACTGGACCGTCTGATCCAGAAATGAGTACAACAGACCGCCACCATATGGGTTGAATACTGCAGAGAGCGGCGTAGATAACAAGCAAACAAAACTTACTTGCCAGAAATAATTGGCCACTTTATTGTTTAACATTATCTTTTTTTTAACATAGCATCGTAATAATATGTACTCTTAACAAAGTAGGGGATCTTCATTTTGTGTTGACGAATAAGCATATTTAAGCATGCGGTAAAACGTACGGCAAGAACTGTCCGTGTATACCTGTATTTCTTTCCGTACTTTGCACTTCACTAACTCTACGCACCTCTGTAAGAAAGGTCTGTAAGTATCAACCTCATAGTAGTATACTTGACAGTATTTTTCATGGACAAACTGAACATTGTACACTGATGCTAGAACACACCTCCAAAATAATTTACTATAGGTTGCGAACCCGACGCATAATACATTCCAAGCGATATTTATATCATCTGACTACGTGTGGAACAGCAGAGCTTGTTACAGCCGACTAACTATACGTTCATGATGATATTTATGTTATTTGTCCACGTGTGGATCAAGAGAAGCTTACTGTTATCCTTTTATCCATGTTTCTCGTCTTGGTCATTCATGGTGCGGCGGACAGTGATGACCAGTGTGTTAACGAGTTGGCCTGGTTCTGTTTAGTACTTCTTGCATGGGTAATATGTTGGTAATAATGACAATACTACTGAAACCATAACACGCCACCAGTTCTGTCCAACCGCTGGTCATATTGAACATCCAAACGATAGACCAACTATATTTTATCTACAGACAATTCGTCACACAAAGTAGCAGAACAGAATTTATACTATACGTAAATAAACTACTCAAAAAAAAGAGAGTTTGAATCCATTGCTATTGGGGACAACTCGCACAAAAATCTGTTAAAAAGCAATAAATTGTGAACGGGAAGAAATTCATGCGTTTCCTTTTGCACTCACAATCAATGCATCATTTTCAATAAGGGTCGGGGGGTCGGTGTGTCTGTGTGTGTCTGTGTGTGTGTGTGTGTGGCGGGGGGGGGGGGGGTGATTCAATGCACTTGACAGTCTTTGACAATCTTAAATTTTGTGTTAGAGCAATGCCAAGACTTACTGAGACTCAGCGCAATAATGCGATTTGTCATTTGGAGACTGGGAAGTCTCAGTCTGCAAGGCAACTGAATACTGAGTACCATAGCAAGACTTTGGCAAGCAAAGGTCAACACATGATTGCCCCAGGTCAGGTCGACCCCGTGTGACCACGCCTGCTCAGGACAGGTTTATTCGGCTTCGACATTTGCAGAACAGGTTCACCACATCGTCCTCCACATCGCTAGCGCCAGGACTCAGAATCTGATCAGACTGTCAGGAACCGCTTACGTGAGGCTGGTATTCGTTCCAGAAGACCCTTGCCTGTCCTTACACGTCAACATCGTTAACAACGCAGACAGTGGTGTCACCAACATCTACCATGGCCATTGCAAAGGTGGAAAACTGTTATCCTTCAGTGATGAGTCACGTTACTTGCTGCGACGTCCCGACGGAAGAGCACGTGTATATCGACGTCGTAACGAACGCTACGCTGCAAATTGTGTACAGGAAGTGGAGAGATTTGGCGAAGAAAGTGTCATGGTTTGTGCTGGAATCTCATACAGTGGCAGGACAGATCTCATTCAGGTCCAGGGCAATGTGATAGCTCGACGGTACCGTGATTAAATCATCAAGCCTCGTGTCCTTCGTTTCATGAACCGCCAGAACGTCCTTTTTCAGCACGATGACGCTCGGCCGCATACAGCAAGCATAACCAGGGTTTTCTTGCCCAGAACAACGTTCGGGTTATCGATTGGCCCTCACGATCACCGGATCTTAACCCTATTGAACATTTGTGCTACGAATAAGATCGTCGTGTGCGACAGCGTGACCCTCATCCACAGACGTTACCTGCTCTGTTTGTGGCTTTGAGGTAAAAGTACCAACTCATTCCCAAGCACTTCATTCTGAATCTGGTCCAGTCTATGGGACGCCGATGCCAATCAACCATTGATGCTATTGGTGTCCATACACGATACTGACTGCTCTGCGACCTTAACCTTGGAACATTTGTCATTTGTGACGTACAAGTTCTTGCAACATTGGACCGTTAATGTTCATTCAGGTTTCCTTCAAGACTGCCCTGCATTACTGAACCTTAAGTGTATAAATTGATAACAATTTCCAACTATGCGTTTCTTTTCTTAGTAGTATATACATCACATGTCTTCTGAAGAGGTTGGTAGAAGTCCCTTTATGATTCAACTATTCAAAAATCATTGGGTAATTTGAAATAATTTTCACGACACCTGCAATTTGCGTATCCTGATACACTCTGGTACACTAGCTCTGAACAGCTGATTGTGCCGCCGAAGACCGCATGGTCACAAACATTTCTTGTTGCATCAGTGCTAAGGTGGGATCGAGTTCCATGTTGCCACTTGCAATGTAACTGCATACGTCAGTTAGCAAACGACCAGTAGAAGTATTCTCTATATAGGATGTGATATACTTGTGTAGCTCTAACTCTGGATCTGAGACTGGCAATTACTGCTGCACAATGCCTAACATCAACACAGTTCAGGAACATGTACCTATTAAATGACGAGTTCGGGGAATTAGCTCGCCTGGCAAGAGGTATGGCTATACCAACCCACACACAATTCACTACACATCAAGTTACAGGGCGTTTACAGAATCTACATTGTATACACTTACAAAACAGCAAGCATTCACACCGTAATACAACAGATAAAATTTAAAAGACAGCCACCCCCTGTTTTGTGACTGCCATCCGTACTATATACCTATTCCAGTTATCGCAGATAATCGCGTATCAGATAATACTTACGATACTGGTGTTATTCACCTCTGTGAAGTTCAGACTATGCCATACAGATGGACCAAGGCACCTATGGCCAGTCGTGAGTATGCCACAACGAGATACGTGCACGCACGTGATTTGACCACTGGGAACTACAAACAGCCGTAAAGACAGATACAAGCATTGCACCTTGGCTCTGTTAGCTTCAGAGATACTGGTCACGGATTAAGTCCGATACACGTTATCACTGTGACCCTTGGCAGGTTTATCATTGAGGACCGTGATCGGTTTGTCAGTAAATTTCCAGTTTTCAATAATACATACCCTTATCCTTATAAAATATTGGTAAAACTTTGCTCAATTTTCCTATGTTAATATAACGATTAAGACGAAGAGAAAATATGCTAGAGATGCCTATGAAACTCGTATTCTCGATTTAAAAATAGCAGAGGTAAAGTTGTTCCGTAAATTGAGTAACTTCAAATTGTTTTCGTTAATGTTTATTTAAAGTGACAACATAAACAGACCACACTTTCCTGACTGATTAATGGAATACGCGTAACGTCGGTTGCGCTGGCCGATGTCCCGGTTTTGTATGGTTGGACCCTGTTAGTTCGAGAATATCCAACTCTTTGAGTTATTCTTGCTGACGCAGTTATGAACACAATCTCACCTCAAAATGAGTTGGGCGTTTGTGCATAAAAATCTATGCTTATACTTTGCGTGAATGAACACTGCGGATATACAAGTGTGACTACCGGATGTAATGTTTATACGCCTCATGAACGCCCGTAATATTTAACGTAATCTTTAAACATTTCCTTAAAGGCGTCAAATTGCTTTCGCTTTCTGCATGTACGTTTTTCGTCTTCACCTTTCATGACGCATTTCAATAACGGAAACACTAAACTTTTTACGAAAGTGTTGAAGTTGAGAATGTCAAGTCTATTGACGTGGACATTTTGCAACGTTGAAGCAGTTAAATTGCTCATCGACCTTCCGTTCAGATGAAATATTGCCGGATAATCGAGTTAAATGAATGGAGTATTTCCACACCTGGACCTGCCACAACATATTGACTTATTACACTTCAATCGAAACTTCCTTTGTCCCTGTCTTTCATAATAATTGAATCAGAGAAGAGAGAAACCAATAATATGCTGGGGAATGAAAATTGATCGAAAAGCGTAAAGTTTCGATTAAGCGAAGTATGGCAATAAGTTTGTTAAGAATTGCCGCCCCATAATGCCATTTTAATACCAGGGGCTCTGACTGTCGTTACTCATATTCTTGAACAGTTCGAGCTAGCTGATTATGGAAAGTCAATGATAAAGAACAACCTTTACTGAATATACTAGTACTCAGAAATGTCCTCTTTAATGTAAAAGCCGTACGACCATCTTGTGGCCCAGGAAAGACATCACAGTTTATACAGTGGCTCCTAAATGGTATGCCGATAATATATGTTATGAAAAAAAGTAAAGATGATGTTCAATAAATATGTTTCACAATGTTCAGCAGTATGACAGTGACGGTGCACGGAGATTTGCAAGGGGCATCGCTAAACGCCAGTTGCAAGAGTCGCCAAATCGCCCGCTGTCCATCGCGTCATTTATCATGAAAAACCTAAACTTGATATCGCAGAAATCCCCCTCTCTATGCCAGAAAATCATGGATTCAACGAAGCATATCCTTCACCCAAAATCCAATGTCAGCTTGTTTCATCCATTCTTGTTGGTCGTTCATCGTGGTCAGCAGCAGTTTACAACGACGTACAGAGTGTAAAAGTATTATTAAACACATGGTTTATGAACTGAGCGCTGGTTATGTAAGGTGGGTATGATCTCCTTTTGGGGGTACTCGGCAAAAATACAAGAACGACGTAAGGTGGTGATGTCTTGTTGGAAGTATTCAGTGACAATACCAGCACCGTGTAAGGTAGTAATGTTCTCCTGTCGGAGGTACTTAGCAACAATACCAGCAGCATGTAAGGTAGCTATGGTCTCCTGTTGGAGGTACTTAGCAACAATACCTGCACCATGTAAGGTAGCTATGGTCTCCTGTTGGAGGTACTTCGCAACAATACCAGCACCATGTAAGGTAGTTATGTTCTTGTGTTGGAGGTACTTAGCAACAGTACCTGCACCATGTAAGGTAGTTATGTTCTTGTGTTGGAGGTACTTCTCAACAATACCAGCACCATGTAAGGTAGTTATGTTCTTGTGTTGGAGGTACTTAGCAACAATACCTGCACCACGTAAGGTAGTTATGTTCTCCTGTTGGAGGTACTTAGAAACAATACTTGCACCATGTAAGGTAGTTACTTCTTGTGTTGGAAGTACTTAGCAACAGTACCTGCACCATGTAAGGTAGTTATGTTCTTGTGTTGGAGGTACTTCGCAACAATACCAGCACCATGTAAGGTAGTTATGTTCTTGTGTTGGAGGTACTTAGCAACAATACCTGCACCACGTAAGGTAGTTATGTTCTCCTGTTGGAGGTACTTAGAAACAATACCTGCACCACGTAAGGTAGCATGTTGTCCTGTTGGAGGTACTTAGCAACAATACCAGCACCATGTAAAGTAGCTGTGTTCTCCTGTTGGAGGTATTCAGTAACAATGCGAGCCCTGCACAATGTAAGGTGGCTGTATTGGCGAGTGGTCCTGTGTGTAGTGCTCAGGTCACAAAATCAGTTGAAGTTAAGCACCGTTGAGCTCGGACAGTCCTTGGATGGGTGGCCGTGTTTGGCAGTTTGACTCCTGAGAGTTTCTAGGACGTCGGTCCTGCCCCACAACGAAGCACATGTGAAACATGTGGTCTCACTTTAGTCAAGTGAGTTTGTTCAAGAATTGCCTCTGTCCACCCAGCAGAAAATGGGTACCCGGTGAAATAAAGTCATGTGGCTATAACCTTCTAGCGCCTAACATTCAGCTTGGGTTATCTGGAGTAATAATAAAGATGTTCAGTGTATGCGCTTAGAGCATGTCCCTTAGTGATGTGGATGACGCGCCATATAATTTTACAGATTGAGATAGAAATGCAGCAGAGAGGGTTTGGGTGATCCTGGCACAGTCAGGCTGGTCAAGCTCATCATCAGCTCAGGGCCCTCGCCCCCTCTACACGCAGCCCAGACAGCGAATGGGACTTCTCCCAGGAAACACTGCCTAGTCGAACCCACCAAGAACTTTCCGGAGAATATGGAGGCTCCCCAACACTGCAGCCTTCTGCATTACCCAGATTGTCAGAAGGGCTGTGCTCCCGGTGGAAAACCCGGGCACTCTCCTCATCTGTGCTAACAGATCAGGAGGTACCAAACCAAGGGCACCGAGAACAATGGAGAGCATGACGACAGTGTCCTTGGGATGCAATCGAGACATTTCAAAGGCGAGGTCCGCATATTTATCATGCTTTTCCTGAATCTTGCCAATCACATTGCTGTCAAAAGGGACAGAAAATTCTATGATATAAATAATTTCATTGGCTTTATCAAAAAGAACAAGATCAGGTTTGTTGGCTGGAATTCGTCTCAGGCTGTATATTGGCCTATTCCAGAGAAGTTTGAAAGCATCATTTTCCAGGACGCCCTGGACATGTTCAGGGTCGTACCATGGATGGACCTCAGAGTCAAAGCCACAGGCATGGCGGAGACGATAATAAAAGCAGCGAGCCATGCCATCATGTCTTTTAAGATATGCTGTTTGTGCCAAGGAAGGGCATCCACTGACAAGGTGTTGGACAGTCTCTGTAAATTTATTGCAAAGACGACATTTCATATTGATATTTTCTTTAAGAATCACATTCTGGCGATTGCGAGTGGGAAGTGACTGGTCCTGAGCAGCAAAAAGGAAGCCCTCAGTTTCACATTTGAGACCAGCCGACTTCATCCAGGCGAAGGAGTCGGTTGGATTGCTGTTCTGTTCCACACACTGCATGTAAACACGATGCAATGGCTTCTCCGAAAGCTTCTCCACAAAGGACCGACTCTTGGCAGACTTGGTGAAAGACTTCACCTGGTTTACTCCCATCACTGTACCGTCCAGCAGTACATCGCCATCAACAAAATCAACTTCAAATTTCAAATTGTGTCCAACAACCTTGGCACGCTTAAGGTAGCTGTGGAATTCCTTGCTTTCATCATGAATCTTGACGTGCATCACCAGAGGATCATCTGACAAATAAATATGTGCAAAAGTACACAATAACATTCTGTCATGAAGAGCTTCCACATTAATCAAACCCCGTCCTCCTGAATTGATTGGCATATATAAACGATTAAGAGAGGAACGAGGGTGGTGTGCTCTGTTATCAGACATGATCCTTCTGGTCAGGCGGTCAAGACTCTGGATGTCTTGTTTTGTCCAATCCACTACTCCAAAGGAATAGGAGAGGACTGGCACAGCAAACGTATTGGTGGCTTTGACTTTGTTTCGAGCATTTAGCTCTGAACTCCAGATTTTCTTTAAACGAGATTTATACTCGGCCCGAAGTTTATCTTGAATCAGGGCATTCTGGAGCTTGTCTCGAACTTGCATTCCAAGATAGGTGTAGGCCTGATCTTCCACAAGATGCTCAATAACTCCTCCCCCTTGTAACTTGACCGATCCATCATTAGTTACCTTGCCACGTTTCAAATAAAGAGTATTACATTTGTCGAGTCCAAACGTCATGCCTATATCTTTTTGAGACGGACTCGACAAGGAGAACCTGTTCTTTCAAATTGGTCTCTCCCTTGGCAAGGAGCTCGATGTCATCCATGTAGAGGAGATGAGTAAGAGGTGTTGGGGATCTGTGCTGAGGAGGTCCGGGATGATAGCCCTCCTCCCTATTGAGCAGAAAACTCAAAGGATTCAGAGACAGACAAAAAAGCAAAGGACTAAAGGAGTCCCCCTGGAAAATTCCCCTTCTAATTGGAATAGATTCCGAAGTCTGCACCTGCCCTTGTGAGTACATCTCAAGTTGAGTCGACCAGCAACTCATTAAAGACTTGAGTAAATCAAGTAATCGCTCAGGGAGGTCAATGCACTGAAGAGACTTCAGAATCCATTCGTGAGGGACAGAGTCATATGCCTTTTTGTAGTCTATCCAGCACATGGAGAGGTTGCGGTGGTATGTTTTAGCCTCTTCCAAAATCATTTTCTGTACAAGAAGTTGATCCTTGCACCCCCAACATCCCTTTCTCGCCCCCTTCTGCTCCCTGTAAATTATCTCATTGGAAGAGCAGTAACATGACACGAGGTTTGTCAAACACCCTGTGAATAATTTATATTGAGTATTTAGACATGTGATAGGGCGGAAGTTTTTGGGATCAGTCAAGTCTTATTCTTCTTTTTCTTTTACAGATTAAAAATTGAAATGCAGCAGAGAGGGTTCGGGTGATTCTTATTATTATTATTATTATTATTATTATTATTATTATTCTCCTGTTAGAGCGACTCGGTAACAATACGAACGCTGTGTAAGCTAGTTATGCTGTCCTGTTGGAGATATATATTAACATTATAACTCCATATATAGTATTCTGTTGTCACACTGAAACTCCGTATGCCTTCCTTGCCGGCGTGCAAATGGCATGACATCTGTGGGCACGGTAGTCCGTCACATTAGCACTTCAGTGAACAACGTGTAAAGGTGTTCCGCCTGTCGTGGAACCCCACCCAACACACTACTAGGTCACTCTGAACGCTCGAACTGTCTACTCCACACTCCGTGGCGCCTTTATTGTTCAAAAGTGAACAGCCATGTCAGTGTATGTCAAACTTGGGATAACACGTGGACGTCTGGCAGAGATTCCATTTGTTGAGCCGTTTGTCCACTCACTGTAAGTCTCCAGTTTGAAAGGTACTTTGAGCACAACGGCTCCATAACAGAGCTGCCCTTATAGAAAGGTCCTGTGACCTAGTAAGTGGTAGCCCTTGGGCGAAGAACAACGTCGTCGTCAACGTTGTCGTGACTGCAGCCTGTTAACTTCTGACTTTCAAACAATGAGAGTTCATGACACAATGCTAAATCGTGCTGGAACCTCCAATAAGTGCACGTTGTGGTTCTTAACGTGACAGTCGCAGAGTAAAATTGAGTTTAAAACAATATCAGAAAATCTTCTGTTTTTTATCACTGAAATTCACTAACACGCTCCACTGTATATGTCGGGTTTAACTCTAGAAATATGTTTACATGCACATCGTGAAAACACGAAGTCATGACATGACATGACATGACATGACATGAATGGAATAGTCATTTCCTAATCCATGTTTTATCACACGGCGTGGTTGTCAATTTGAAAAAGCAAATCGCCTTCTTAGTGTATAAAATTGTGTTAGAATCGTAGATGTCCACGTACATCCGAGGCGTAAACCATGGTATGCCAGTCTCATAATCTGATTGCTGCCTCGTGGCATACAAAAGCACTAAACTGGTCTGAGATAAAACTGTTACAAGTTATGTTGCATGTTCATAACATATTTTTTCAACAGGACAAAATAACAAATTAGTGGTAGAAATGTATTTGACTGTGTGTTGAGCAATACCGCGACGGACTACACCAGAAATGGGCTATAGGTATTGACCCCGGAGGGAATTGAACGACAACGTTATCAAATTATTTATATGGTTCACATTATCATTTAAGAGTTTTTTTATGGAACAAAAATGCTTTCACGCAAAGCTACAACAAGCATACTACAACAAGAAAACAGTCACGAGTCATTTGATCCAAATCGTGGGTAGTTCGACTTTCAGAACATCTTGTCTCAGCATGAAGCGATACATGTTCGTGTTGATCAAGGCGGAGGCGTTATGAATGAAGTCTGAAGTCTGTGATACCACAAAATCGTATGTAACCGGCAAGTCGAATACCCCTCGATCAACATCAAATGCTGCCTGTTCGAAAACGTTTTCAGATGGCACATCTCATCATCACTCGTTGGCTCCTCGCGTTGGAAATTGGTTTAGGGTCTCCGTGGCAGTGGAAGAGCATGGCCAGATTATGTGTCAAGAGTCTACCTCGCATAAAAGCGGAAATGTCACAGTGGCCCCAGGTGTTCACGTAAAGGGTGTCCATGCATCCATCGGTCACATATATGTTAGTGAAATAAGCTTAGCTGATTAACTTCGCCCCTCGCAATAGTTCATAAGACAACAAAGTAGAAAGTAGATTCTGGTTTTAGTAGTGGTTGTAGTCGAGTTGCGGTCGGGTTGTGGTCGGGGTTGTAGTAAGGGATGTAGTCGGTTCAGTACGTCTGATTGTTGATTGTCGGGGTTGTAGTCGTGATTCTAGTCGGGGTTATAGTAAGGGATGTAGTCACAACAGCCCGCTGTCAGGTGTAGACTTCCTATGTACAGGTCACAGTGTTAGGACATGCATCTTGACATATTTTATTATAACTTTCAGGGCTGGTGTATCTGTCATTTTTGCGCCGGCCGTGTATGTCAAGGCTTCTCCCTAACTGCACCTTAACCATGTCGTGATATTGGGTCACAGACAGAACCTTCACAAACCAAAGTTGGTCAGCAGCATTGTCGACATGACCTTCTGCGAGGTCCGTGCGTGGATAGTTTGATCACTACCAGTTATTTACAGCACATTTTCTCTGGGATGTTGTTACGGTTAAAACTTGCCATGACAAATGGTGTGAGAAATCCCCTCAGAACCGACAAAATATAACACTGAAAAGTTTGAAATTTTCAGTAATTTGTCTTAAACAACTGCAAGATGCAAAAGATACACAATAGAGGTTTCATAATTATACAATGCAAATGAGTCAAATCAACAGTTGTGGGTCACAATATAATGTCAACTCACCGAAGTCTTGATGTGAGAGTGAGAAACAGCTATGCAGAATGTAGCACAGCGAGCAGTCGGACAGAGGTTATGAAGATCAAGCGTTGACGGAGGCAGTAATGTATGTATACTCCAGTAATCTGTGTGTATTTCCGTGTCCGACAACACGGCAACTAGCCTTTATATATAAAGTCATTCACTCTACAGCCATTGCCATCACCGTCGAAAGTCAGCAGTTAATCAAAACATAAACTCAAGAGGAAGTAACTCCCTTCCGGAAAGGTTGCTGCCAAAACACTAAAAGTGCTGAGCATTTATGATACGAAATGTGACCCATTATAATTGTAATGTATGTTATCGACTAGTACGCGATCTCGCCAATTACCTTACAGTGCTATGTTATCGACTGCAGACGACACACAATAAACGTAAAGACAACGTCTGCCGAGTTGTCTAGTATGTGACATGGTGTCAGAAGTCGGCAATTATAACTTTCAAACTAACAATTTGAAGTTTGACGACCTAGGTAAAAACTGAATTACAGAAAGTGAACTATTTAATGACTTATATCGATGCCAAGGGAAGAGAAGTGTATGAAACATTTACATGGACCGCTGCTGAAGGTGATAATCCTGCAGAAAACGAAACTTTGAATGGTGTTTTTGGAAAATATGACCAATATGTAGCACCTAAGAAGAATCAGATTAGGTCAACAGTGATATTCAACAGGCGTAAACAAGAACAAAATGAAAGGTTCGACAATTTTGTGACTGATTTGAAGCTTCTAGTAAAAGATTGTGGCTATACTGATTCAGATAGAATGCTTCGAGATGCCATTGTTTTTAGAGCTTATCATGATTCAGTTAGAGAGAAGTGTTTGGATAAAGGTGACGGTCTCACTCTTGATGCTGCTATTCAGATAGGTCAGAATTATGAAGCATCACTACAAAGTATGGCAACCATTGGTGATGAAGACAAGATGAAGAAACAACCCAAAGCGGGTAGGAAACATGTAACAAGTCAGCCATATGCTCCTAAACATGACAGACATGGGACACAGAAACCCAAAACACGTGAAAGACATTTTAAATCAGACATTTGTAGCAGATGTGGGTATCAAGTTACTCTCAAGAAATGTCCTGCTAAAAGTTCCAAATGTTCCAAGTGTAAGTTATTTGGTCACAACTAGACTTGATGAGGTAGACAATGTAGCAGGTAGCAGTGAAGCCAGAACATCATGTTCAAAAGTTGAAGAAAATGATGAATATGACTATTTTTTTCAGATGAATACTCACATATAGTGCATGCTGTTGAGTCCAATGATAAGAAATGGTGGATAGATGTCAGTGTTTGTGGTAGAAACCTGGGTGTGCAGATTGACACAGTGGCAGATAAATCACTCATGCCATATCATATTTATGTTGAAATAGGCCTAAAACGTCCACTAGTGAAGACTGACAAATGCTTCAAAAGCTATACACTTGATTCACTTGAAGTTGAAGGTAAGGTTACCTTGCCTGTTGTGTACAAGGACAAAACAGTGAATGTTCCATTTTAAGTCATTCACCTGGATCAGAAACCACTCTTGTCAGGAGATGTCTGTGAAGAGCTAGGTTTGATTCAGAGAACCTATGTTGTCACTCAAGAGATTGACAAATATCCTGAGTTGAAGTCTACCACAGGAACTCTTCCAGGAACCTATCACCTGAAGATTGATCCTACTGTACCCCCTGTAGTACATGGACCCAGGCGGCAACCAAAGGCCTTAGTGGAAAAAAATTATGTCCAAGCTACATGAAATGGAAGTGAATGGACAAATAGCCAGTGTAACAGAACCAACTTATTGGGTGAGCACTATGGTCACAGTGGTCAAGGGTGACAAAGTGAGGATGTGCCTTGACCCTAAGGACTTGAATGTGGCAATACGCAGAGAACACTATCCAATACCCACAGTAGAGGAAGTAGTGTCATCGTTTCCTGAAGCCAGGATATTCTCTGTTCTTGATGCAAAGTCAGGATTTCTCCAGATTTGTCTCGACTATGAGTCCAGTCTCATAACCACATTCAACAGCCCTATCGGACGATTTAGATGCCTCAGATTGCCATTCGGAATCAAATCAGCACCTGAAATATTTCAGCGTATTATGGATACTATGCTGGACGGAACTGTAGGTGCAAGAGCTATCATGGATGGCATTTTGATCGGTGGAAAGACTGAGGCAGATCATGATCGGATCATGAAAGAAATCACCAAGAGGGCAGCTGACTTCAATCTGAAGATGAACTTTGAAAAGTGCCAAGTTAAACAGACCAGAGTGAAATATGCTGGTCATATTGTTACACAAGATGACTTGGAGGCTGATCCAAGTAAAGTGAGAGCTCTAAAAGAGATGCCTGTTCCAGAGTCAAAAGGCGACGTGAGACGTTTCCTTGGAATGACTCAGTACCTGGGAAAGTTCCTGCCTAGTCTCAGCGATGAAGATGCACCACTACGTGAGGTCATCAAGAAAGAAGTTGACTTCTTTTGGGAAAAGCCACAACAGAAATCCTTTGAAAAACTCAAAGAACTGTGTAGTTCAGCTCCAGTGTTAGCTAGATTTGACCACAAGAAACCAGTTGTGATCCAGTGTGATGCCAGTAGCTATGCGGTGGGAACAGTACTCCTTCAAGATGGGCATCCTGTAGCTTTCTCCTCAAGGGCACTCACCGACACAGAAAAACGCTATGCCCAAATTGAAAAGGAGATGCTTACAATCGTTCACAGCTGCAGAAAATTCCATTACTACATCTTTGGCCGCCCAGTATCTATAGAGACTGATCACAAGCCGCTACAGGCGATTTTCAGTAAGCCACTGCTTGCTGCGGCAATGAGACTACAGTCCATGTTGCTGAAGCTGCAGCATTATGATCTGAATGTAATGTACAGACCTGGAAACGATTCCTGTTGGTGACGCTTTGAGCCGCGCAAATCTACCAGACCAGGAAGTTGACATTCAGCCAATATTAGTCAATATGGTTGACTACATTACTGTAGCGCCGACAAGGTACCAACAGTTTCAGAAGTGTACAGCTGATGAGTTGAACGAACTTCACTCAATCATTCAGAAAGGTTGGCCAGACACTAGGTATGAAGTACCTCATAGCCTAAGAGAGTACTGGAACCAGAGAGATGAACTCTCCATATCGGACGGAATTGTATACAAAGGTATGCGCAGCTCCAAACAAAGAGATGTGTAATGTATGTTATCGACTAGTACGCGATCTCGCCAATTACCTTACAGTGCTATGTTATCGACTGCAGACGACACACAATAAACGTAAAGACAACGTCTGCCGAGTTGTCTAGTATGTGACAATAATTATTATTCAAAACATTAAGCGTTATGACCCAATAACAATTATTACTTAATTAGTAATACAACTTACAGAAAATAGAGTCTCGTAACAATGTGTTAGAATATTCCGTCAGGGAAATAGTATCATGTTATACCTCTAACACATGATTAAGCATTAATGTGCTGGTGTGATTCTACCGTGGCAGTTCATTTGCAGTAAAGTCAAAATAATATTTATCGATACTTTGGTTGAGTTTGCGACGTGCATAACATGTGATCAGGAGTGATGCGGTGAATAAAATTAATATACTGTGATGTCACATGTTCCTGTGAGGATACGACAGGATAACACACACAGACTTTCCAGAAGCATCCCCTGCATTGGCAAGAAGTGTTACTTCATTTCATTTTATATTATTACTTTTGACAACAGTTTTGGGGTGTTTGTATCAAAGTAACACTGGGAATGTTTGAGACTGACGTTGCTCGATGTTGTAAGATGAACCTTTAAATGCATCCATTAAAAAACAAAGCCTGCAGTGCAAGTACAGCTATGACGATAATCTGTCTGAATACATGAACATGTTGTTGTAGCATTAAAGTGAGATATGCAAACACAAGAACGAGGAACCCCCCTTATGTAGCCATAAGGTCGAATAACTTGCATCCTGTAACAATGTTGCTGAGTACACTACAAGGACGAAAGGAGACGTTGCTGTAACAAGAGGCTGAATACGTTACATCCTGTAACCATGTCGTTGAGTACACATAAGGACGAAAGGAGACGTTGCTGTAACGAGAGGCTGAATACGATGCATCCTGTAACGATGTTGCTGAGTACACTAAGGACGAAAGGGGCTACTTACGACGTCACGTAACAACGGGTTTGATTATGGCCCGTCGTCAAGCATTTTGCGGGCATTATCAAGTTACAGTGACCCGCTCAATTCTGATAATGTGCGGTCGTTTCAATGATAATTCTATCCAGTTTAGCTATAATGTTGAATCATCAAAATTTACTGGCTGACATATTGACCAAGCAGCAACTTTGATTGACCGACCTGCACCCGAGCAAAACAGCGGGTCTGACCATATACCGTCAGTGGCATGTTATGGGTGTGCGTAGATCACTTTTAACCCAGATCTTGCCATGGCTACAGTAACTAGGTTATGCGTGTTAAAAGTGTCGTGGCGGGTTTTATCATTTACTATTCATATGGCATACTTCAACATAAAGCTAAATGCACATTTATTTCGGTAAATTAATATAGGAAAGTTACAGATTCTTAACAGAATTCTTACACTGAAGTAAGTGTCTGGTACAGAACCAAGACCATCTGGTCGTTGCATTCTGAGAGACTGAGAGTCTGTTATATAAAACGTGGAATGAAATAAAAATACGCTGGATCTTCTGAACAATATCGTGTTGGTTGGCATATATTTCTGTCTCTACGCAAAGCATCAAACACTCCGCATTCCGTAAAATGTTGAATGGCCACAAGAGCTCCAGACATCATCACACAATGATTCACCGGTTTGCTTGCCATTTAGACTTATCATGGGAAGTTTGTTGGAATCGAAGATATCAAGAACTGCGTCGGTTTTTGGTCTTTCAAGTTACCTTTTTGTTCACCTCAAAGGCTGCCGAATGAAGATTAACTCTTGAGTAAAGAACTCACGCCATCACACAATTGCAGGAACGAGTGATCAAGGCGTGGGCTAGCTTTCATCTTGGTATTACTATGTTGTCAAAATAGAGGTTGAGGAACGAAGTAGTAATATAGGAATCGTTGAGGTATTACGCCATCTTGTGGTCGAAATAGCCGCTGCCGGATTCGTCACGATGCGTCATGTTGACGTATATGATTGCTGCACTGCAACGTTCCTTGAGACGCTGATTCACACGTGGCATTTTATTAAAGGCCGTACATCCGTGGTTCTATAAACGTGGAATAAGTAACGTTTGATAAGCTCTTACACGAAGTCCTGGTGAAGTCGTGACTAAACGCTGCGTAATTACATTGAAACAGATTTATCACACCATCATATTGTTAGAAGCGAGTCATTTATTCCGCGTAATATCAATGTAACTAAAATTGTTTTTGTTAACAGTACCTTCTGTTTGAATCCAAACAAATATGAGGGTCCATTCCCCTAGACATTTCCCCCAAAAAGCAGTGACTGAGCTGGAATGAGTCTAATCAAGGAAAGAGTTGATCCATATTTGGGTTGTTGGACTACAGAGTAATATTGTCCATGCGTTTACAGGATACTACTCATTGATCTATACGTTAGTGGGAAAGTAACTGATTACTCAGGCATATCTAGCTTGACGTTACAGAAATGTTTTAATTCTCCTAAATGTTGCAGAATACAAAACGTCTTTCTGAAATCATGCCAGTGATCAGCGCCACCTGGAATTTGTTGGCCTCATGTGTATCGTCAGACAAATGAAGTCATATTGTGTAAACCTAGATGTCTGTCATCAGATTGTATTTTGCATAGATAAAAAACCCCATCAACTGCACTTTTGACTTTTTCAAAATTGACAACAACGGATATTAAAAAGACCAGTCCGGAAGTGATCATTACTTGAGATACCCCACTATTATATATACATGCAGCTGAAAGGAAGTACCAACTCTTTAGTCGACGAAAATAGTTTGGTAAACTGCAATGATTATAAATACATCTCTTTATGTACGAGCTGACCTCTTAAGTTAAAACCACAAACCATAAATAGAGACATGGAAGGCTCGCTGTTCTCCGTCGAAGACGTTTTTAGTAATTACGTCCAACGTCGCCGGAGCGTACAGGAAACCGGCATCATTTTATGTATATCTAATATGTTCTATTGTGACATAGACATTCAACTTATTTAAGGAAACCAGTAAACGTGATGCACGAGACACGATCTCTTTAACGTTGACTTTAATGATAGCGTGATTGAATACATGTGGGTGCACCTGTGTGGTCAACAGAACGGTTCACTACACTGAGGGAAAACGTTCTCATCTCAGACTTCCTATTTCCACACTCTTTAGATTACTGTACATAAAATACACCCTCGGCGTAGTGATCATCACTCAGTTTGTAGACACATGTATAGCCGTTAATAATCACCTGTTATGAATTAAGCACAGGCATGTGCACTGTCTCATTCTAGACAGTCTGTGGAACGCTTCCAATCTCTTGCAGTGTTCTTGGCAGCAGAGTTCAGAACATTGTAGGTATAGCGCAGACCATCAACCTGGATGTACTGTAGGTATAGTGCAGACCATCAACCTGGATGTACTGTAGGTATAGTGCAGACCATCAACCTGGATGCACTGTAGGTATAGTGCAGACCATCAACCTGGATGTACTGTAGGTATAGTGCAGACCATCAACCTGGATGTACTGTAGGTATAGTGCAGACCATCAACTTGGATGCACTGTAGGTATAGTGCAGACCATCAACCTGGATGCACTGTAGGTATAGTGCAGACCATCAACCTGGATGCACTGTAGGTATAGTGCAGACCATCAACCTGGATGTACTGTAGGTATAGTGCAGACCATCCACCTGGATGTACTGTAGGTATAGTGCAGACCATCAACCTGGATGCACTGTAGGTATAGTGCAGACCATCAACCTGGATGTACTGTAGGTATAGTGCAGACCATCAACCTGGATGTACTGTAGGTATAGTGCAGACCATCAACCTGGATGTACTGTAGGTATAGTGCAGACCATCATCCTGGATGTACTGTAGGTATAGTGCAGACCATCAACCTGGATGTACTGTAGGTATAGTGCAGACCATCAACCTGGATGCACTGTAGGTATAGTGTAGACCATCAACCTGGATGCACTGTAGGTATAGTGCAGACCATCAATCTGGATGTACTGTAGGTATAGTGTAGACCATCAACCTGGATGTACTGTAGGTATAGTGCAGACCATCAACCTGGATGTACTGTAGGTATAGTGCAGACCATCAACCTGGATGTACTGTAGGTATAGTGCAGACCATCAACCTGGATGCACTGTAGGTATAGTGCAGACCATCAATCTGGATGTACTGTAGGTATAGTGTAGACCATCAACCTGGATGCACTGTAGGTATAGTGTAGACCATCAACCTGGATGCACTGTAGGTATAGTGCAGACCATCAATCTGGATGTACTGTAGGTATAGTGCAGACCATCAACCTGGATGTACTGTAGGTATAGTGCAGACCATCAACCTGGATGTACTGTAGGTATAGTGCAGACCATCAACCTGGATGTACTGTAGGTATAGTGCAGACCATCAACCTGGATGCACTGTAGGTATAGTGCAGACCATCAATCTGGATGTACTGTAGGTATAGTGCAGACCATCAACCTGGATGTACTGTAGGTATAGTGCAGACCATCAACCTGGATGTACTGTAGGTATAGTGCAGACCATCAACCTGGATGTACTGTAGGTATAGTGCAGACCATCAATCTGGATGTACTGTAGGTATAGTGCAGACCATCAACCTGGATGTACTGTAGGTATAGTGCAGACCATCAACCTGGATTTACTTTAGGTATAGTGCAGAACATGCACGTGAATGTATGTGTGAAATCCCAAATGCTGAAAAGCAATGAAAAGCGTTTATGATATAGTCGTAATTGGACAATGGGCTTGTTGGACTTCCACGTACAGGGCAAGCGGACCGCAAACACTGCGTGTCTGTCAGTGATCCACTGATATCATTGTCGCAAGGTTTCCCCATGACTCCCATTTAACCAATCCCAGGATAGTCACTACTAGGTGTTCCTTTACACTGTCCTTCTTTATTCCCTTTCCATAGATTTGCTTGAGGAGAACATTACAAAAACCATTTTGCATTTTGTACAGATTATCACAAATACTTGAGAGTAATGCATCACATATAAGTGGCTTCTCTGCTTTAAGCAATGTCTTTACTTAAACAGATCGATTGGGAGGCAATTGAAACGAAATCCCATATTTTACCCACACAGAATATACTGAATATACAGAATATACTGAATATACTGAATATACTGAATATACAGAATATACTGAATATACTGAATATACTGAATATACTGAATATACTGAATATCATGTCACCACTCAGGATGCATTGAACATACATATTTTTAAAAAAAATATCGTGTTTCTCCAAACTAGAATTCATCCATTATCATCATGTATTACCCCGTCTCAGAATATGAATCCACTTGTACACCTGATCGACAGAACGTACAAGGTGTTTAGCTAAATATTTGGTAAAGTGAAACGGTTACAGTTTTAACATTTCACCACAGCTTGAGCTAACCTGGTATTGGCGGAGGAATTATCGAGCTGACACGCAATGGGAAGGGACTAGTGCGTGCTAACACACCATAATGCGTCTGTATGGAGCTTATTAAGTCAGGAAGTGTCACTTGGACGAACTAATGTTGCCACTGTACTTAAAATTCCCAGCAATGAATTGGACCGACCGCCTAATGTCACCTCGAGATGTATCATTATTTCATGTTTTTTTGCCAGTGGAGGGTTGGATTCATATATAACACATCCCATTAACGGTTGACTATTGACAACCAGTGACTGTTTATGTCCCCCACTCTCGACAATTCACAGGTCGCCTAAAACCGGGACGTTTGAGTTGAAGGTCAAGATGGTCTGTTGTTGATGGTCAGACATAAAGAAAGTTGATTGTGTCTGTTGATGCTCAACATCAACTGAGTCAAGTTTGAACTCCGATCACTACTTAGATATGAATGCAACTTAAATTTGCAACCAGAATGAGCATTGTGGATAAAGGTAACACCAGCAGGTGCTGTTCAACACATTGTACAACACAATGCCTTGGAGCGGTACGATACACGTCCCTGGACACTGATTCTGAAACGATTTCTCTCACTGCAGGGCTAATCTCCTCTCAGGACATGCCCCTATGCAAAATACCGTTTAATGGAATAAATATACTTCACATGGCAGTAGATGCAAGCCGGACTAGGTCCCTAGATCTCCAGGTATGCTGCCTTCTGTGTGGAGTGGTTGTTTGGTATAAAGTCCACTTGTCCATGACCGACGGGATCAATCAATCAATCAATCAATCAATCAATCAATCAATCAATCAATCAATCAATCAATCGATCGATCGATCGTTCAATCGATCAATCAATCAATCAATCAATCAATCAATCAATCAATCAATCAATTATACATTCTTTCCTGTAACAATACTTTTTTCTTGTGTCACAGCGAAGTAGATGTAGATTCCAGACTCTGTAATAGTGATGTGGCTGTTATTGGATGCTTCTAAAAGTATGGTTTTAGGTAGTTTGTTCATAGAGTCGTATAAACAGGATAGATTTGAAGGAACTGTAGTTCATACTCAACAATATTCATATTATGTAATTGACATATTCTGTTTACTCTTTGTATACCTGAAAGTTTCAATAAATAATTCATGGGAAGTGCAACGAACACGAGAGAGAGCTCTACGAAACTTCTTTACGTCGATTTTTTGCTAAATAGTCTTCAAAATGTATGTCCCATTTCCATTGATACTAGTATAAGCATTTTGTGGATAGAAGTGGTGCTTCCGATCAAGACTCAAAATACATATCTTTCATTCTTTGTTTTAATAATTTGATAGAATTTGTATGTAACTGAGCAGCTCTTAAATGTCAATCACCCAATTTATTTTTAAAAATTTTCGTCATACAATTTCATCATATCACCGTAAATTGGGTCAATCTCTGGATATTACTGGATAGCACGTATAACAGCCGTGTGCCGACCTGGTGCCCGTTGATGGTACGGCGTTTGATACGTTTCCTTGGTGACGACAAATACTTTACTGACAATCAAGAAGCAGCCCGTGTCTCCAAAACAGTTGAATATTTTGGGGGTGAAACGAGTTATACAAATCAGTTTCGTTCTGAACTGATATCTTTTTGATAATCTCGGCACCTTTGTACACAACCCCAAGATAGCAAGTTGGTCAGTCAGTACAACACCCCAGACAGGCACTTGGTTAGTGTGTACAACATCCCACATCACCCAGCTGGTTGGTCAGAGTGTACAACATCCCATCCCGAACAGCTGGTCTGTATGTACAACACCCCATCCCAGTCACTTGGTCAGTGTATACAACAGCTCATCTGAGCTATTTGGTCAGTGTGTACAACATCCCATCCCAGTCGGGTGGTGAGAGTACAGAACATCCCTATCCCAGTCGGGTGGTGAGAGTACAGACCATCCTATCCCAATCGGGTGGTGAGAGTACAGAACATTCCTATCCCAGGCGCGTGGTGAGAGTACAGAACATCCCTATCCCAGTCGGGTGGTGAGAGTACAGAACATCCCATCCCAATCGGGTGGTTAGAGTACAGAACATGCTATCCCAGTCGGGTGGTAAGAGTACACAACATCCCATCCCAATCGGATGGTGAGAGTACAGACCATCCCATCCCAATCGGGTGGTGAGAGTACAGAACATCCCATCCCAATCGGGTGGTGAGAGTACAGAACATCCCATCCCAGTCGGATGGTGAGAGTACAGAACATCCCATCCCAGTCGGTTGGTGAGAGTACAGAACATGCTATCCCAGTCGGGTGGTGAGAGTACAGAACATCCCATCCCAGTCGGATGGTGAGAGTACAGAACATCCCATCCCAGTCGGATGGTGAGAGTACAGAACATGCTATCCCAGTCGGGTGGTGAGAGTACAGACCATCCCATCCCAGTCGGTTGGTGAGAGTACAGAACATGCTATCCCAGTCGGATGGTGAGAGTACAGAACATCCCATCCCAGTCGGATGGTGAGAGTACAGAACATGCTATCCCAGTCGGGTGGTGAGAGTACAGACCATCCCATCCCAGTCGGTTGGTGAGAGTACAGAACATGCTATCCCAGTCGGGTGGTGAGAGTATAGAACATCCCATCCCAATCGGGTGATCAGTCTGTACCTGTCAGTTGGTCTGCGTGTACAACACCCCGCCTGAGTCGGTTGGTCAGTGTGTACAACGCCCCATACTAATAATTTTATTTTCTGTTTGCATCCACGACAGTAATCTGTAAAGTAAGCGCTTTAATTATATAGGTTTCAGTCGTTTACGATGTGCTGTCTGGCATCACGTAATTGACACCTCGTGTGTCAGCTTCGATTGCGTGATGTTTCAACCGCCTCATGAAATTGACTCGAACCATCCCGCGCATAAGAACTCCTGACACAAACCAGAGCTAATTATGCAGTGTCGTCACAGTTTCTCTGATCAACGGAAACCATTAAGAACACCGCAACTCGACTACTTGAACAGAAGCTGTTGTGCTGAGTATCTGTCAGCAGAAGAACCATCCTACCTTAATACTGTTTACGTAATGAATACGAGGCAGATTCCTGGCTATCAATCACATGCCCAATGGATCAATGACTTGATTTGCCTAACGCTGTGGAAGCCATTCCGCTTGAATAAACGTTACAGAAATAGCGTGAGAGACCCCATCCCGGCGTACAGTGTACATTATGGTACAGAACGGCTGTTCCGGAGAAGCTTGTTGCTGTCGTTATCAAGGATGACACATGTATAAGGAGCTATCTACACCATCATCAGGACAATATCTATTAGTTTTTCCAAAGGAGAACTTTTAAGAATATAACCCATTTTCTCACACGAATATAACTAATCGCCAAAGCTTTGTTTATATGTTCTGTCGAAATAGTCAAGTGTAGTTATGGTGGGTTCTTTTTCGTATTGTGCTCATTTATGGGTTCTTTCATGGTAGACACCAGGAAAGATCTATTGACAGGTTCAAAGGTTTTCTGAATATGTGCTGATGTAGGTCAACCTGACCACAAATCCCTAAACCAATTAAGCCGTTAAAAGCCAATTTCGGAGAATCTGGACTTGAAAGTCATAATCATCTCAGTTGGTATATACCAAAAAATCCGCTCAAAGAAATTAATAAAACAAAGTTCTTTCAATATCTATATGAACCTCTGCTCAATCCAAGGTCGACTGTACTGTTTCCCTGAATATTGTATTGGCATATGTTCCCGAATCAAACAGTACCACGACAGATTGACTATGGTGATATGAAAGAGTCGGTCTCATTAATTGCATTTGAGTAGAATATTTGATGGTGTTTAAATTTGTCCTGAACTAAAGCTATCAATGACAGTTATTGACATGGAGTCACATCAGTGGCAGTGACGATTCTCAAAGCCACTCTGTGAATGTATATCGGATCGTGTCAATTTCCTTCCCAACGAAACGTCCACTGAAATGCAGATGATATAGTGTCTTGAGATAGAAAGAGTGACATTCAAAGTGAAACTGTGTAATCGATGGTTGCACAGCCACTGCGTCAATATTCTCTAGACTTTACTGAATGTATGTTGGCTTTATCTGAGAAATAATTAGCCTTTCATCGAGCATATGACCCTTTACTTCTCATTAATTCCTTAAGTAGGAAAAAAGCATTACTGCAAATAATGTTGCCATCTTGTATGACCCATCTGTCACAGAGAGAATGAAGCTCACTTCTATATAGAGTGATGTATGTTTGGCTCACACGTTGGGCAATGAGGGACGAATCGATTTCCTTATCGATTTTGCACATGCCTTTTACAAGTTACTGTTCTGAAACGACGAAAAAATGATATATAGTGTGTTGGCGTAATAAAAGACTTGTACAACCCCTATTTTAAGATTTGATAAATGGATAGGTTGGAGACCCAAGCCACCAGTCACTATTTATCCAATCACGATATTGCGGGTCAGAATTTATATCTACAGTATTATCCACCAACCCATACTTGCCATAAGAAGCAAGTAACTGAATCGGGTGCTCAGTGAACGCCATCGGTTTTATACTGAACGGCAAAGAAACGCAATTTTCGAAAAATTAAATCTCATAAAAGTAAGCGTTCATGTTTAGGCGTTTCAAAACGTGACTAAAATCAAGTTGCGTTTCTTTTGCTGTTCAGTATATATTGCGTAGATAGTTGATGATGTGATTCGAGTGACAACTTGTGTAGGTATGTCTACACGCGCTTAATACATTGCCCAAATACACAAAGCAGCCGCTGTGGGGGACGTCTACAGCTCCTTATGTACCCACCCAAATACACAAAGCAGCCGCTGTGGGGGACGTCTACAGCTCCTTATGTACCCACCCAAATACACAAAGCAGCCGCTGTGTGGGACGTCTACAGCTCCTTATGTACCCACCCAAATACAGTAAATATGCGTTGTAATTGTCTGTATAGCCCATCAATGCATACGCCCAAATACATAATGCAGCCGTTGTAGGGGTGTCTTAAGCCCCTTGATGCATACCCTCAAATACAGGAGACATCCTTTGTTAGGGTGTTTACACCCCCCTAATGCACCAACCCAAATACGGGATGTAGCCATTGTATGTGTGCCTAACCCTCCGCAACGCATCCACCCAAACACAAGATGCAGATGTTGCCTGGTTACAGTTTGGTTACAACTAGTTGGCCTCAAGTCGGTACTTCTGTAATTGTGATGTACTTGAGGGAATGAACCTTTGTTGTAGCCGTTGTCCCACATTTTGAAGAACCCAAGGGACAGTGTACACTAGAAATAATTGCCTGGGAGAGTGCATCCTAGTTCAAAATGTCCCAGGATATCAGCACGTAATGTTCAACAGACGATCAGTTGTGAACACGCATTGTTAGGTCCAGGTGTGACGGTGATGAAAGTGTTTGAGGGTAATGAGTCCTGTGACGCTTGGTCCCTGCGAGTGTCCATTTTTAATTTTAGTTGGAAGACTGCATATACTGTTACAGCTGTGTTGCTGTACTCGTATGCGAACACATAAGCCTCAACCCTTTTTGGGGGAGTGAAACATTCTTCTTTATTTCACGCGTATGTTACTTGACATCGAAAAAAAACTCTTCACACTTTTCTTTACTGGAGTTTTCTCCCTTTTTACAGCATTAAAAAACCCGGAAAAGTAACATACTTAACCGAGCAAAACCCATGTACTGGTAAGTAGCGCACATGACGGGTTGACTTATCCGTCGCAATACTACCTATCAAAAGTTTCGACTCATTTTAAGCACTCACTGTACGTTATGTATATGTATATGGTTATATCGAGTGGGTGAATCAGTTGAATTGGACCAGATAATCCAGTGATCAAAAGCATGAACATCGAACTACGCAATTGGGAACCGATGACATGTGTCAATCGAGCATGACCACCCGATCCCGTTAGTCGCCTCTTGCGACAAGCATGCAGGTGGTTATATCGAAGATGAAATTCTTGACCAGCTTGGGGAAACCAACTGCAATCCTTATACAGATGTATTGCAAGAGGATCAAGACATCAGTTCGACAGTAAACAGCACCAATAAATAGAATAGAATATTTTACAAAATCTAGTTTAGGGCAGTTCACTGAAGTAAGTGGTTACATTTACACTTGTGAATCTAACGTTTTCACGGGTAGTATATAACAATAAACAAACTACATTTGTTTCCGGTGTATTCAAATGATCCAACTTCTTGTCATAGGACGCGGGAGGTGTGCGGTGAGGGTTGATTCAGAAAGGTGGGGTACACTGAGCTTGGTGATGTGGATGGAGTACACTAAGGTGGTTGATTAGGGCTGAGGTGAGTGATGAGGATGGTGACTGAGATGGGTCATGTGGATGGAGTAGACTGAGGTGGGTGATGTAGACTGAGGTGGGTGATATGGATGCAGTAAACTGAGGTGGGTGATGTGGATGGAGTAGACTGAGGTGGGTGATGTGGATGGAGTAGACTGAGGTGGGTGATGTGGATGAAGTAGACTGAGGTGGGTGATGTGGATGGAGTAGACTGAGGTGGGTGATGTGGATGGAGTAGACTGAGGTGGGTGATGTGGATGAAGTAGACTGAGGTGGGTGATGTGGATGGAGTAGACTGAGGTGAGTGATGTGGATGGAGGAGACTGAGGTGGGTGATGTAGACTGAGGTGAGTGATGTAGACTGAGGTGAGTGATGTAGACTGAGGTGGGTGATATGGGTGGAGTAGACTAAGGTGGGTGATGTGGATGGAGTAGACTGAGGTGGGTGATATGGGTGGAGTAGACTGAGATGGGTGATATGGGTGGCGTAGACTGAGGTGGGTGATATGGGTGGAGTAGACTGAGGTGGGTGATGTGGATGAAGTAGACTGAGGTGGGTGATGTGGATGGAGTAAACTGAGGTGAGTGATGTGGATGGAGGAGACTGAGGTGGGTGATGTAGACTGAGGTGAGTGATGTAGACTGAGGTGGGTGATGTAGACTGAGGTGGGTGATATGGGTGGAGTAGACTGAGGTGGGTGATGTGGATGGAGTAGACTGAGGTGGGTGATATGGGTGGAGTAGACTGAGATGGGTGATATGGGTGGAGTAGACTGAGGTGGGTGATATGGGTGGAGTAGACTGAGGTGGGTGATGTAGACTGAGGTGGGTGATGTGGATGGAGTAGACTGAGGTGGATGATATGAGTGGAGTAGACTGAGGTGGGTGATATGGGTGGAGTAGACTGAGGTGGGTGATATAGACTGAGTTGGGTGATATGGATGGAGTAGACTGAGGTGGGTGATATGAGTGGAGTAGACTGAGGTGGGTGATATGGGTGGAGTAGACTGAGGTGGGTGATATAGACTGAGTTGGGTGATATGGATGGAGTAGACTGAGGTGGGTGATATGAGTGGAGTAGACTGAGGTGGGTGATATGGGTGGAGTAGACTGAGGTGGGTGATATAGACTGAGTTGGGTGATATGGATGGAGTAGACTGAGGTGGGTGATATGAGTGGAGTAGACTGAGGTGGATGATGTGGATGGAGAATACTGAGGTGGGTCATGTGGATGGAGTAGACTGAGGTGGGTGATGTAGACTGAGATGGGTGATGTAGACTGAGGTGGGTGATATGGAGGGAGTAGACTGAGGTGGGTGATATGGGTGGATTAGACTGAGGTGGGTGATGTGGATGGAGTAAACTGAGATGGGTGATATGGATGGAGTAGACTGAGGTGGGTGATGTGGATGGAGTAAACTGAGGTGGGTGATATGGATGGAGGAGACTGAGGTGGGTGATGTGGGTAAAGTAGACTGAGGTGGGTGATGTAGACTGAGGTGGGTGATGTAGACTGAGGTGGGTGATATGGATGGAGTAGACTGAGGTGGGTGATGTGGATGGAGTAGACTGAGGTGGGTGATATGGATGGAGTAAACTGAGGTGGGTGATATGGATGGAGTAAACTGAGGTGGGTGATATGGATGGAGTAGACTGAGGTGGGTGATATGGATGGAGTAGACTGAGGTGGGTGATATGGATGGAATAGACTGAGGTGGGTGATGTGGATGGAGTAGACTGAGGTGGATGATATGGATGGAGTAGACTGAGGTGGGTGATGTGGATGGAGTAGACTGAGGTGGATGATATGGATGGAGTAGACTGAGGTGGGTGATGTAGACTGAGATGGGTGATGCAGACTGAGGTGGGTGATATGGATGGAGTAGACTGAGGTGGGTGATATGGGTGGAGTAGACTGAGGTGGGTGATGTGGATGGAGTAGACTGAGGTGGGTGATATGGATGGAGTAAACTGAGGTGGGTGATATGGATGGAGTAAACTGAGGTGGGTGATATGGATGGAGTAGACTGAGGTGGGTGATATGGATGGAGTAGACTGAGGTGGATGATATGGATGGAATAGACTGAGGTGGGTGATGTGGATGGAGTAGACTGAGGTGGATGATATGGATGGAGTAGACTGAGGTGGGTGATGTAGACTGAGATGGGTGATGCAGACTGAGGTGGGTGATATGGATGGAGTAGACTGAGGTGGGTGATATGGATGGAATGTGGATTGTGTGGACTACTGTGTGTGAGATGGATGGGGTATGCAGTTGGAGATACGCAAATACTGAGTTCAATATCGGTCGTTAAACACCGTTGTCCTGCATGCATGTTCTGAAGGTATTAGAAATAATATGTGTTGAAACATCGATATGTGATAGATATGTCATTAATGATTATTGTTGAACAAGTTAACATTGCGTTACATGTATCGATGCAGACATTGTTTTGCCTGTAATGCGTTGCTGCTTGAGATATACAAGCCCCTCAGAACCACAGAGATGTGTGAATATTAAAATATTCTGAATCATACAGAAAATCTATGTCATGAGCCAACGCAGCGAAAAAGCTTCTGGACCAGCTTGATGTAGGCGTCCTCTAGTGTTATAAATACACAGATGAGATGGTGAATGTTTCAAAGAGAGATGTCTAATACCATATGAACTATATGACTCACATCAACAGCATATGTGTATCATTCCGTTGCCTCGAGGGAACAGCGTGGGTTCACTGTGCCTTGTACATCACAGACTAAACCAGCTTTGATTGATTTTTTAACTACCAATAGTAGGATGATTACTCCTATCGCCAGTGCACAATCGTTTATCCTGGCTTCATGTTTTTCAACCTTATCGCTCTCCGTCTTTAAACGCAAGGATCAAAAGGAATAATAGGAAGTTAGCAGAGAACTAATCCAGATACACATCGATGCCTGATTTGGGAGGTGACTTCACTACTGTTCAGACGGACGGAAGGGACTCATTTCTACAACTAACACAAGTAGTAGGTATATTCATAGACAATGTAGAGAGGACAACATTGGATTTCGAGTGTTGAATGAGGTGGGTTTGTAAACATTTTTAGGTAGAGACAGTAAATGTGTTGATACAACAGAAATACTGGTGGTCAACAGAAACAAACAACATGCGTTCTCTGTCTGAAAATAAAATCCTTACCTGTACTCTTTGTCAGACGTTATGTTGGCGTGATGGTAGGAGCGTACGTGTCATACGACGTTCACAGAGTGTACGACGACTACGCGACTGTAAACAATGTACGATACGTCCATTAAATGTCAACAAACTGTCAGCCAATATCAGCAGAGTACTGACAACAACGCCCTCCAGGGAGAGTCAGGCGCAACGTTTGTCGCTATTACACACGTTACATCAAAGTCCCTGTAATCGTCACCGCCTGCATAATGTACACATACACCACATCAAGGTGCAACACACATTGTTAATCATTAGATATCACCCAGTCGTAATGTGTTCGACAGAAATTGATACAAATCACTGGTCAGTGCAACAGTTAAACTCCAGATCGACCAGACACCAATGCCCGATTCAGGATGGGCTTGCAGTACCCAAAGTCACGGATTCGTCCAAAGCTTTGTCACTAAGGAGAATAAACTGGCTCCACGATAGAAGAAGATCTCCAAAGCTAGCTCCCGTCTTCCTGGCGGTCGGCGCCAGTGAGCAGCAACGAGAGTACTACACAGGATCAATACAACTTACCCCAGGCACCATTACCTTTCCATGACAGAGCTTTGCGACCATTTTCTCCTGTCTTCCTCCTTACAGGCTAGCATGCCGTAACGAACTGTCTGTTTTCCGTCGAAACTGGCACGTTTCTTTGAGCCAGGACAAGCTGCGTCATGATAAGGTTTATCTAATCAACTGCAGGCTTCATGGACCCCGTTTGCAATATTTCAGGCATCGTTATGAGTTTGGCTAAGGAAAGTGAAATAAATGAAATCGTTTTTGCCTGTATTGAAATTGTTCTATTCTGAAAGGACTCATGGACTTGAGGTTCTGTCGTCGTTATTCAAGATTATGTCTTCCAGCTTCGAATATCAATGTATTTTTTATGGAATGACGTACACATTTACTAGTGATGAGACCTTTGAGTTTCCTTACAACCATGTCCCCGCACTAGCTGCTTTGCAATCCATGCCAGGGACATGCGTATGCTCCATCCCATGAATGTCAGCAGTGTATATTACATGAGCACGCAATTGGAAACAAACGAAAATTTAACCTTGATTTGCAACACATATCGCAGAGGAGTGAATCTCTGCCAACATTCAACTTGTGGTTACTTGACTTAAACCAAGTCGATGAAGAAGTATTTATTTTAATGCAACGCTTAAGGGGTATTGAATATCATATTTTTGGTTAATGAACTGTGTTCGTGCCTGCTTTCTCCTGCGGAATTATGATGAATATCGATTTCGTTTTCTTCTAAATATCGATTAAGACATAACTCTCTCGTATCGCAGAGGGCCGTATCAATGCATTCATAAATAGAGACACGTTTCCAGCATATTTGTAATATTCATGTTTCAAACATTCCAATAATTTTGATTCCACATAAATATGCATATATGTGTGTTCGTGACAGAAAATAGTGTTTGTAGTTTGTACGTTACACATAAATAGCCTCATTACATCACATCAGCAGCGATTGCCACGTTTCGATGACCACGAGAGGCTGCTGCATATAACCTACATTTGACTGAAACTGCATGGATGACCAGTGACATCTGTCGATATACCACCACACGTTGACACAATGTCTTATTGGTTTCAAATACAGGCACACGTTGACACAATGTCTTATTGGTTTCAAATACAGGCACACGTTGACACAATGTCTTATTGGTTTCAAATACAGGCACACGTTGACACAATGTCTTATTGGTTTCAAATACAGGCACACGTTGACACAATGTCTTATTGGTTTCATATACAGGCACACACTGATATAATGTTACATATTTCGTATAATGGCACTCGTGGACATAATGTGTTATTAGTTTTATATACAGTGAAATATTGCGTTATTTGCTTCATACACGCGCTACAGGAAGTGAAGGTGATACACTGTGATTTTAACCATCGTAGCCTTTCATGCACATCGATCTAGACAGCTGCAATGACGTCGTAAATGAGGCATGTACCTAATGGAGTAGTGTTAGTAATTCTTTAACTGAAGGATAGGTACATTAGAACAGCTCAAACATGCCTTCATCAGATTAAAGCAGATTGGAAAATGGAAATTGGATGGGTGAAGCGGTTGATCTGTGCTTGGTGACAAGAGTAAGGATCAGACAGACTGACTGTGTGTACGTTGTGTCGATCAACATCATGACCAGAAAACAACTGAAGCGTATCGAAATCCAAATGTGTATTCCGCTTTATATATGAGTTATGTCGTTCGAGGCATTAACTTTCTAAACTTTTCTTATTAAGACATCAGTGATCATCAGTATGCTCGATACACATTCTGTACACTTTGTAGGTTAGATTCCAACACCACACATGACTTGTCTTTGCCTGTGATAATGAAAGGTTTCACAAACAGATTCAGATAGCTATACAGAATAATGAAAGGACACGTCGTGAAGATACAACAGATTTGTTTAGTGTGGAATGTGTGTGGTCACTTTAATTAATGCACGAAAGACAAAGTGCACTGATTAATGACTTGGAAAGGTGAACACCGAACTGAATCCCCACCGAGAATGGGACAAGGGGAGCAGACAATCACTGTACGCCATTAGATAAACATGACCTGTTGTCTTCAGTCTTACTTGGTAAAGTGCCATGTACAAGTTATCTACACTGGATGAAATTCAGTTGGATATCGTCTTGAACATCCTCATACCACAATGCACATCAGATGTATGGACAACACCAGTGTGGCAATCTGCAGGAATATTCTTCTTTACCCCATTATGTACTTGACACGTGTCTAGAGTTATCTTCAATGGTCGGATAAACGATCAACAGCGATTAACACTTGCACCACACACCACAGTTCTATGTGTGAGTGAGTGAAGTAAGCCCTGTGTCGATTTTAGCACCATCACAGTGTATCGAGGTGGGGGACACCAGAAATGGGTTTCACATTTCACTCTATTGTTCCCACGTGGAGAATCGAACTGCAGCGTGACAACCAAACGCTTTACCCCCCTAACGCAATTGCTCGTCTACAGCTTCATGAACGAAAATGATTATAATGTCTTGACGACCTGTATTTGATGTAAATGTCTTGACGACCCGTACTTGATGTAAATGTCCTGGCTACCGGTATTTTATGTAAATGTCCTGACGACCCGTATTTAATGTAAATGTCCTGGATGACGACCTGTATTTGATGTAACTGTCTTGACGACCTGTATTTGATGTAAATGTCTTGACGACCTGTATTTGATGTAACTGTCTTGACGACCCGTACTTGATGTAAATGTCTTGACGACCTGTATTTGATGTAACTGTCTTGACGACCCGTACTTGATGTAAATGTCTTGACGACCTGTATTTGATGTAATTACATAATGATGCCCTGTCTCGTGGACTTACTGGAAGCAGTAGTTCGGTAAAAACAGTCAACATTACTTGATGGTGTTAAGTGAGGCCTGTGGTTATCCAACAAGTGACAATGTTTCTGCAGACCAGTTGAACATATGCCCTTCCAGCATATTCGGCTTTACAGGTGGCTGTTGTTTGGCTGTGAGTGTTAACACTAGGTCACGTGTACTGCATGCATTTGTGTAACACATGATTCAAAGTGTTGAAATACAGGTTTAACTAATTAGCAAAAGTTACTTTGACCTTGAGAGAGTTCACTGGGCTATGAACCTTTATAGAAAGTTCAAAACCACAGTTTATATGAACATTCCTGCAACGTACACATGACAATATACACCAAATAGATATGAGGATACTGTGATTTCATACACTTGTCAAAATGGTCCTCAATTTTGCCCTATGTCTCTTTCCCACATTATTAATGAGTAAGCTTGAAGTTTGATATATCTTTGAATAGTGTATGACATGTTGTATCAGGGATGTGTCACTTGACATTTTTCATGATGAATATGGAGTCTCTGTGGTCTGCCATAGAAGTAAGCTTCTGGTTGACTGGCTTTGAATGTGTTACAGGACACCCTGACAAATTTGGCCATAGGCTATTGAATTTATTCTGTAACCCAAAGACATTGTCGGAATTATACCTTACGAAGAGTTTTACCACAATATTGCCTCGAAATGTATACCTCTCAATGCTTGCAGCGTGTTATTACCTACCAGGTAATACGCCATTAAACTGTTTGAAGTATATTGAAATACCTAACGATACTAATGAGTGAAGTGTTACGGTTAAAAAATTGCCTTGACAAAAGGTATAAGAAACCCCCCCAGAACCAGCAAAATACAACAGTGACAAGTCTAAAATATTCAATTATTTTATATTGAACAGAAACAAGGGCAAGGTACAAAGATTCACAAATATAACTGTGACAAGTCTAAAATATTCAATTATTTTACATTGAGCAGAGACAATGGCAAGATACGAAGATTCACAATACAGGTTTCGTGTACAATGCAACTGAGTGAGATTTAATGTAATAGGTCACAATATAATAACAACTCACCACGATCTTGGTTTGAGAGTGAGACACGGTTATACTAAATGTAACACGGCGAGCAGTCAGGCAGCGGTTATGTAGTTCGAGCGTTGACAAAGGCAGGCAGTTTGATGCACTCCAGTTATCTCTCTCTCTCTCTCTCTGTCTCTCTCTCTCTCTGTGTGTGTGTCGTGTCGTCAACACAACCAGCCTTTATATACACAATCACTGATTCCTGAACATTCCAGCACTTTGCGACCACATCGCCACCAACTTAGAACTTTCTTCAAGTCGACAATTAATCAAAACACATACTCAAACAGATACAACTCTCAGACGTTACCTTAAAGGCCTGCCGCTAAAGTACTAATAGCACTGAACATTTATGATACGAAATGTGACCCGTATTAACTATCACTCAAAACTCTAAACAATGTGACCCAATGATAACAATCACTTAATCAATAATACAATTTACAGTGTGATCAGTGTGATCACAAGAAACAATAAAAACATCTGACCGAAGCTGAAACATAACAAACAGCTCGTGTATTTTCGTTTGTTTTGTTCTGTTGGAATGCTGAACTAGACCACACTTCTGTTGCGTCAAGTTAATAAACGTGCCTGTCTGTGATGACGGATAATTGCCCGCAGGGACTAGTCACAGAGACACCAATGAACGTTGTCTGAAAAGAAACGTAAAGGCCACTGGATATTCCTGGGTGTGGTGACAGACAGTCAAAGGGTGAAGGAAATATTGGGCCAACGTCGACGCCGTTTCGTCAGCTTCAACGTCTGCTGTGGACCCAACGTCACCTTCGATGGACCCAGAGAGACTGGAATCGAGTCGTCTTTAGCGATGAATCCAGGTTCACCCTGAGATTCGCGGACGGCAGGCGTAGAGCCTGGAGACGACGTCGTGAACGGTATGCCCAATGTTGTGTACAGGAAGTTGACAGATTCGGGGGCGGAAGTTGCATGGTGTGGGGTGCTTTCTGTGGCAACAACCGTTCCCGACTTCTGGTCATCCGTGGAAACCTCACAGCTGCTGCTTACCGCGACGAGGTGCTCACACCTGAACTCGTTCCTTTCATGGCGGCTCATGGCCCAGGTCTACAGTTCCAGAACCATAATGCATACTGCGACGTTGGCTTAGCATTTCGCAGTTTGCTGCTCAACTGCTCCTTTTACGTAATTCTGCTGAAACAAATATGTATTGATGACATAGTAACAGCTTTTAGATTCCTAGTGGATGTGGACAGGGCTCTGACGTGGCTGGTCAATGACCGATCATATCTGAACTCGGTACAAGGGACTTTTATGGGTTTGTGATATACCTCACAGACAAGTTTCACGAACAACTTGACATTTACAACGCAGCAGGCATTTAATACTGGCACAAGTTTAACGAATATACACTCAGACACAATTCGTTGAGAATGAATCATTAGTGTATTAACCGTTTGTACTTCTCATTTTCAAATGTTCTCTCTCGTAATAATATGCACTGATTCTGTCACGATTCATCTAGACACAACGACAGAAGCCACGTCCGCCTTGTACACCTCGTGTCCACGACTGTATGCATCTGGTCGTTAACCAAGAAATTGAGGTTCGATCGGGCGTACCCAAACATTGTGAACCCAGGTATCTCAAACATTTTGATATCATCAAAACCGGTTTCTTAGCAACTTTAGAGTTACTATTATTAGTCTCGTTGTCTGCAGCAAACGATTCTAATTTAGTTTTCGTCGTAAGTATTCCTGTTTACAAAATGGCTTAAGGTTAATGCGTTCCGTGCAATCTTTTCGCTAAAAACGAATGCTGGATGTGGAGCCAGGCACAACTGGCTAATAGCCTGCCTTTTACCATAAACCATCTATCTAAATATTTGTCCGACGCAGCGAATAACTTCTTTCACTTCCAGTACAAAAATGTAATTGCATGGATGTCACTTACTTGTTTATTGTCACACGCATCCGTCACGCGTGTCACGGGGAGGCGCCATGTGAACATGCTAGTTCAGAAACACTTACTGCACGCACTCAGAGCACCGCTATAGTTTGGGACGATTTCATCTGTTAAGTGAAAATGTGATATGCATCTGACATCTCCTGATGCCTGCCAGTCGATGAAAGCTGGAACATGTCATATTCGGGACCTTTTCATTATATCTGGCCATTCCACCATCAGATATGTCACCAAGTCACAATTATGGAATGTCAACGTTTTAGCCATTTTATCTGTATTCAGTGGTAAGGCACAAAATCAATTGAAAGTTGAAACCCTTTCTTTGATTTGGGCTTTGTTTTCATGTAAAAAGTAATTGAATGGAAAGTAATATTTACGTCACTGTTAAAAATGTTATCATTAGTTATCTTCAAATATGTGATTGTCCATTATGATTCATCTAAGAACGTTGTCTATTCTTTTTCCAAATGTTTAGGAGGCTAAATGAAAAGAAGAAATATACATATCTGTGATTGTTCATGGTGAAATATTTAAGAATGTCAGTTGACGTGGCTATTTTCATGATGCCCTGACTACTCCCGTGTACATGCTGATCGTAATACAAGAGCTTGATATTCTCAGCCCGACTGTTGAAGAAGGCAAGAGTTGATATTGCGTTATGGAAATATAGTTGCTTGTAAGACAACTTGTCTCTAAGGCAACGGTGTCTCCTTTAGGTTCCAATAACAGTTCGTAACTGTTGTGAAGAACGCACAACTTCATGCTGACATCAGTGGCCTGCGCATGACTGCATTTGCAGACCTGTAACCATCAGATGAAAGTCTCAAGAACACCTTTATCTTAAACTGATTCCAGTAACATTTAAAGACTGTACAAGTGATCATGAGTACACGCTTTCATATCACATTGTAACAAGACTAATGGCTCTAGATCTGTGGGCAGTATGATTGTTACAAATCCGGACTAAATCTTCTTTTAACAACCACTCGTACAGTGCGAGAGACTTGCAACCAGCGCCATAATTACCCCAGGCATCATTTCCACTGATAAGAAGAGACCTTTCATGCGAACGGCAAATTCAGAATGATCCAATTCCGCCAAATCGTTTCTTGAACTAATATATACTTAACCAGTCAAATCTTGATCGGTACAACGCCTTCACCCCACGTTCTAGCGATGTTTGCGTGACCCGAACAACAAAAAGCACAGTCAGGATCTCACAGAACAAATAAGGAAGAACCGTCATTTATGTTAGTCTCCTGAGTGCACTGTCGTTAAATCGTCATCTTTGTCCACCTAGTCAATAGATGTGGCCTTTGTTTACTTTTATTACTATTGAAGATGACTCTTATGCCGTACATTGTAGGACAAAAGAGGAAACATTAAGCTTGATGTGTGTTATAAGGGACTTCAGTCAGTTCGGAAGCATCAGTCCTGAAATTGGACGGATGACACGTAGCTGAAGAGATAATATGAATAGGAGCAGTGGTCGATATCTGTTCAACATGATCATAGTTTGTTGAAATTGAGCAGTGGATATCAGCTTGAGAGGTGGATATTAGCTTGAAAAGTCATATGAGCTTGAGAAAGGGACATAAGCTTGAGATGTGGACATCAGTTTGAAAAGTGGACATCAAATTGAGAGGTGGATATCAGCTTGAGAGATATCAACTTGAGAGGTGGACATCAATGACCAGTACTAGTACAGAATATCACACCTCGGTTTTTCTTCTTTTAAGAAAAAATTTACAAACACTAATGCCTGTACGCTGAAACTTAGCGAAGAGCTATGTTATCCATCAGTTTTTTACTGTGATTTATGATTGTGAATTAAATGGCATTATGCCACTGCGACTGTATTTAGAAGCGTATGCCTATGAATCAGTGTCAAAACTCATGACATCGTGTGTCATTATGAAGTGGAGACGATGCCACAAGCACACACCCGGGTTCGATGTTTGATGGCCCCGATCTTGCTTCAATATTGAGGACGCGGCGTAAAATCAAACTCTTTCACTCACTCTTGCGCCTCACATGAAAGCTTGGGTTATCCGAGGCAGTAATAATCAGACTGTGTACTGTCTGCAAAAAAAAGTAAGCCTGGAAAGGACGCGTTGTAATATTCTCATGAAACATTGTGATGGATGAGACATACGTTTTCCCCTAAATAGTCTGTGCGAAACCCCAGCAGGTTCAATGACATGCAGGATAAGTCAATGCTGCTTAAGACGATTCCAATAAGTCTTCATCCTCAGAATTTCTACATATAGCTATTTGAACTTATACATCACTGCACCACAGTGAATCATCGCATAAACAATGTCGTACAATTTCCATTGCAATAACATGTCCCAAACATGTTAAAACGAAATATCACTCGCTTGGTTTGTCCAGTATGGAGGTCAGTTTGGTTTGGCATGTTTAACATGTTGTCATGCAATATTCATACAAGTTGGAAGGGAGGGAATATGCATCTATTGGAATGATGATTAAAGTATTGATCATACTTTGAATAATTCACCGTTTGCCCCTGGAGTTGTATGGGGTTCTCCGACAATTATTTTACAGAATACCAAACATGATTCCATTTAAATGGAAACTGGTTTCTGTAAGCAATAAATTGCTTTGTTGAGTATTGTAGTTGTAATTGAGTGCAGTTTGAAGTTTAGATACATTTCCACGAAAGGATGTATTACATTAGCACGACATGTCTGACCTCCCGATATATATGACCCTTGAAGGTCCGGGTTAGAACACTGATCTTCAGTAACCCATGCTTGTCGTAAGAGGCGACTAACGTGTGAGTGGTGGTCAGGCCCACTGACGTGATTGACACATGTCATCGATCATGCTGTTGATCACTGGATTGTCTGGTCCAGACTCGATTATTTACAGATAGCCATATAGCTTTAATGTTGCTGAGTGCGGCGTAAATCTCGACTCACTCAATCCAGATATATGTGCAGTGAAGTAGGTATGAAACAAATACTGTGAAGGAGGTACGATTGGCCAACTTTCTGTCCATTTCTTTCTTGTTCAGTACTTTATTGTGTAAAATTGTTGCTCTGTAATCTCCCCGTAAGACAAGATGCTATATGATATTTCATCGTGGGACAGTTCCATTGAATATTCAGCAGACATCTAGTTGTTGATGAGCTCAAAACAACAAACTGACAAAGCCTCCAGGGAATAGCATTAACGGATTTTCACTTTTATAAATGCCATGCCCGTCAGAGTGTAACCGTGGTGTGTCAGTAGCAGAGAACACGTGACCGTCAACATTGAACTAACAATGCGATTGTGTGAAAGTATAGTGGACTCTAGATAGACAGTTCCTTGATGGAAGACCTGCTGGCTTTCCTTCCCTTGGAGGTCCGCCTCTTTGTTGTAGTGGAGTCTGCCCTGAAAACAGAAGATCGTCGTTTAATCCCTGGCCTAGATTCAACACAGTCAGACAGGTTTGTCTGTCGCTCTCCAGCACCTAGATTCAACAAGGCCTAGTGGGTGTGTGACTCGCTCGCCAACACCTAGATTCAGCAAGGCCTAGTGGGTGTGTGACTCGCTCGCCAACACCTAGATTCAGCAAGGCCTAGTGGGTGTGTGACTCGCTCGCCAACACCTAGATTCAGCAAGGCCTAGTGGGTGTGTGACTCGCTCGCCAACACCTAGATTCAGCAAGACCAGGTAGGTATGTCTGTGGTTCAGCAACACCTACATTTATCGAAGTCAGGTCGGTTTGCCTGCCGCTAGGCATCATCTAAATTCAGCAAGGCCAGGTGTGTGTGTCTTTGCATCCTTACTACATTAGAGGGGAGAGATGGGGTGGCATTGGTGTTAAAGCGTTTGCTCGCTGAAGACCCGGATTCGGTTCCCCACATTGGTACAATGTGTGGTGGCCACCATATTGCTGGAATAATGCTTAATTCGGCGTAGAACCACACTCACTAACTGTCATATTACGGCGTCGTGCACTTTACAACATTGCATTGGTCTGGAGTAGAACAAGCAACACAATGTTGAGAAGAGAAATCCATCTAAGTCAAGAAATCACTTTAAAGTCATAACGTATACAATAGAGTGACAGCATAAAACTGAATGCACTCATAATGAAAGCGTAAAATATAATGGCAGTTGTAACTACCATTAACTATGTGAGACAAATATTAACCCGCCTACCCTTATGCTGAGGCTGGACGAAGAACAAAATCATCCTGTGTGAACGTAATGATCTGCACTCTTGTTCTTAACCCATTACGTTGTCTTAAAAAAGCATCCTGGATATTCCGCACTATTGTGGATGCTTCTAGGGGTCTAGGAAATCCGAAAAAGAGAACTGGTTCCCTGGGTGTTAAAAACTAGTCACATTCACACAACTGCTTCATTAGACAATGTTCCTGTCATTCCTGTCTACTAATGAATGTCATAACAAAATGTTAGGATCCTGGACATACACATGTCAGCAGTTCCAAAACTAGTTTTACACTTAATTACACTTCCATTTTATGCAACCAAAACAAGCATAGTGTTACTTCACGTGGCTAAACATACCAGAGTACTACTACACCATGCTGTGTTACAGCTGTGCTCCTGTACATTTTAAGAAGTGATCACAGCAAGGTTCAGCTAATGGAATTTATCCAGTATACCACGTGATACCAGTGCTTGCTTATTTACGATTATTAGTGATAGACATAGGCCGATATCTTCCTGACACGAAATGTGATGAACATGAAAGTAGTTCTAGATAACAGTAACATAATCATTACAGTATTGTCCATTCTTTATTTGTCTAGTGCAGTTTCAGAGATGGAACTTTGAAGACAAACTGGCATTGTAGTTGCTTTACTGTCAGAGACTGTAGTATTCCAACTGAATGTCTATCCACTCTGCTCGGTTTTGTACCACATTCAAATTTCAGAAAACCACGTATTTCCCCATTAGATTACATAGTAAGTTAAAGGTAATTTCTTTTTTATAAAATACTATGCAACCTGCCCACAGTTATGACATGTACTGAAGACGTGGTCTGCGGAGATCCATTAGTCGATGTAACCCAGTGGTGTTTTGTGGGCCGTGATTGTGTAAGGGTACTGGGGTTTAGACTTTAGAAATAAGATATAATGCTATTGTAACATCCGGACATTTTCGAAAAAAACATCGTGTAGTCATAATGGTGGTCCGACAGGCGAATTTGTGGCTGTGCTGCAGTCGGTGCTCACTTCAATGTCTTTATCTGCACACTCAGTGCCCACACAATGCATGTAACATTTATATATTAACACCTCAAGTAATTAAGTGTTTGAACTAAACCGGTGTTTGGTCTAAGGCTGCTTGGATAAGTATTTACGTTGTGTCAGCAGCTTAATGGGTATAAGCTTATGTTAAAGCACTGAGGAAAGTTGTGTCCATTGTTCTTGGAAGTGTTTTATTAGCATAACAGATTAGGTACCCAGGGCACTGATTAACTGACATAGGGCAATTATTTTATAAATAACTTAGATAAATACATTGTAAGAGTGATTGATCTATACATACAGACCCTTTGAATTGATAATTAACATACGTAGGCGTGTGCCACCAGAATCACGGAATTGAGCTGGCAAGCATCATCAACTACCCATGGCGAGTCGACGATACATGTATACTTACAGGAAACCATGGATGAAACTAATTGGAGCACCTGTGCATCATTAAACCATTGCCACCTCACAATTACTATCTTGTTACAAACATGTTTGTGGCTGTTTCTTCTAACCTGTTATCTCATCAACAGTGGCATCATTTACACAGATGCAGGTTATTTTGATGCCGCCTGCGTCCTCTTTAATGTGTTCCATTCCTAGCATCATGCCCCTGCGTGACGAGACAATTCAACCTGATGATAGTCTGTGCCTATGTATAACTCCGTAACTAGCCAGTCACTGCGTCATCCATGTAGGCGCAGATGGGAAATGAGCTTCAGGAGCTTGATTTAATGTTATGCCCGTTGACTAAAAATATCACATAGTCGTCCATTTCAGAAGAGCCGGCTGTCCAATCGTGATCTTTTAAAATGAATCCTGTTGAGAACCGCACCTTGTCATCTGGTCAGAGTTCGTTCACTACCATTCATGTAAGTAGTCATGCTCCGCAGGTATGTCTTTGTACCCAATCGCTAGCATGGAGTTGAGGAAATGTAGCAGTCTATACACGCCAGTGTTATGTGTGATATAGTGCAAGGCATGAATCTGGTTGGAACAACTATCTCACTGTCTTATCACCTGTTGCTCCGAATGGTACAAATGTAAATACACCATCAGTGGCTGTTTAGATTTATGTCACATCGGTAAATTCTGCTTCTGACGAAAATAGCACATGAGCATTAAATCAGATTTTGATAATCAAACGGACATTATACTGACTTCTGATATTAATGCGGGGGTTGGTATGAACGATGTCTTCATTATCTACGATTGAAGCAACTCTAATATGTGTAATTTGTCTCATGTTGTTGATAAACTATGTCAGGCACTTAATTCACGTTTATGTTAATAGGCTTTGTTTATCATTCCTACAAGCTTGTAGGTAAAACCCTTGAAGATCCGTGTATGAACTCATCTGCAGAAACGCATGATTTTCGTAAGACACGACTAATGGGATCGGGTGGTCAGGCTCGCTGACTCGTAGTCATATTCATTTTGCGTAGAATGATGATCATGCATGTTGATCACTAGTTGATCGATTAATTACAGATCGTCGCTTTACAGCTGGAATATTGCTGTTGGCGGCGTAAAACTGACCTCACTCACTCTCTTTGTGGGTAACATGAATAGAGAATAGTTATGCACCTTGTGATACGGATGAATGTTTCGGGGGAGTACCTCACGAAAAGTTGGTATGAGTCCAGTAGGGGCGTTTCCTAGGAGCGGTGGTCTAGCCTAGTGGTGAAAGCGTTCACCTGGGTTCAGTTCCCCATGTGTGCACTGTGTAAAGCCCATTTACAGTGTGTGAAGCCCGTTTACCGTGTGCGAAGCCCATTCACTGTGCATGAAGCCAATTTACAGTGTGTGAAGCCTATTTACAGCGTGTAAAGCCCATTTACTTTGTGAAGCCCATCTACTCTGTGTGAAGGCAATTTACTGTGTGTAACCCAAATTTACAGTGGGTAAGCACACTTATAGTCTGTGAAGCCATTTACTGTGTGCGAAGCTCATTTACAGTGTGTGAGCCCATTTACAGTGTGTGAGCCCATTTACTGTTTGTGAAGCTCATTTACTTTGTGAGAAGCCCATTAAAAGTGTGTGAAGCTCATTTACAGTGTGTGAAGTCCATTTACTGTGTGTAAAACCAGTTTACGGTATATGAAGCCCATTTACAGTGTGTGAAGCTCATTTACAGTGTGAAGTCCATTTACTGTGTGTGAAGCTCATTTACAGTGTGTAAGCCCATTTACAGTGTATAAGCACACTTACAGTCTGTGAGGCTCATTTATAGTGTGTGTAAGCCCATTTACTGTGTGTGAAGCCAATTTACAGTGTGTGAAGTCCATTTACAGTGTGCGAAGCCCATTTACTGTGTGTGAAGGCCATTTACTTTGTGTGAAGGCCATTTACTGTGTGTAATGTCCGCCGTTATATTGCTGTAATGTTGCTAAAGGCGGCGTAAACTAGATTCACTCAGTCAGTGTTTGATACAATGACAGGATTACCTGCACCTTACAGGACAGTATTCGTGCTTGTTACTTTTGCCAGATTTCCAAAGTCCTAATCATTGTGAAACAAGCCATATTTCAACCCATTTACAGCCGGTAGTGAGATGTGGGTAGAGTGATGACAGAAAGCTAATCTTTGTATAAAAACCTCTGTTGTCTAATATAAGCGACATTGTCGAATCATGCTTCCTCCGGGGCACTGACGGTGATGTAACTCGTGCTGTCGATTTGTTACTTGATGTTCGGTAATGCTGGATCCTTTTTTCAAGTGTTTACGTCAAAAGTTACGTCAGTGTTTGGGAAACAGTCAAGAAGCAATCCGATATGGTTTGAAAATGATTGTACGTTAGACAAGCATAAGAAATATCACCTTTTGCAGTGGGTGAAAAAGTTTCGATCGAAAGGCAATATTGGCATTAATGTTGAGCGAAAAAGTCTTAGAGTCAATTATGTTATGATAAACAGGGTTTGTATAACAAAGGTTGCGATGAATTCTGTAAAGGAAGCAATGCATGATGAGGTTCTGAAATAAACTGAGATGATGGCTGTATCCTGGAAGTCGAAGGTCTACTATCACTGTCTATACGTGACAGGATAGCGTTCTAGTCCGTCCCGAGGTAATTAAGGAAGATTTTTAATTATATTATTCAGAACCATCGTATTTTGGAGTGTAAGGCTAGTGCAAATGCTGACATTTTTTTGTAATCCTACTGAAGTTATAAAAAAAATTATTTTCATTGAGAAATCAGGATAGGTTTTGTTTTGTTAACACTTGCAAATGATCAGTGGTCAATGCTTCATAATACCTATATTTAGAGAGGGGTCAGACCCAATATATGTAGTGACATAGCTATCTTAAGTGCTATTTTTAAGATAGACATTGTAGTGTTATGAACAAGAATGAAAAGTGGTTAAAGTAGAATATTATTATAAAAAAGATTATCGAGGAGTAATCGTTCAATGGTCACTAGTATTTGGATCGGGTCTACCGGCATTATGTCAGAAATACCCAAGGCTCCACAGCAGCATGTACTTTTATGTGGCATTTAAAGATGTTCGGAATGCTTCGGAATTCGGCATGAAAGTTTCGGGGCGTTAACGGTGAAAATAAATCATATAAAAGACTGTTGTAATGCTGAACAGAGTATTTAGGTACACCCAGTGCATCACGTAGAGTGCGCCAAGGGGTGGCTGGGGTGACTGGGGTGAGTGGGGTGGCTGGGGTGGGGTGGGCTGAGGTGGGGTGGGGTGGAACAGGTTTAACCAAGCAGGTTGAAAGGTGCATTTCTTATATGGTATCGTCAATGCCATAGATCAGCAAAACACGATATTATTTATTTATTGTTTCTATCTATCTGTCTATCTATCCATCCATCCATCATCCATCCATCCATCATCCCATCCATCCATCCTTCCATCCATCCATCCACGTGTCCATCTTTCTGTCTGTCTACTTATTTAACCTACCTGGCTATATGTACAGATTCGTATATGTTATAATTATATATCCAATTTCAAGTAGGACTGTGTTTTTTTCGTCAAATGATGTTTGACTTTGTTTCTGTGAAAAACATTTTGTAGATCTCCATGAGCCATCATGAGACTGTCGTTATTGCACACACGGAGACCATAATATAATCTAGAGATTTACCAGAAAAATGTTATCTTTAAGAAATATTTTCTTTAAAGGTTTTTACAAGCAGCCAATAAAGTGTGATAAAGCCCTTTTTTCTGGTCAATTCCTCGATTATTTATAACTGTGTTATCGCCAGCAAATTCCAAAATCGGTGGCATGTCCATAGAGATCAACAAAACTGCTTACATGATAAAACCTGTGGTACTTTTTATGCACATGCAATGATGCTGAAACGATTACTGGAAACATGGCCTGTAGTATCTTTATCGATCATGTTCCGGATTTCACTGATGGAAAACAGATGAGACATGCATTCATCAATATATTCCTTTAACGCTTCCTTCGTTCACCTATCATTGATATCTGATAAATACATGCTGAGATTATTACGACCCTGTGAAGAGACATAAATATCTCTGCAAATAACATCTGCTATAATTTCTGTGCGGAAATCACTGGAAGTGTTTTTCACATAAAGTATGTGCAGATTCGAACTCAGACCTTCTTCTTCTTGGGAATAGCCAACATCGGTGGGCATGGCCTGCATGATGTTTATCTTGCGTGATGTTTATGCATATGGTTGTGTTATCCGTTTATGTGGAATAAACTAGTCACATTAATCCCTAAGCAGTAATGCAAATGAACTACACTTTGTTACTGCATCTTTCACAGAATTTGTGAATGTTGTTACGGCAATACGACAGGGGAAAAATATTGAGCATCAGCCCATTTTTCTCTCACTCATGAGGCCTTATTTATACTAGGTAATGTTAGCTGCGTTGGATACTAAGATGTTGAACAGACGTACACGCACTTTCTAGTTTGCGATTTAATTATAACACACTTCAGTGTTGCTTGCGAAGCCGTCATAGTTTATTCACTTCTGTCTGTTTTAGGTATGACGTAGTGTCATGTATTTCATTGGTGATTTGGCCCCATGATGTATTTGCTGGGTCTTTTATAGTGTCTGTGGATGTTGTATGTATATCACGTGACACACAAACATGTTCTTTTTCGTCGTCGTCGTCTTCGCCATGTTATAAAGCATAACACAGTGTGAACATCGTACCTCCATTAGCTCACACAACAGAAGATTGGTGTTTACTCTCTGAAAACATAAACTTGGCTAAGAAACACGCAGATGCATTTAAATCGACAAGGACGCCCATTGAAACGGTAGATTCAGCACTGTGGAAAATCTAGATTTGCTTCATTACATGCTATACCATTACAGGGGTCCGGAAAGGACATGCTATACCGTTACAGGGGCCCGGAAAGGACATGCTATACCGTTACAGGGGTCCGGAAAGGACATGCTATACCGTTACAGGGGTCCGGAAAGGACATTAATGTTATGTAGGATTATGAAAGGTCTCAGTCAGCAGATAGCAGCACAACATTCTCACTCACGATTATCAAATACACACCCCACGTGAAAGTCAGGATGGTGTTCTTGAGCGACCAATAATGTAAACTGTTACCCCTGGCGACACGTTTCTTTTCTCCTTTCTTGATTATCTGTAAATCGTATTTATCGGAAATATTTTCTGAAGCAATTCTTTCAAAAGCACGTCTCGTACAAAGGGTGATTAGAGAGACAGTTGTCAGCGGAATTTATCCTGGAGTAGGTTCCGGGAACTTCATTTAGTGGGAGATGTTCTGTTTTGTCTTTAACACCCCAATATATGCCATCCGATGATTAAAACGCTGGTACTATCACCATATCGCCGATCTGTCTATCTGATCATCCATTCCCTGTGCTGCATGAACCGCTGCAACACAAAGTACGTGCTCGCGTGTTCCATCGAAGTTGGCGAGGTCACTGACTTGTATCACTTGAGGCGTGGTTGGCAGGTCAAGCTGACCCAGTGCCATGTAACTGGGATTCAGCACCACCTTGGGCGCCAGTGGGGTGGCCAGACACTTTCCGAGTGCCTTGCTCACTAGAACCACGTACCCTCTGATTCGAAATCGGACGCCTTGTCCACATCACCAAGGACGTTAACCCCCGTCAACACGCTGACAACGTCATGATATCATATGAAGGATGACTTCACACCCCGCTACATATGGCTTTTCCTTAAATGCATTAAACCAAACTCAGTCGAGTTAACTCGTCTCCTGACAAAACTTTACACGTGAAATCATGTAACTAAAACATAGCTACCTCTTTATATCTGTGTCGGGCAGTATGTCCACATTGTTGACACGCGACACAACTTTGTGGCGTGAATATGGAGTTATGTTGTTGTGTTCATGGTTGCCTCAGAGACCTGGAACTTTCCTGACCTGGAACTGACTTGCCAGCAGACATTTGTCGCGACGTCAGTCATGGACTTCCTCCTTCATCACCTTGGCATTAATGTTTAACGATTAGTTCCATAAAATAACATAGCTGTTATAGCTTGTGTATCGGAGAAAGGTATGCATTAACAGCCAAGTTGTGTTTACTCTCCATAACGTTACATACACACGCACACAAAAAGGCAACGCCCACTAAAAGTCCTGAGTTTGACAGACAGACGATGGATAATGTAATGAGTCATGTCCTGTCATTGTCCACAGTCATATGACCAGCCACGCTAGTCAGTATCATCGACTAATTCCTTTAAAGGAATGACACAATACATTTTTGCTTTCATGGATCAGTAAACACACATAACACTGAAATATAACCTAAATGTATCCAGGAAGGCTGAAGGAAGATGTATTTGTAACACATCAATCAAACGTGTAGTCATCAATCCTGTGTCGTCTCGCTGTCTTCCATAGAAGAGTAGTTACTTGAGAAGACGTGTTTGTCGTTGCTCCCACTGAAAACACATCAAATAACACAACAATTACACGCAGCGCCGAGGCCGTGTATTGTTCAACATGACAGCTGAGGTCAAGCAGAATATAGCAAATAATGACTTTCCCAAGTCCTGGGCCCTTATTCTAGAAACGTTCGTAGCCCTAAGAATTTTTAAATTTGGTCGATGCCAGTGTGTTAAGATGGCTTAAGAACTTCGAAGGCTACGAACGTTTCGAGAATAGCTGGCCAGTTCGTTATCCGAGAACTAAATTTGTCAGGGCAAGGCCTCGAGTACAACTGGATGTGACTGATGCCTGAAACCGGATATAGAAACAACAAACCACAACTCCATGTTCATAACAGGTTTCTGGTGAAAGGAGATTCCACCGTTCGATTCCGACCATGTCAAGAGCATATGAATCACTATCACACAGTGACGACAGCAGGTGTTAGCGAAACATTTAGGGAATCCTTCTTCACAGGAAGTATCCGGAGATTAGCCACTTGACGCAGGTTACACCAAGTCCTGGAACCGATGCAATAATGCGAAATAAACTATCCCCAAAACGTCACTGAGAATACAGATACAACAAATATCAGTGCTTGTCTCAGGGATGTGATAACACTGGTGGCCCCCGTATTGGAAAAGCAGGACTGTGTGGATAACGAAGGTGTTTCCATATGCAGAATACACACTTTATCTGTCAGGCGACCCAACCTGCCCAGCGTGGCATTTCCAATACATGTCTATGTCACTATCCAAGAGAGCAATAACGCGTCCAGACTGCCCTTTTGTGTAACACCGAATTACTATAATCAACTAGACACGTAATAGTCCCAAGCCTTTCTAAAAGCAGTATTGTAGCATATCACGTAAATTTGGGTCAGGTTTAAACAATTTATCTTTTGTACATTTTAGTAGAAATGTCTCAAGGAGCTATATAATTTCGGGGATCAGATTTATCACTCCTCCTAACTGATATGAGTGTGACCACCCAAGGTCATCGAGGACATGTCGCAAGCTATACTGTGATTTAAAGGTATACATAAAACGGAAGAATGTGCTAACTTTGAGGGTATCTATTATATCTCTGAAGGTATATTAGTCTTATAAAAACAGAAATGCGCAAATCTTACCGCTAAACGTACCGCTAAGTTTATGTGGTTTCAAGAAGTATTTGGGTAAAGGTTTATGTTCACATTATGGGACACGCTTAGAACTTACAGGTACATGTATAAGGCTATTATTGTTCACTTAGTGTGTGAACAGTTTGAGGCCAAGACGAATACGGTCGCTGAAAGGAGCAATCCATACATTCGATTGTGACTGTATCACTGGGACATGCTTTGCTTCACTTGCCCAGCGTTAGTATGACGTATAGATGTATGTAACAGGGCCCTGCTCCAGAGGGAAGTCTGGACACAATCAGCCATACACTGTGAGACATGGATCTGAATGTCATACAGAGGAGAAGAGTTTGCATTTTAGATGTCTTTCAGATATAGCTTGTACACTCTTTACTTAGCTATAGACTGTGCATGTATACATTTTAAATTGCATATATCTACATATAGGTCACTAAGGAATATTGTAACACACTCTTCACATATGATCTTGATATGTTCGTGTTCAGGGTCATAAGTCGTCGCATTGAAAGAATGAGGGTACCATACCCATTTGCTATTAACACATTAACACGGATTGTTGATTTATCAGATTCTTCACAACAAGACAAAACATGGAACACGGCATTATATAATATGAAGTGTGGACCATGAACAAATGCAGACATATTGTTTTTGCCAGTAGCTGGTGTTCCACATGAACATAGGGATACAGCCTATACCCAGGAGACACACTCGTATATGTTATGGTAATACTGAAACAAACATTAAGAGGGAGGGTGCACCTACGTCATACTTTCTCTTCCAAACTTGATGTGACGCATGAGTGTTTTTATTACCTGTGAGTCTTGAGAGTCAGCGATAGTTAAAGGTCACATGCAACGTAAAACACAACTTTGCAGATTCTGGTACCTTTCGGTATGCACTTGCCGAAACAAATCATAAAAAATGCCAATTCAACCTATAAAGTTGAAAAAAAAACGCAATGAAAAAAAGCCCGCGAAATCGGAGTTCAAACGTTTCAGTAAATTCCCCCCAGCGCTGGGGGAAAAACTGGTTTCAACAGCTGTGCTGCGCTGCGTCCATAACGCATGCGCAGTGAATAGGTTCGCGGAGCTTGAAACAGTATGTATGCCCAGAGTCTGAGGTCGTGAGCAGTAGTCTAATCTTGGTTGTGTACACAAACCAGTAAATAACCTACTCTTTACGTAAAACAACTTGTTGATTGTGGTAATTATTATAAGCAGTCTCTGTCACAGAGAAAGCTCAGTGTCTGGTTTATTCACACCTATATGTCTCTCTGCCTGTCTGCTAAAGACAACATGCAATACACAGCTTCAATCATTGACCACGTGCAATTTGAACTTAACACCTATCAGACTATACGACATAAAGAAAATAAGCTGATTTATGACTTGTGCACCCGAGTCCCGTGTCTGCCACATTATGTAATTAGGCACGTGTGATACACAAGACATGCTTTTATGTCTGTGGGTTGCAAACAAACTACATTCATTTTTTTCGGATGACTGGATTTGACTGGTGCAAACTCTTGTCAGTTTCAAGTCCTGCTTTGTACTTGGACGAATGACAGATTCCAGCCACGCAGTAGTTTACCATCTCTACTGACATGATTTTTGACTGGATCGCGCACAAATTCAGATAACATGTATTTTCCAAACCCAGCATCTCTATATACATTCTTCATGGATAACGACTTCTTTTAGTGTATATGATTTTGTTTGACAACAGTATATGAATCCATACTGAAACGACGCATCAAGTACACAAAAACAAGTTGTTATCTATAAAGAATCTTAATTTCTTGTGACTGGCTATACTTGTAAAATGCTCATCAAACAGATCATCTTTCTGTACACACAATGAACCCTCAGCATATCAGCAAATGAAACAGCCAATCGGAAGCCGTCGTTACACTTGAGTGCATATCCACACGCTATGACTGGGTTCGGTCTCCCGAGGGCTTCGTTTCGGGGGAAGTAAGCCCAAGTACAAAATATTGCACTTTTGAATCGCGATTGTACGCTTATAATTTTGTTTATTTGGTTTTTTTAAAGCAGCAATGTATATCATATGTCATGAATAAGTGATAAATGTGTTTTAATTATGTTTGATTTTTTGGTTGCATGTGACCTTTAACATCTTGTGTCCATGCTTTCTGGCCTAACTATCTGGTAGCCACAAGTCTACTTAAATGCACACCACAACAAGTACCCCTTACGTGCTCCCCTTACGTGAAACGTTCAACTGTCCTGGTGTTGTGACACTGTCTGGGTGTTGTGATGAAACAATTAAATACGCCAGAAGAGACAGATTGTTGAGGATGCACGATAGCCCAAACACACCTGTAGTTGTTTAGCGGAGACACGTAAAATACAAGAGAGGTAATTGTGAATCTTGGCATAAAATGGGTCACACCAGATGGACCTGAGCTTGGAGGTTGACGGTTATCTCATCACCATGACTTCTCAACAATGCTCAGTACATCAGTCTAACCGCAATCGTCAAATCTGAAATATATTGCGATATTGTGTAAAATAATTAACCCAATGTTTAATAACATTTAGGATTTGAAGATGAAACATTTAAGATGGAACAAGTTCGTGGGGGATTCCCATGTCCAGTCATGTTTATCTGTTTCTGTGTGAGTAGAATCGGAATGTCTGCTCAGATAGTCAAAATTGATGATATCACATCGTTCACAAATGGTGTATCTGTTTCTGTGTGAGTAGAATCGGAATGTCTGCTCAGATAGTCAAAACTGATGATATCACATCGTTCACAAATGGTGTATCTGTTTCTGTGTGAGTAGAATCGGAATGTCTGCTCAGATAGTCAAAATTGATGATATCACATCGTTCACAAATGGTGTATCTGTTTCTGTGTGAGTAGAATCGGAATGTCTGCTCAGATAGTCAAAATTGATGATATCACATCGTTCACAAATGGTGTATCTGTTTCTGTGTGAGTAGAATCGGAATGTCTGCTCAGATAGTCAAAACTGATGATATCACATCGTTCACAAATGGTGTATCTGTTTCTGTGTGAGTAGAATCGGAATGTCTGCTCACATAGTCAAAACTGATGATATCACATCGTTCACAAATGGTGTATCTGTTTCTGTGTGAGTAGAATCGGAATGTCTGCTCAGATAGTCAAAACTGATGATATCACATCGTTCACAAATGGTGTATCTGTTTCTGTGTGAGTAGAATCGGAATGTCTGCTCAGATAGTCAAAACTGATGATATCACATCGTTCACAAATGGTGTATCTGTTTCTGTGTGAGTAGAATCGGAATGTCTGCTCAGATAGTCAAAACTGATGATATCACATCGTTCACAAATGGTGTATCTGTTTCTGTGTGAGTAGAATCGGAATGTCTGCTCAGATAGTCAAAACTGATGATATCACATCGTTCACAAATGGTGTATCTGTTTCTGTGTGAGTAGAATCGGAATGTCTGCTCAGATAGTCAAAATTGATGATATCACATCGTTCACAAATGGTGTATCTGTTTCTGTGTGAGTAGAATCGGAATGTCTGCTCAGATAGTCAAAATTGATGATATCACATCGTTCACAAATGGTGTATCTGTTTCTGTGTGAGTAGAATCGGAATGTCTGCTCAGATAGTCAAAATTGATGATATCACATCGTTCACAAATGGTGTATCTGTTTCTGTGTGAGTAGAATCGGAATGTCTGCTCAGATAGTCAAAATTGATGATATCACATCGTTCACAAATGGTGTATCTGTTTCTGTGTGAGTAGAATCGGAATGTCTGCTCAGATAGTCAAAATTGATGATATCACATCGTTCACAAATGGTGTATCTGTTTCTGTGTGAGTAGAATCGGAATGTCTGCTCAGATAGTCAAAATTGATGATATCACATCGTTCACAAATGGTGTATCTGTTTCTGTGTGAGTAGAATCGGAATGTCTGCTCAGATAGCCAAAATTGATGATATCACATCGTTCACAAATGGTCACATAGCCAAGTCCTTTCTATTAGTTTACTCACCTAAAGTAAAAATGAAGATATACCAGTGAGGCCGTTTTACTTACTTTACATATTTAAATGTATACACCCGCATTCAGAGCAACAACAATAGCCACAAGACTTGTGACAAAAGAGATGACATCAATTTTCCTATAGAACCGTATAACTCAGCGTCTTGCAATATTCCAGCAATTATGAAATGTCCAGGAAGTCCACAAAAATGAACATTTGTTCAAGATGTAATCAAAACAAGGGAACGGTAACTAGGTCAACGAGCCCTTCATCCGAAAGCATTTATTTCTGAATTCAGCCACCACCACGGGGCCAATAAACAGCGCAACTTTAAACTGGTAGACGTCACTGAATGGAGATGTTATCTTAAAGGACATCAGTTAACGGCCATCGCTAAGCATCAGTCATTACTATAAGCTCCTGCACGAGCTCCCTAGTGACAAGATATATCAGACAATATTCTTACCTAACTTCACGAAGTGCACATAAAAATATTCAACCGTAAGTTCCTGCGTTAGAACATGTCCCCTGTGTCCAATTGTTCTGTTGTCAGAGGAGACAGGACTAAATCTGGCTCTGGGGCTCTGTGACTTGCAATCTTGCAGCAGTGTCTAAGCTGTTGTTCCTGTTTCCAATGTGTTACCCAGTCTATGGAGGAATGAACGGTGACGTGAGGCTGGTGGTTGTGTAAAGCAATACTGAAAACGAGGATGTGAGTTACGGCCGCCTTGAATGGTATTCCTGTTAAATCGCGACGTGTCTGCTTCATGTGGGTGGAGAACTTGAGTCATTCAATGAATTTTTGAAAGCATGCTCTAGGTGGGAAGAAGTAGTGACAACCACAAACAGTATCAGTTTAAAAACAATAACTGGTCCCCAAAGTTTAGTGAACACAGGATTTCAAATAATTTCCCCTACTGTCCAAGGTTTGGCTTCACAAAATTAATTGGTTTCAGCGGTAGACACCGTAACGGTTAGGACATACAAAACTCTTAGATATAATGTCGCACACACGTGTTTTTTTAGATACAATTCCGAAAAAAAACTGATTGTTTTATGTCAGTATTTAACAGTCATGTTTACTCACTTCCATTGCTTGCGATTTATGAAGTAGAATCAGAATATTGTACATCGGCTACTGAAGTTGTGACGCAAGTTTAGTAAAATTGGGTGGTTAGGTGGGTGGGGTGTTCAAACAAATATAAAAATGCTTTTTTCCCCAATTGTGATTCTGTAACGTGTAGATGAAATTGATATAAATTAGTTTCCATAAAAGTCATTGATTGTACTTAAGTTTAATCAAATTAACAATAAACAAACATTTAGCATAAATATGCGCGGATTTTTTTAATGACTCACACGCACACGCACACGCACACGCACACGCGCACACGACAGCAATATGTGAAGGTGTGTGTGCTTCTGACGTAACATATATAATTTATTCTTTTAAAAAAAGAAATGTTTTATTAAAAAATACAACGTTGTGTGGTTTATGCAAAGGATCCGAGTTAAAAACTGCACGACTTCAATGTTTCTGTTTAATAAGGCTGATTGGGTTTTACCAATGATTGTTTGCAAGGAATACATTCATAGGCCATGTGTAGAGCGGAACAGTACACACCACTCTGGCAGGTATCCAGACTGCACAAACATGGGCAAAGTGAAACCATTCTCATCTCACGTTAATATCCTTTTGATCTATGGATTGTCTGGTCAAGACACGGTTATTTGCAGTCTAAATATTGCTGAATGTGGAGTAAAACGACAAATATAACATACATATGGACCAGGGCTTCTTTTCACAAAATGCTGAAGTTATCGTAAGTCACGAAGGAAACTTTAGTGCAATTTTAAAGAATGGAACTTAAGAGTAAACAAAGTAAAGATTGCTGCTTGTGAAACCTGACCATGTTGCCAGATGAATAGCATTGTGGCTGTCCTTATCGCTGTTACCACTTCTGTTGTATTACATGGTGTCATTCCAGTCGTTCTACCATCACCATTTTACTACTCCATCGCATTGTCTGCTGCTATCATCATTCCTCCCAACAATTTGTACTGATTTGTGAACCTAGCTCATACTTAAACATGTTATAATACAATGTACATTGCATAGCTCCCCTCTCTTGGTTTCCCTCTGAAACTGTATGAACGTAGATACCTTGGTTGCAAGACTGTTTCAGTAGGGCAAACAACATTAAACAGCGCGCATCTGCATGTATGTTTACATATAACACGACTGCACCATGCACATAACTGGAAAGCTGTTCAGTGCGGTGTTAAACAGCAGCCAGCTACACTTGACAGGAATGCCAGTATGCCATGATATTGAATTGGATACCCCGAGTGGTTGGCATATTTGGGTGCAAAACACTATCACGAATGGGCTAACATACTTATGTATGCACATTTGGACAAATGGAGTTTTAGTCATCACACCTGTGATGGTCCTGGGGAGAATAGGCCTTCAGCAACCCATGCTTGCTATAAAGGGCGACTATACTTGTCGTATGAGGTGACTAACGGGATCGGGTGATCGGGCACACTGACTTGGGTGACGGTTCTCATTTGCGCAGACCGATGCTCATGCTGTTGATCACTGGATTGTCTGGTCCAGACTCGATTTTTCACAGCCCGCCGCCATATAGCTGGAATATTGCTGAGTGCGGTGTAAAATTCAACTCACTCACTCACTTTACAAGTCATCACAGCTGCACCTCGGTTGAGGATGAGCGGCTGCGAAAGTTAGAGTTCAGTATAAAATCACGACACACTATAAACTGATTTGAAAATGACATGCTCGTCATTAGACAGAAAATCGATAAGTTTGAGGAATATGGACAGAATTTATGCCGCTGTTGTCTAGCAACACCTTCTGACTTTGTCCTCGTCTCTTCCACAGTGCCAGTGTTGTTTTCTTCGGGAACTTTCCGAACCACTGAAGTGCTCGCTGTTCAAGGGACTGTTCCAGTGCCTGCTTGTTTCTTCGTGAGTCAAACGATCAATGAATATTTTCAGAGGGATGTTTATTTCCAACAAATATATATGATTATTTGTGTGTAAAGCACACCCACGTTTCATGATTTCCAAGTATTATATGAAAAAGAACTCTGTTGATTACTTTAAGGATCTCTATCGCTATCGGTGCCATCGATCACAACGGGAAAGGAACATTTCAAAAATGAATGAGATGTCTAATGATATCTTTTTTTTATGTATCCATTGAAACGTGTTGGAAAGAATCAAATCTGAAGGTACAACCTTCTCGCTAGTTAAGATAGATCAGTCTTCAGGTTTTTACTCTCTTATTTTGTTGTTGTTGAGAAGAGGAGTGTCCCTGTACTGCACGTTCTGGAGCTGTGGAAATGTCAATACATTAAAAACCCATTGTGGAAATATTGATTGCATGCGTCAACCTGGCTGGACGAATCTGTGATGAGACACATGGGCATTTTGTGTGCTCCTCACTACGGTCTTATAAACTTATATCGCAGTTCTGACAGACAAGAAGCCCGATGCACAGGTCTGTAACGGGTGGCCTTCATGAGCAGGTGTGTAACCGGTGGTCTTGACAAGCAGGTGTGTAACCGGTGGCCTTGACAAGCAGGTATGTAACCGGTGGCCTCGATGAACTGGTGTGTAACCAGTGGCCTTGACAAGCAGGTGTGTAACCGGTGGCCTTGACAAGCAGGTGTGTAACCGGTGGTCTTGACGAGCAGGTGTGTAACCGGTGGCATTGATGAACTGGTGTGTAACCATTGGCCTTGACGAGCAGGTGTGTAACCAGTGGTTTTGATGAACTGGTGTTTTACATGATAGTTCCAAATACAGAGATTCACTTGAAGAGATTCCAGGTTCCGTGACCACCGATGGTTGTAGAACCAGAAGCGTGACAGGCTCTAAGCCAGACGTGTTGGCAAACGTTCAGAGAGTTCGCTTGTTTAATATGTCGTTGGTCCAGTTTAGCTGACTCCCAATTGGGCTGAACATCTACCAATTGTTTTTATAACAATTTACCATCTACCGAATACCTATCACATAATGTGAAATTGTTGTCATCACAGAAGAAGTAGACCTGTACACCTGATGAGAAGACTTTACCTGATGCCATGTTTGTTCATGTATTCCGTCCAGTTCATTACATTAAGTCAGTCGTGTAATACAGTGTAATACCTGACATAAATAGGTGACACCCAGAATAAGTGAGTACAATGACACTAGGTGTTCCTCAGACCACAAGGCATTGTGTGCGGGTACCACTGTGAATGAAACTGATTGTCGTTATGGTGAAGATGGGAGAGCCATCCTCAAGTATTTCGAGAAAGATAACATTTCATTGTATGCACGTCCATGGATGGATATCGTACTGAAAGAAGTGAATTTTGTAGGTAACAGCCATCCTATCACTGTATATTTTGTTTAGTACCACCTTCCACCAATGCCTGCACATTCTTACAAGTAACAAGTATGGGACACCTTTACCTATAATCAGTAGAGCCTGACGGACCACTGATTGATTACTGACTGAACGTTGATCGACCTCTCATTGACCACTGATTTGTCACTTATTGGTCACTGACTAACCAGTGACTGACCACTGATTGACCACTTACGGACCACTGATTGACCACTTATGGACCACTGTTTGACCACTGACTGACCGCTAATTTGCCACTGACGGACCACTGATTGGCCTGGGGTTGATTGACAACAGGGCAGATTCATCTAACACAGTGTGTCATAGGAACCTCGGCAAAAATATGGCTGCTTACTGATCGTGACCCGCCGCAAACTTGTGTGAACGTACATGTACGAGAGTTTCTTCACAAGATCGCCTATGAGTGTGAAGTTCTTTCCTTCAGATAGGGAGAACAGACGCCGTAAACACATGAACTTGGGTTCGTAAACCCTGTGTCCCTTATGTTCATAATCTGTAACTTGCCTTTGTCCATTTCAGCAAAGTGCTGGCGTCAAAGACCAGTCCGACCTTCCTCGGCTGCAGTCATCAAAATGAATGACTGGACGTGAGACACTGCCACGAGCGGCGTTAAACTAAATACACTCACCCACCCTCTGATTGAGACCCAGTCGCTACAGTGATCGATATCGTGGGTAAATGAAGGAAATATAGAATCTGGCATTCACAGTGACACCTCCATCGATACGCTATGAAAAGTGGTGAACAAGAAAACGACCCATAGGGTAGTCTTTCAATTCAGTGAGAGGTAATATGTTAACGTTAAACTTCAAGTAAAACATTGCCTTGTGGTCCCATAAAAATACTCTATGCGCAAGCACGTATTTTCGACTAGGTGTAGATAGAGTAGAAAGCGAGTATTTACACGGTATATTCCTTGTTTTAAAACAGTCGCATGTTAAAGAAAAGATTCATCCACAAGTGACGAGTGCTCTCTGGTGGGGGCAAGGATCTGTTTTATTTAATCAGCCTTGCATAACTGATACAAAACCTGATAAACCTGATGTTTTCCGACGTCAGGAGATATAGTTGATATACCTGTCTCAAGCAGACGCGCGTGACAGACATTTCTCGCCCTCAACAGGAGTCATTGCAATATTGCGAGAACAAAACCTGTTAACATTAAACTTTACTCGAATATTAAATTCAGTACAAATCTCTTACTGACATTGTCAGATTACAACTATGGTGACTCGGTAAATCTGACAAGATGACAAGACGCAGAACCACGACATATAGACTAACAGGGAACGAAACATTATTATAACAGGGAAAAAAACGAGTGCCAACTTGACGGTATTTTATTGACGACAGTATTTCGAAAAAAATGAAAAAACATTATTTTTTATTTCAGCTATAAATATGAAGGTGATGTCTAAGGTTCTAGGGTATCAATGACCCCTGGTGCTATTCCAGAATGATGGATGCCCTCTGCCAGTCCTGCTACCGCGGTCCATTGATTTGTCTGAAAGTCCTAGGTGAGGCAATTCACCGAAATAGTCGCTTCAGTACAGGTACGGTATACGTGAAAATCAAGTTCCCCAACTGCACGAGGAAAAGTTTGAGAAAGTTCTGCAGGTAAAGGAACATGAACGTGTTAAGTGGGATATGACACAAGTAACAGCCAACCATACCGAAGGACAGGAGGTGTAAGATGGGAAGAGGCATTGTTGAATACTTGGAACACTAGCTCGTAATAGCACCACGATTTGTCAAACATTTCTTCAGATTTGTGAAGCTTGTACCACTCCTCCTGAAGCACCTGCCCATAGTGGGCACGTGCCAACCCCATTTCGCCCTCATGTCCGTGGCGTTTTCCAATGGCAAAGAGTCAGGCACGACTGTTGTGCTTCTGGATTGTGGCGTTGACGATTCGAACGCGATGCTGTCATCCTGAAAGAAGCCGTAGAGCGACATGTAATGCCAGTGGAACAGCAAAACACGTTGTCTCTTGTTGCTATAGCACCGTTCTGCTTTCTGGCACAATGACGAGATGAGTACGTTCAGTCTCAGCCCTGTCAACTATGACCTTACAGTACAATCGGACGACGACAAGCGCTGTCACGGTATCACAGGATGATCTTGGTTTAAAGTACATTTCGACCATCAAGAAAGTGCTTCTGGACTCATACACGAAACTACCCGAATGTCAACTTTATGTACCCTACTGTCATGCGTCAGCAACATGCTGATGTGTAAAGGGTGATACAACATGTACTTGTCGAACGTTATGAACACTTTTCTACAACGTGGTATTAACATCAATATTTCATGCTTCCTTATCTTTATTCAGAATACTCATATTTCACTCATTCCCAACGGAAACCTGTTATCGCGGGGCGAAGCCACACACTCTGTATGTGACTTCGTTTGAATATTAACAAAACCTGAAATCAGTCACATTTTGCATATAAGTAATCAGTCAAGACGCGCCATCAAACATTTATTACATCACACAATAGACGGATCCCACTTTTTTCACTCAAAGACCGATACCGTGCCAGCTATGCAACGCCTGTGGCTGCCACAGCCACTGTATTTAAAACGCATCTGTCGTGCGAATGATACTCTGTCTAATATTTAACCATTACCAAACATTGACTCAGGCTTTGAACGTATGGACAATGAAAGAGTTGGAGCTTTTTTGAGGACATTTGCGCTTTTTGTTACAGCTAATAAGAATTGATGTCTATTCGGTATTCAGACTGGCGAGAAGACGTATAACCTTAGCTTCGGTAATTAGAGTGGTATTACTTTATAAAACACTGAACGAAAAGCGAATACTGTTTGAGGTTTGATTGAACAGAAGCACATAAATCACTCATTAGACATATAATGAGTTATGATTACTGGTCTTGCTCATTGCTGAACAAACGTATTCCTGTAACTGTTTTAGTTGCTCATAAACGTGCACTGTTCGTGCCATTTACATTAGAAGCATGTCCCACTAGTCATGTTACTGGTCAATTTCAATAAAAAGCTGCTGAAACCATATTTCATACTCAGACAACTGTACTCAGCTCAGCAATAAAGCAAGCTGAAAGAATCATACCAAATGTCACCACTTGCAAGTAGCTATATCATTCCTCATGTTTTAACCTCTTACATTCATGTTATTTAGAGGATGGTTGTCTCAATACTGCACGTAATGGAGCTTCTGAAATGTCAGGGCCTTAAAAACCTGGTGTAGAAATATTGATTGCGTCAGTCGCCAGGACGATTCCGTGAACGACACAGCCAGTCAAACCCAACACAGACACACTAACAGTGTGACATCACAGTTCAGACACTCAAGCAGCCTCCGCTGCGTCTGTCTCCGCCTCTCGAAGTCCTTTAGATTCCGGTGCAGACAACTACAGATCTAACCCTGGAACCTTATTCGGAACCCTAAGAATTCTTAACCTTCATCGTAGCCAATGTGTTAGGAATGACCTTACGAGGTTCGTAGGAATACGAACATTTCGAGAATAGCTAGCCATGTCTGAAGGAAGTAGTCCTCACTGATGTAGTTAGTGAAGCTTGTACACAATTACATAATGACTTTGTCCGTTGATATTTTATGTATAGGTTGATGGGCTTGACAGGTAGTAGAAGTAAGACTGTCAATCACAGACAAAGTAGGTGGGCTTGACAGGCAGTGGAGATAGGACTGTCAAACACAGACAAGGTAGGTGTGCTTGTTAGGCAGTAGAGGTAGGGCTCTGTCAAACATTGACAAGGCAGGTGTGCTTGTCAGGCAGTAGAAATGTAACTGAATCAAACAAAGAAACTGTATGTGGGTTTGACAGACACCGGAGTTGTGACTCCTTCAAACACATACGAGGATATTTTAATGCTGCCAAAAACACAAACACAAACACACACACAAACACACACACACACACACACACACACACACAAACACACACAAACACACACATAGGGAAATCACCTGGGGGAAATGATCAGAACAGTGTAGCTGTGTACCTTTGCATTTAGAAAAAAATCAGCCATATGGAACTTTACACAATTAACACTTGGCCCCTGCTACTTTTGTAATACCCCAGGAGCCGTGTTTGTTGAAAAAATGTCCTCAAAATAATGCTCATCTATTTGAACTGCTGTTACAAACTGCTTGGAGCTGATGAGGATTTTTGGATTTGAGACTAAATTGTGACATGGAAGGGTATTCTGAAAAAAACGTCATTATGGTATTTACGATATGGTGCTGAACCCAAAAAAATCCCAAAACAATCTGATCACCGTTTTGTAACGTAGAAACCATTTAATTGTTCATCAAATAACTAATTATGCAACGGTATGTATTTTGTATATACATGGCACTCGGCCACTGCTGCTTAGGGCGAGGCGAATCTGGGATGGGAAGAGGAAAAGACAATGTTGTTTCATATAGTGTTGTTTCATTATTGATGACAACTGAAACATATATGTGTGCAGCTTGCATAACTACGAGTCACTCAAGAATGAACGTTCGGTAGTGGTGGCGAAGCTGGCCAATTCACGCCTAGTGATTTCCCGCCTTGACTACTGCAACAACCTTCACATCACACAAAAAGGCTCCAGAAAATTCGGAATATCGCAGCCAGAAGTATTTCTTTATCTTCTAAATGTGACTATATATGTCTTGTGCTGAAATCTCTACACCTGGTTCTTGTTCAATAACCAAAAGAAAAATATCAAAGTCCTGTGCATCGTGTTTAAGTGTCTAAACAATCCTTCTCCTTCATGTCTATCATCCCTGTTAACCCAGTATGATCCATCCAGGGCATTTCGTTCTCAAGATCATCATGAACTGTGAGTTCCCCCGGTCACCCCTCCTCCTTCGGAAAAAAAAAACAAACTTTCAACATTTTGCTCCACTCCCATGGAACTCTTTGCCACTCCGCATATAACTTTCTGGAAACAACTGAGTCATTCAAGAAAATTCTTAAGACTCTTTTTCACTAAATCCTTCCAGGGACTCTTCATTTCATTCCACATAGCTCCTCATTGTCATGAGCATGGGTAGACAATGGAGCTCAATAAATATATCATTATTATTGTTCGCGTCCCGTGTACCACCAATGACTAAAAGACTGGACGTGACTAAAAGGCTCAGTTAGAAGGATACTCACAGTGGAGATCGTAAGAACTTCGTTTAAACACACTGATATATTAACATATGAAATATTTCCAGTGTTAGACAACTATAAATTCTTTGAATCACCGACTGCTTGTATCCACCATCCGGTGACTGGTTGTTATATTTATATGTAAGTATACGAGTTAGACCCACTTTACTTTTCATGTGTGTAAACCAAATTGATTCTGATATGTTCGGCAATATGTGGCCCTGATGCAGTCGGAACAGTAAACTTTGCACGATGAACGGACAGGTTTTACCGCTAATATCCAGAAACTGATAGCATTTTTAAAATTACTTTTTATCTCGTCCATTCAAATAGTTTATTTTTGTGCCAGCTTGAAACTTCTGGACGGCTTCACTATCTGGCACACTCTCTGGCAGATACTTCACTGCCTGCTTTGTTTTTCACGTGGCAATGATCAAATATCGAGTTCTGTTCCACAGATTCAGATGAATGTATTATTCCTAACAAAAGTAGCATGATTGTTTGTGAGTGAAATCTTTCTGCTTTTCATGGTTCCTTGTTTAATTACATAAACATACTTCCATTATGCCAACAGCTATCGGTAACATCGACCACAGTGGAAGAGAACGTGTTAAAATGAATGGGGTGTCTACTGATATCTTTTGTTCATTTTTCCATTGAAACGTGCTGGACAGAATCAAATTTGATGCTACCTACTTCCAGTAAGTGACGATATCTCGCTCTTTCTTTCTTTATCACAGTTTTTTAGTTGTTTCTCTATTCTTTTCTGTTCTTTCCTTCTTTTTGTATGTCCTGAGGGCATGGAAATGTCAGGACCTAAAAACCCGATTTTCACAACATTGATTATTGCAAGCGTCAGCCCATCTGGGCGATTCTGTAACGACTCGTAGATCTGCTAAACAGAGTGACATCACGGTTTGGATATTTAAGTGACCTCTGTTTTTTCTGACTTTACCTCTCCTTGTCCTTAAGACTCTTAGGAGGAACCTGCAGACTATAACTCCACGAAGCAGTCAACGCTGATGTGCAAGGTATAACGATGAGGAAAGTGGTGCATTGAGGGAATTACATACTGGTTTTCCTGAATGGTATGTAAACTCAGTTTGTACATGGAGACAGACGTAATAGATAGGCTATGCGTCAGACCGGCTAGAAAGATCCACATGGGTGCTTGAAGCGTGTGAGACCAAATAACAACGAGGATGGTGGTGTACACATGCGTGTAGGACACATGCGTGTAAGACAGAGTAGCAAAATCTATAGATGTGATAGGCGGACTAGATAGACGTGTGTAACAGGTGGACTTGAGTGACAGCAGTGTGAGAGGTGTACTGGATAGACAGTTGTGTAACATTTGGACTTGACTGACATCTGTGTGATAGGCGGATTAGATAAACGTGTGTAACAGGTGGACGTGACAGACAGCTGAGTGACGTGGTAGTGTGATAGGTGGACTTGAACAGGAAAAAAGCAAGTCATTATTAATCTGTACATGCAATAAAAACCCATATCTTCAAGTCACGAAATAAGGTGTAGTTATTCTATGTCTTGTCATACGCAGTTAAAATAAGGTATTTGTTTTGTATATCTCTTGATTGGAACCAAATGTGACACTTTTTCAAAAGAATCTACTTCGAGTACGCTTTGCCGACTCAAGTGATGAGCATCTCCTGATGCAGGTCAGGAATCTGCCTAGTGTGATTAACAGTACACATTTGACACACAGGCCTTCTCAGTGAATATTGACACACGGAGAAACTTTGTCTTTTTCGATTTTCTAACTATTTTGTGTTCGGAATATCTTCTAAAGCAGACGAGCGGGTTAATTACTTTTAACAGGAACCATTGCAGTGTTCTGGGAAAGCAGGTTGTAATAGCATCGACGTTTGCTAGAATATAAAGAAAAATGTAGTAATTGCAGTGTTTCGAAATATCTATTCATGAATCTTAAACAACTTTTGAGAACATTTTCTCATCACTGACCAACATTGTGGGCTCATGAAGTTGCCACATGACTAACAAGCTGCAGTTCACGGAAGGTATGGCTTCAGGCGTATAAGGGATACCCGGAAATAATCTTTGAATTTCCCAAACGTTATGAGTCCACTGTAAGGGTCATTGATCAAGTGAAAAGAAACAATGCGAAATTGTGTATCCAGAACGCAATACTCAGTTATGGAATGTCGTGAGCTGAAACAACCATACATACCCCTATACCCAAAGTATACTACCCCGAAAAGGAACTAATAGGCGATTTGTATTTTTAAAACTCTGTCCATTATCTATTGTGTTCAAACAGTTGTCAAAATATGTAACAGAAGCGTGGATAACATGATTTTATGTCACAGGTACTGGCGCCGATAAACATAACATCGACTCGCTGTTGGGTGTGAATCCATTTATTGAATCATATCTAGGGAAGACGAATACCCTGTAAACATTGTATGGAGATATATAAGTATAACAATATATACATATATATATATATATATATATATATATATATATATATATATATATATATATATATATATATATATATATATATATATATATATATATATATATAAGGGTTTCGTTTATATCAATAATTCGGAAAAAGGAAGACAACGGAATACATATAAATCATGATCACATTAAGCGACCTGCACATCACTGAAGAGAAATGAATACAAAGGTGACAAATAACTTTCCTTTTAGTTATCTCACAAATATACCTTGAGCTTGAAATAAAAACCTGTACATATTCGTTACACGTTCTTGAGGAAATGTATATTTCACACGTTTACAATATATTCGAGATTTCCTCACCCGTCTATAAGACGAAGTTTCCCTGAGACACCTGCTCGATGTGAGTAACACGAGAACACGTGACAAGGTCATACACCTACAAAGTAGAAAAGGAGCAAAATATGAAATACAATGAAATACAATTGCGTGTGCATCACTAGTACACGCAAGTGAATATCAGTCTCAACACGCACCACTATAGCACGCGCAACATACACGCTCGACGCCCATCCAATACATATCAGATGAAAATGCACTCACTCACAAATCCTAATAAAGAAATAAACAGGCTAGCCTAGATTAGTACAACATACTTACATATTTTAATAGACGTTTTTCATCTATAACTTTATTTTATATGCACTACTGAGTTATTACACCATAAAATGTTAGAAACCACTTTACAAATGAATATAACTAACCTGGTGACTTCTCCGATCCGACCTCACATGTCAGAACCCAATGCCAACCACAAGACACGAGGTATGATCACGTTTAATAAGATTATTCCATCAGCCAATCAAAAACATCCGTGTTATAACAAAGATTCCCATAAACATGGAATGCACCTGAAATTCATATTCATCAACCTGACCTACCCAGAACAAACACAAATACAGTTGGCCACAAAACTGAATAAGACTAAAATGTTTTTGTATGATTTTTAAATTGACATTTTAAATAAAACAAAATATACATACAACGTGAAACGTCATTGCTACATTTAGACAACTACACAAGTGAAAACAACCATGTTACCTGAAAATGTTGATTTTGATGAGACTTCTTACAAGGGGGGTTGTAGTTGTGCAGAAAGAACATGCACTGTCTGGCAATGAAAATCCAGATTACTCTCGGAAATTCACTTTGAAGGAATTTAAAGGTCCATTCACCACGCCATGCCTTGACTCTGCAACACGAAACATCGCCACTCAAAAAAGTATGGGGGTTACCATTCTTCAGTTGCCAGGCCTCTGAATGTTAGTCTGTGCAAAATATCACGGCTTGCAGCTCGTTGCAATCAAACAGGTATAACAAATGACTGTCTCCGCACAGGCAGACCTCAAGAAACCACTGCAGCCCAAGATCGGTACATCCGGGTACTACAGTTGGGTGACCGCACTGCCTCGTTTCAGAGCACAGCAGCCAGGGTGCCTGGACTTAAGAGGATATCTGGTCAAGCTGTACGGAACAGTTGAAAGAAGTTGGTCTGAGAGCCAGGGGGCCATACGTCTAGCCCGCGCTACGTCGTCATCATCGTGCTCAACGTCTCCGTTATCTAAATGTATCCATTTGGTTGTATAGACATTATTTTCTTGTAAACCGATCTAAAAATCATGCACTAAAGTCTAAAGTTTAAAAATGCAACATTTTCGCAACAGATTCCTGGCCTATGAGTTTCTGTTTTTGTATTCGATAGTATAGTTTGAGTATGTCACTCTTCATTTCTCAGACTCATACAGTATTATTGTTGACTAGAGGGGTGTCTCAATATTGCACGTACTGGAACTGTGGAAATGCCGGGGCCTTAAAACTCCAGTGTGGAAATATTGATTGCCAGTGACAACCTGTCTACAGGACTCCATGACGAGCAACACCAGCGGTTTGTATCATCCAGTGTAGTCTTACTAAGTGACTTCACAGCTGGGATACAGGAGCAGTGCCCGTTATTTCTGTCTACATGTCCTTAAGATTCCGGTCCAGACATCTACAGAGCACATCTCCCGGGTGGGGTACATGCTGATGTAAGACTGTAGAACGATAGGACTCGGGAGATGATGTGCTTATGAAGGGGAAAGTAGTGCGAGCAGACAATAGCGTCCTTCATTTGTTGCTTGTTATGTGTAAGTCGGACTTCATAGACGCTTGTGTGCAAGGCGGACATGTAATTTCTTTTTCAGATGTATGCTGACAAATGTATATGAATACTGATGACAGCTTGACAGACAGATGTGTAATAGGAAGACATAACGGGCAGATGTGTGATAGGGAGACATAACGGGCAGATGTGTGATAGGGAGATGTGGAATGTTTGTATTTAAACGTATTGGCCTGAGATATGTACTAGACGGACTTCAAAGACATGTAGGCACTTCAACTACAGGTGTTTGTCAAGTAAGCTATGCACTTTTCATACGTCACAGATGGTTCAGAGAGATGGCTGGACACGTTTCAGCTTGCCCGACAATAGAGATGGTACTTTCCCCAGCACAAACCTCACGAATTGTTTAAGTTTGAAACAGAAGTTTACAGATGGAAAATAGGTTTGACAATTACATAGCAGGAGAGAATATTGTATTCACTGGCTCTGTTAGGAATGAACAAGCCACACTATAAATAATGGACATTATTCAAACGCCTGTATCCACACACACATGGGTGTTTAAGGCTCCTTGGCGCTAGAAGGTTGACTACCATATGACGTATGCTATCGGGGTTGGGGTAGGGGAGGGGGACATTCCCCACCGAGTAGAGCAGACCTGGTACTCACGTTATTCTGGGTTTATGATGCGACATACGTCCTACTTGATATAAAATACCCATCTCCTTGTACTTCTGGTGGTGTTTCTTACATTATTACAAGTAAGAAGCGGGAAGAAGGGGTTCTTGAATGTGCCATGACCTGGAATCTCCTCCGATAAAGTAATTTGGAGTGCCCAGGTGGACAAGCGCGAGTGAGTAACTAAGATCATTAGTACTTATAAACATTTATAAACACGGCAGGCCAGGAAATTGGGGATTTTTGGAAAGGTTCATCAGGTGAAATAACTGAGCAGCTTGCAAATCTATTCACAGCTCCTGGGTCTCAGTGAATTTCCAACGTAGGATGGATCAAAAGCATGCAAGTGAGATATCTACATTGTAAATCAACTAAGGTGACGCATGGGACAAAGGATGTAATAGGAATGAGGGCAAATCTGAAATGGGAGAATATGGTACAAGTTACTATTGAACGTATGGACACAACAGGCAACATTTGAAGGGTAAAACACTAGTGTGACCCACGTCCGGAAAAAGGAATTGAAACTGTAGGACTGGAAAGAGAGAACTTATAGTAAAAAATAGTGATCCTTCTTGAAGGTCAGTGTTGTGTTTGTTTCCAATACGATAATAATAGTAATAATAATAAGCCAAGGTTGTTGGACACAATTTGAAATTGGAAGTTGATTGTGTTAATGGCGATGTACTGCTGGACGGTACAGCGAGGGGAGTAAACCAGGTGAAGTCCTTCACCAAATCTGCCCAGAGTCGGTCCTTTGTGGAGAAGCTGTCTGAGAAGCCATTGCATCGAGTATACATGCAGTGTGTGGAACAGAACAGCAATCCAACCGACTCCTTCGCCTGGATGAAGTCGGCTGGTCTCAAATGTGAAACTGAGGGCTTCCTTTTTGCTGCTCAGGACCAGTCACTTCCCACTCGCAATCGCCAGAATGTGATTCTTAAAGAAAATATCAATAGGAAATGTCGTCTTTGCAATCAATTCACAGAGACTGTCCAACACCTTGTCAGTGGATGACCTTCCTTGGCACAAACAGCATATCTTAAAAGACATGATGGCATGTCTCGCTGCTTTTATTATCGTCTCTGCCATGCCTGTGGCTTTGACTCCAAGTTCCATCCATGGTACGACCCTGAACATGTCCAGGGCGTCCTGGAAAATGACAGCTACAAACTTCTCTGGAATAGGCCAATATACAGCCTGAGACGAATTCCAGCCAACAAACCTGATCTTGTCCTTTTTGATAAAGCCAATGAAGTTATTTATATCATAGAATTTTCTGTCCCTTTTGACAGCAACGTGATTGGCAAGATTCAGGAACAGCATGATAAATACGCGGACCTCGCCTTTGAAATGTCTCACTTGCATCCCAAGTACACTGTCGTCAGGCTCCCCATTGTTCTCGGTGCCCTTGGTTTGGTACCTCCTGATCTCTTGGCGCAGATCAGGAGAGTGCCCGGGTTCTCCACCGGGAGCACAGCCCTTCTGACAATCTGGGTAATGCAGAAGGCTGCAGTGTTGGGGAGCCTCCATATTCTCCGGAAAGTTCTTGGTGGGTTCGACTAGGCAGTGTTTCCTGGGAGAAGTCCCATTCGCTGTCTGGGCTGCGTGTAGAGGGGGCGAGGGCCCTGAGCTGATGATGAGCTTGACCAGCCTGACTGTGCAAGGATCACCCGAACCCTCTCTGCTGCATATCAATCTTAATCTGTAAATAATAATAAGAAGAAGATAATTTAGATATAATCTGCAATAAGCAAGTAAAATACAATTTATAACTAGAATGAAGGTACAAACAACGTGAAAACAAGAGACGAAGGAGACGGTTGAAGTAATGCTTTGAAAATGACATATAACCTACATGTGAGTATGATTAAGGATCTAATTATCAGTGATCAGTATTTGATCGCGAATAGCAATATGTGCGTACTGACGTGGTAACGAAAATACCTTTGATCAAAAGTTGAATGCAGCAAAATGGTTACGAATGAGAATTCACAGGGCTAATGATAACCCCATCGTTGACGAAGAATCAGACGAGACTGACGAACATTCAGATGCACAATCTGACCGAGTTAACCGGTAGTTGTCCATAAGTCAGAGGTTCCTAAAGGTGAAACAAAGGTTAGGAAGCTGTTAGGGGTAGTGACGAGGCTATTATAGGGCTTTAAGAATAGCACGGGCTGCTAGGATGTATATGTATGTAGTGTATATATGTTATGTTGATGTTGATGGACAGTTGGCATGTTGGTGTAGAACGTGTGCCGAGTAAATACAAAGGAGCTAGTACAACAACATGGCAATCAAATTGGGGCACGTGAATATGCGTGTTCCACAACATAGGATGGGTCTTATTAACTGGCTAGGCCAGTGGTACGATGATGTTTGAACATGTAATACTGCAGAACTGTAATGCTGTTACGACTACCTTTTGTAAATGGTTGATTACCCTGGTCATTGACCTCGGCCCTTACTATGCTTTCCTTGATAAGTGCCACAATGATATTGAAGGAACAGCGTTAGTCGTGTAAGTTTTCATTAGCAAACATTACAAGGATCATTCGTCAGGAGTAATAGGAATGTTTGGAACCCCAAAAGATCACTGTTACCTTTAGTAGGGAAGGCCCTAAGTTTTCTGTTTAGGAGAGTATCAGAAGAGGACTTATCAGGCATGAAAAAATCACATATACTCTGGGGGTGCAAATACATACATCACTCATTGGCATCGTTATAAATTAAACCCCGTCATTAAAACTACTCATTTCGATCTTTAATCACCTTAGATCGACCTTTTGACAGCAGTGCACAATTCTCAGCTGCGAACGAAATTTCAACCAATCAGAGCGGAGCGTCTCCGTGACGTAATATGAGGTATAGATGTGAGGGCCGATGTAGAATTCATCTACATTTCAGGGGGTAAATTACATCGTTTACAGGTTTGTACAAAATCGACACAGCTGTATGTTCTCACAATCCACTAGCATATGGTTTTGTATCCTGCTTTCCGAGTTACAGCGTTTGCAGAGACGATTCTGTTAAAATCACTTGATGTCGCTTGGCCTTATATGTTTTGAGCCAGACGCTTGCTCATCACGATTACGGTTAATTTCTTCAACCTAAACAGTTCTACAGTAAGAAGGGTGGGTGCCCATCAGATGCAGTTATTTGAAATGTTACGAGAGTGTATTTTCTGTAAATTGTGATATTAATTAAGTAACAATTATCATTTCGGTGACAGTGTTTAAAGTTTTGAGTGTTATTATGGGTCACATTTCGTATCATAAATGTTCAGTGGTATTAGTAATTTATCGGCAGGCCTTTAAGGTAGTTCTCTAGAGCTACCTCCCTTTGAAAATGTTTTAAGGTAAACACGAGGCTGGCTGAGAGAGAGAGAGAGAGAGAGAGAGAGAGAGAGAGAGAGAGAGAGAGAGAGATGATGGCGATGGTCGTAAGTTCTGGAACATTCACGAGTCGGTGCGTGTGTAGATATAAAGTCACCTACAGTTTAATGAGTATATGAACCCTGCCTCCGTCAACGCTTGACCTACATAATCGCTGCCTGACCGCTCGTTGTGTTACATTCAGTAAAACTGTTCCTCACTCTCACACCAAGACTTCGGTGAGTTAACATTATATTTGTCGCCCATTACTTTAGATTTGACTAATTTGTATTGTACATGAAACCTCTATAGTGAATCTTTTCTGAATACAAGTATATTCCTCAGTGTTATATTTTGCTGGTTCTGAGGGGCTTTGTTACCCTTTTTGTTAATGCAATTTTTGACCGTAACAGAAAACATCCCCGGTAGTTCTTGGCTGATTGTAATAAAGTATCAAAGCATGCAGTGTGGGCTTTTCCAGGTTTCCTCATGCCTGGTAGGCATAATAACTGGTCGAAATTGATCGATATTTAACCGTGACATGTAAAATGACGTCTATTACGTATGATAATAAAAATTGACATTTCATTTATCTGAAACCGTAAACTTAATAACCCTGCTTTGCAATTTCTAGACGAATCTGAAAATTTACTTTGGTAAATAGATACATACAGTTTTAGCACTCGTCAAATGCTTATACATGTATTGTATGTATTTCTTAAGCAACAATAAATCTGTTCGTGTCCTCAAAACAGTGTCGGCCCACAAGTTTTGACATGCAATACATCACTTAAAACTCCCTTGTTTTAACCCGCGTTAGGCGCTGGATATGTTATTTGTCATCATTCACTTGATGAATTCATACCAGGTATAATTAGTGGCGTGAGCCACTTAGATTACCCGACAGAAGGTCTCCATTTGGCATTTCCTGTGTCTGGATCGATCAACTGATTAACCGATAACAAGCTGATTGAGTAATTACTTACTATGCGGATATAAAGACGGATTTGTCAAAAGGTAGTGTTTATATGTGTACATTTACTAATGTATACTGAATACACGCTGTCGTGTCTGTGTCTGAGTAAAAACAACACCCATCTTTCAAAGGATTAACCACCAATACATTAATTGATAGCTCATTATTGGCTAACTAAATTACCCTTTTTCAAAGAATGACGGACATTATGCAATTGCTTGCCATGTGAGCTATCTTGGGTGACCAATGAGACTATATACCGGTGTGAAATACCTGAAACACATCACTTTTTTCGTACATTAGACTGTTAATAGACTTCGTATATTAGACTGTTAATAGCCACATCACTTGGAGAATGTACAGATGAATGGCATATCACTTGTTTTTCTGGATCTTGATGGATACATTCCTCGAACAAGGTAATAACATGACATTGCTCTTATAACTTTAATTTCTTTTAATTTTAATATTTGCATTTTATTACGTTGTCGTAGCATCCAACAGAATCATTGTTTTCGTCGTGAAGTCTAATGATACAGACAACATACACTAGGGCGTGTGTGCCAATTATGATTCACATTGGCAAACTATAAATGTCTAGGCATTACATTTTGTTACACAATAGGTATCTGCAGGCGCTGAGTTTTAACATGCATTCAAATATGATTATAAGCTAAATAGGATCATAGGACCAAACATAAGGACGCACATTGACTAGTGTCTGTACATATTGTGAGTGGACGTTAATAAATAAAACCAAGTGAATGTAGCAAGAAATTTATCGTGCGGTATTGTCACTTCGGCTCAAACCTCGATTCCGTTGAAGACATAGTTAAGTTGTGCCATGCAAAATCAAATACATATTGATATGAACTGCTAGTAGAAAGTATTTGTGATTATCTCACTTGATGAAAACAAACCATAATATCAGTTTAACCCGGGATTTCACGATTTTCAAAAATTTCTTACTATAATTCATCCATTCATTAATTGTAAAATTCCGACTGATACAGTAAACTTGCTGAAGTTCTGTTAAACACAGCTGAAGTTGCGCTCTGGACGAGCCAAGTCAATGTGTGCGTTGGGACATAACGAGACACACGTTAATTATTACAAATGGTTAAGAAAGCCAGCGAGTGACCTATCCCTGACCTAGATTATCCTTGATGCAACTAACTGGAAATCGTTCCTCACATGACGTCACTGAAGTACTCTGGCGACAGTGTTTCTTAATCTGTCTGTGGTTTCCTTGGCGGGCGGGAGTCAAGCAGAATACATTTTGGCAGCTTTTAATCGCTGGGTATGATTTAACCACAGTTTTTTTAAGAATGAGTTTGGTGTTCCGCTTGAGACAAACCACAAGTCTCTCACATGTAATGGTTAAAAGAGTACAGAAAATACGAGTTCTTTAAAGAGAATGTGCAGACACTAGAAGGCAATCAAGCCAATTTAGCACATGTAGTACAAAAAGACTTAGCATTCTTAATGTATCTCCACTAGAAATTAATGATAACATACATGCAATCAATGATATTATTTGCAGTTTAATTACGAGTAATGGAAAAAGTATGGCAAATGCGACCTATCGTCATATCTGCAATAAGAATTAATGGTTTAGGAAATTGGGGACACCATACAACTTACGTCCTCGTACCTTGAACATATCCATCTACAATTAAACATGCTATCACTGGGTCATATGCCACCTAATACAATCAACCCCATTGCTCTTCTGACAGTACTGAATGAAGTACACTGACCCCCAAAAGTTAAGTTACTGAGAGACCCGATCAAGAATTATGGAAATTGTATCAGTACCTGAAATGTCACACTGTCCTTTATGATAATAAGATCTTGGTAATAATTCCTTTACCACTGTTCGACCTCAATGACCACTTGGAATAAATTAAAAGGAGTAGAGAAGATTCCAATGAACCATTTGATCCAAAAGTTACTACTTTCTAGAAGTAATATTGGTAAACACTGTAACAATGGTAGTCGCAGTGGGGTATAACACATTCTTACGAGTGTGTATTTTCTGTATATTTTGTAATTAATCAAGTAATAATTATTATTGTGGAGCACCTTTCACGACAATTTCTCGTGAGGACGTTCCCAGCCGTAGGTTACAGGTCAGTGAGACAGGCAACCCGTTTGTGAGAACCCGTCGGACGCCCACCTGCGACCTTCGGATTGTAAGCTTGACAGCTAACCGACAGAGCTACGTCCACATTGTTGCATAATGTGCAAATTTAGCTAGTCATGCCTGTGACGTCACGGAAATGAACGGAAAGAGTCGAATTGGTTGCGGACAATTACGAAGGTTACGGGTAGACTTGGTGCCTCGTGCTTTCAATCTACTGACGGTTGCCGAATTGTCCCGATATCATTTGGCACGATCTACAAGATACCATGATGTGTTGAATGAGCCGATATGGTTCCAACTGAAAACGGTTGTTGACGTTAGGCGTCAGACGTTGATTTCACGGTGCATGCATGGATTGCGTGCTTGTATAAAAATCATTGTGTGGTTCCGTGACAGGAAAGTGTTGTAGTGTTGGTGAGTTAGACTTCGAATCATTATTGAAATTTGTTTCATTTATTGAAAATATATAGATCTAGAGGTGAAAGTTGCTGGAGGCAGATTTCCATGAGCGCAAAATTTCGACATTAAACCATTTCATCGTTTATTTAACTTTTGATGTTTTTGGTCTCCCGTTTTTCTTTGTGAACAAAGTATTAAAATGTAACAGGAAAACAACTGGTACTCATGCATTTATCTACTACATTGGATTAGGTCCCTTACCCTAACCCTAAACCCTAACCCTAACCCTAACCCTAACCCTAACCCTAACCCTAAACCTAAACCTAAACCTAAACCTAACCCTAACCCCTGAAATAATTCTAAAAATAGAATACGCTCACCGATCCGGCACGAAATTGGCTGACGTATCCAGTGTAATGAATTCTTACCGCTTCGAGAAATAAATATTTCCTTGTAATGGTGCAATTTACTGAATGACAAAGATATATATGCATATTAGTTTACAGTTATAATTCATTTGATCCAAATAGTTACGTTTGAAACTGAAATATAGAATATATTTAGATTATTTTACATTGACCAAAACTGCGAAAATTAAAACATGGCACAATGTGACCAATGTAAGTCATTCTTACTACATTTAAAAATATAAAATATATAAATACACAAAATATAATACCTCAGCACCTCTTAATACCAAGAAATATGAGCATATTAGTCAAAAAAGAAAAAAATTATTTAAAACGGGTGCTTGCGAAAAATTGCGCATCCGCCGGGAACTACTACTGGAAACTCTCAACATCGTTGGGTTTCTGTAATGCCATGGCTGGTAGAGATGAAACATCAGTGAGCGGAGCTTATACGCACTCTGTGAGCTTGACGACCTTGTTGCTATGCCAGTGTCTTAGGGCATTGTTTCAAGAACGCACTTTTGAACAAAAAGACCTGCAATTACGTAACATAGTATTATGACGTGTCTTTAAAGTTTGTGGTGCTGTATTCTAAAGGTAGGCCATTATTGTGTCACAACGTTCAGCGTTTTTTATGATAATTATGATGGGTCACATTTCGTATAATAGATGGTCAGCATTTTAAAGAGTTTGGCAGCAGGTTTTCCGTAAATTATCTGTCCTTGGCTTTTTATTTGTTTACTTCCCTGAGACTGTTCTGGAAGCGGTCCACGTGAGTGGAGATGTTCGTGTGCGGTCGAACTTTCGGGAAATGACTGAATATATATAAAGGCTAGTTCCCGTGTTGAGACACGGACACACACACAGTTACTGCAGTATAAACATTATCTGCATCCGTCAGTACCTAAAACTGGTGTCAGACCGCTCGCCGTGTTACATTCTGCATAACTGTTTCTCTCTCGCACTAAGACTTTGAAGAGTTTGCTATATTATATTTTGTGACCCATTGCCTTAGATTTTGTCTCACTTGTATTTGAAATCGGTATTGTGAAATTGACTTGTGAGTTTGTATAACTTGCTCTCGTTGCTAAATAATACAAAATTTGGATGTTTTAGACTTGTCTTTGTTCTGTTTCGCTGGTTCACAGGGGGTTTCTTACATCGTTTGACACGGCAAATTCTTAACAACATTCATCAAACTCTGGCAAGCCCAAACAGAATAGACACACTCAGGCTGCTTCCGTGTTAGAGATGGTGCCGATAGAATCGGGAGGTGGAAGTAACACTAACAGAGAGCGGGTAGACACTGCACCATTTCTACCAGGCGGAGCAATTGATGAAAGGGGTGCGGAAACAGTGCCGGTGATCCGACAACTAAACTCAGGACTTGACATGGCCAGATATTATATAAAACGACCCGCAAGGAGAGTGCCGGAACTACAGAGGAAGATAATCAAGACTGTGAACTTAACCGTGGATAGTATGGTTGGCACACATGTATGACTGAATAGTGTACAATATTTGACAATCAGCACACCATGTGTCCTGAGTCTTTTAGGGGCCATATATGACCGACACCCTAAACTATGGACTCTTGTACATACACAATAATCAAGACTGTGTACTTACCCATTCATAGAGCGTTTGGCATAATCCCACATGTAGGACTTGATAGTGGACACAGTTCAGCACACAATGTGTCCGGTGTCTTTATGGGACCATGTGCAGCCCGACACTAGACTATGGACTCTTGTACATACACTTTACCATGCCGTCCTATAATCAAGTACACAGGGCAAGGAAAGACGGTAACTAGACAATCCCTGTAAACGGACATAAGGTATTTGCATGTCAAGAGAAAATGGTAATTTTGCATTTTCATGTATTTGACTTACTTGGTCCAAAAGTTAACTGTACATACCGTGCACAGTTGTCATCTGGTTCCTGCTATTTGCAAATAGAGAGCTTGTTTATTGGAATAGATAAAATGTAACCACACATAAATATATCCCTATAAAGATATCCCTATAAAGATATCCCTATAAAGATATCCCTATAAATGTTCCAATTTGTTTGCAGGAGGAAGTTTTCAGGCAAATGACTATTCATATATTTCAAGAATCATATCACCGGAGACAAAATGATACTTTCATTACAGACCTGAATACGTAACGAATCTAATCATCCCAATGTACGATTGATTGTTCTGTTTACCAAATGGTTGGTTCTGAAATTGTGATATAATGTGTACATGCATGCGTGGCATTCAGCCATTGACATCTGCAGAGAGGTGAATCGAGTTGAACAGAAGAGGGAAAGACACAATCTTTCATATTTCCTCGAATGCATATTATTATGACATTAGAAGACGATATTTAGACATAAAATGTCACAACTCTAAGCCTATGAGTAGTGATGCCGCTTTACGTGTAAACTTTTCTTAAGTATCTTAGGACAGCATGTTTCAGTGTATACTGGAAAGAATCAATTGCATCTTGAAGATAAGGACGGCTGTAGCTGAAACACCCCTTCCGTGTCTATTCAAGGTCACTCACCACTCCTCACGATCCTACAGAGGCCTTTCAAGGGAGAGAGAAAGGACATTTGCGGAAGTGAGTTTGATGAACTTCTGAGTGATCAGCCTCATCTCACCATTCATACATTAGATATCAAAGAAAAGATCCCTACCCACAGTCTAAGGGAATGTGATACGGTTTGACACAGAACATGGCAATGCCAAGACGTCATGGTGAGGTGTTCCGTGATTGTTTGAATGTACTTTGGTATGATTTGAGATGACAAAAGGTACAAGAAATCCCCTCGGAACCAGCAAAATAGAACACAGGCAACACAGACTTTCCAGTGTCCATTGTACTGCATCCGGGATATCATTTCACGTCAGTCTAGCAGGCTCAAATGGAATATTGCTCAAATAAAGAAACTTTCAGTGCGTTAGTAGAGCTCGAGCTTCCAAACGGTTGTATTCCAGACGTGGATGATATTTGTAAACTTGATGAATCAGTAACAAACAATTGATGTCTGATGCTCGCCACCAATTCGCCAGACTTCACCCTTTCCAAATACATTTTGAGTTTTTTTCAGTTTCTTTGGTAGTTCAAACTTTGTAGGATGTTTTGTCATGAACACACGAGGATAGCACACCTGTAGCTGAAAATGGTATGGAGTTCTGGAAGGTGGCGCAATTAACCACTTTGCAATCTTGTTTTGTATGGCAATGCCTGAAAATATAAGCGAGAGTTTCGAATTTGGCTTCGTCCGGATCCGAAGTTACATCCATCCATCCATCCATCCATCCATACATACATACATACATACATACATACATACATACATACATACATACATACATACATACATACATACATACATACATACATACATACATACATACATACATACATACATACATGTCTTCGGACTGGATAATGGATGGTGGATGAATGGACAGGGCGACGGTCAGACAGACAGACAGAATGATCTGATCAAATAGTTAACATACCTGGTTCCAGTCCATGGTGGTAACTGGCTTTCTACCCCATATAAACCATTGCCAGCCTTCGAAGAACCATAACACGTGAAATCATCTTATTTCAATAAACGCACACAGATGGGTATTGACGACGTCTTAATTCTGTGAACGCTGTGTAAGTGAGGAATACGTTCTCACATGCACTTCGTGTGTTCTTTTTATTTTTCTAGTTAGGAAATAATAGCAGACAAACTTCAGAACAACAGACAAAGGGTCGCCCTACATTTATAACGTTGACGTTTTTATGTTTTGTTTGTCATGTAAAGAAGAGGAACAGAGTACTTAATATTCATTAAGGTGATATTTCTCCACGATACACCGTGAGAGATCCGAATGAAGGAAACATTCTCGATACCACCATTCACAATTGGTTAAGATATATCAGTCTTTTTGTTTTTTAACTTTTGCGTTCTTGTTGTTGAGGAGATAGTGGTCTCAATGCCGCACACACTGGAGCTGTGGAAATGTCAGAGCCTTAGGTACCTGGTGTGGAAATAATATTCAAATATTGATTATTGCAACTTTCAACCCCTCTGGATGATTCCGTGAACGACACAGCCAGCTCTATCGAACACGGCCCCACTAACAATGCGACATCACAGCTCAGATTAAGAAGCGGAGGAGGAGGGGGTGGAGGGGGTGGAGGGGGAGGAGGGGAAGGAGGGGGTGGAGGGGGAGGAGGGGGTGGAGGGGAAGGAGGGGGAGGAGGGGGTGGAGCACGTGGATGTGGTATTATGATTATGGTGATTGCGACGTCACAGCTCAGATAAAGAAGCGGAGGAGGAGGGGGAGGAGGGGGTGGAGGGGGTGGAGGGGGAGGAGGGGGTGGAGGGGGTGGAGCACGTGGATGTGGTATTATGATTATGGTGATTGCGACGTCATTCGTCAATCTGACCTTGATGCTGGCATCACTGATGTCGTAAGTAATCATGGGTAATCATGGGTAATAATGGTTTTGATAATGACCCTGTGTATGTGAGTGACACGTTTTAGAATATATCGTCCTCATACAAATCTGTTGCATTTTATATATAATCTATAGACTATGACTCCAATTAAGCAAAGTGTTTGAACTGTAATATAATTTGACTTTATGTGATGCATATGCAGGTGTAATGGTTTTATCAACACGGGAAAAATGGACAAAGTTGTACCAATATTCTATAACGGTATGTGTTATTGAAAACTGGAATTTACAGACCAACTGACCACATTCCTCAAAGTTAAACCTGTCAAGGGTCACAATGATAACGACTTTTCGTAACTGTGTACTATGTAGATTGTATAAACGCCCCCTGGCGTGATGTGTAGAGTATTTAACAATGACACTAGGTTGTATACTTTTGAATGTGTGTAATGATTAATGTAGTATGTATAACGAATCTGCGTATGACGTTTGTATTCTTTGGAAGCTGATTCATAACTATAATTGTAACATCTTATCATTGAGTGATCATGTAAAATCATCCTGTGACTGCTGTGTATTAAACTCCTTGTTTGTTTACCTCAGGTGTTGTGTGTGGGTTGGTATAGCCATACCTCTTGCCAAGCGAGCCAATTCCCCGCGATTTAATAGTTTCATATATGGGGCTCCAGTGTGATCAATCACTAATCCGTGGTGAAGATGCAGGACAACGTAGTTAGCTACGTGATCGGTACGTATTAGCAGTATATGACAAATTTACATGAAAACTAGTGGTGGTTATTACTAAATTCTGAGCATTACGCATACAGTAAGTAACAATTACAAAATAGTCGGTACTAAGTATAAATCGTTACTAACCAGCACTAGATAACAAGCAAAACCTTATTTAGTTTGTATAAGCTTCCTTCTAAATGTTTGAGTTATAATCCACTTACTGACCAGTCATGCTTCCAAAGATAAATGCCTGTCGAGTCATTACAGCATCTATAATACCCGACAATGAAGCCCGTCCCGTGGCTTCTCAGTAAGAGGGAGGCCCTTGCGTCTGAGAAACTTCGGACAAAGAATCCCGTCACTAAACGCTACCTCATCCCAGGCTAATCGAACTATCTCCACAGAATAAAGGGCTCTCCACAAGGATGTAACGACGGATATGGGCATAGCGGAACAAATGAGCAAAGTCTCTCGATGATACTTGCCGTAATAGGTCAGCGGATGACTCTGTCCAAATACGGGTCACTACTATGGACCAGTCAATCCAGAAGTTAATCTCCCTTTCCCAAATCTGGTAATAACCGAGAAACAGAAGTCTATAAAAGCTCACGATATGGCACTTATTTCATTGCATTTATCGTCATACATACAATGCCTATCCGACATGTTTGTGAGTAAACCTTTTTACACCTACAACCAAAATGTATCCACACCTTGTAAAGAGAATGCATGTGGAAACACCTTCACACCTTTAAAAAAACTGATGCCGCTAAGGGATTGTTTCGAAAGTTTTACTGATAGCATGACCTTGATCCCCCGGAAACGCTGCCGCTGTACATTACCTCCTGAGATCTAAGGACATTATACATCTGTCTTGGAGATAGAGCCTACAGTCAGGTACCTTAGAGACAATGGTGTATCTTCACATTTTGACACATCTGTTATTTCAGGATATTATCTTTATCTTGTTGGCACCAGCATACCAACAGATATCACAGAACTCTTTCTTTTGGGTTGTCTTATGGTTAATTTGGAACTTTATATTATTATCTTGGGTTGTACGAGCTTTTAATGTCTGAGGCCATCAGCTGTATTGGTGCAAGGTCAGTGATTACACACATGAAGCAGAATCTGTTTCTAAATTATATACAGACGTGGCTCTACACAAACATATCACAGAAGCATGGAATAATACCTCACCAATTTGGCTGTCCTTCAGCAAAAGGGATGGGTAATATTCATATCGTGAACTTCAGAAATAATTCATTAATCTTTTTGAAAAATAAAACAACCAGTCAAAGCTTAATAAAAAGAGGATCACTTTATCTTCACGGTAATAACATGTTCCTTTATGCAGAACAGTACTCTAAATAACCAATCTCAAATATCTGCCAAAACGGAGTTCACAATCGAAATAGTGAATCAAATCTCATGAAGTGAATTCTGAAAACACATTGCCCAAACCATGAGGAAAGGCCTGTACCCCGAATACAGGCACAATTTCCGTAACACATATCACCCTCATAGCATGGGGAGGTGTGAAAATGTCATATGAAAATATATCAGTCAAGGAGGACTGTTATGTTCAGCAAAGCAATGTGAATGTCTTCCAACACTTTAAGGCTGTCCTAGATTCAAACGCATCTCCCCGTGAAAGATATATACAGTAGGTTCACTCCGCTAATGTCATTAATTAACTTTATTAAGTTGCTTTATTTACATTGTTATATTTCAATAACCATACCCCAGGCAATTTACTAAACATTACTTTTGAAATGTGTACATAGATTTGTTTGGTTTATGTATGGTCTAATCTACACAGGCTTACTTCTTATCAAGACTGACATCCCATTTTCGTGTTCTACAACTGCGTAAACCGTCCAACATAGCTTGGCCATATAATCTCCATTAGACAGTTGTTACATTAGCCATAGATGCTAAGGGGAATTCATTTCCACTCTAGCAGATATATTTGACATGCAAGCTATAGGAAGGGATATGATTGGTTTTATTAACTGATTATTTTGATTTACGTCCATATTTCCGCTCGGATGATGATTGGGAGGTAACGGTAAATCATCATCAATTCACAGTTATCCCCCTTTGCCCTGTATTGCAGTACATGTTTCTCGAAAATAGCCCCAGTTTATTGACGACATATTCCACCTTGTGGCAGTGGACACATAAACATCCCAGTCATGTCGCCAATGTCTATAAATTCAGTCACCTTTCGCTAACAAGACTATTGGTTATAACACCACCAAATTGGCGCCAAGTGAATTGTTATTACAGGCGTCCGCCAAAGCACTGCAATTGAAACAATTTGTGGACAAATATAGCAATAATCAGTGCAACAACAATTTGCAAATATCATAGGCCACGTAAGAACTTGCTGCTTCTTCGGATGAAATATTTACATACTTCTTGTGTGTCTTCAGCCAAGAATTGGAGATAATAATAATAATGTAGTTTTGTATTCTGCTAGATTACATACACTTGTGTTTGCTCAATGTGGCGTATAGTTCAAAAGTCATCGTGTTCACGGAATAGGAATGTCTTCAGTTGGCATCTGAAAGAAATAAGGTACACGGGGTGAAGTTTCGGTTTACATATGAATACACAGTTAAAATTTAACGTTGGTATTAAATGCAGTCTGTATCTGACCAAACTAATATACTATCCACTCTTTTCGTGTAAAGAATTTCAATAATTTCAAACGACATCCCATACCACACACACGCTCACTGTGTTGAATGTACACCTATATTTCTTTCCTTTGGTACGTTTGGATGCCTTTGAGAAGCCGGTTTGAAATTAAATGTATTGAACATAACAACACATATTTCAACTGCACTCAACTGTACTCAACTGTACTATTCATTTTACGCTATGCAATTAGCACTATGTACTTCGTGCAGCAAACATAACACAGCCTGTTTAAACAGCTGTGCATTAAAGTCACAGCATCTGAAATGTACTATTGGTATGTCCATGAAACACAACTTTGTCATTAGCGAGCTGCTTTGAAACCATTTTGTTGAAAATTTAACCATGCTGTAAATTACGTAGGATCTTGGTGAATTTGATTGAGTCGTCTGAGCATCAAAATATCATGGTGAATTTGATGCAGTCGTCTGAGCATCAAAATATCATGGTGAATTTGATGCAGTCGTCTGAGCATCAAACTATCATGATGAATTTGATTCAGTCGTCTTAGCATCAAACTATCATGGTGAATCAGATTCAGTTGTCTTAGCATAAAACGTAATTGCTAGGAAAGCTTGTCTGAAGTAAACATGAGTGTTTTATTCAGTGTTAATTGAGTTAATATGTCCTATTTTCTCTCCGATCTAACCGCGGCAATCAATACGTGAATGCATTAATATATTTATATATTAATATTAATACATTTATTTAATATAATTAATAGATAAATCGAAAATCTAAGAGCATGGAAGGAGTTACTACATAAGGTGCAGTCCACAGAAGAAGGGCAATCGCCAACATCCTACCACAAACAAACGGCAGTCAGAGACCCTTGCTGGCACACCAAACCTACGACACACGGACATTTCAGGCCGTAACACAGTCGTATAACCAGCGGACAATATGACCTTTCTTACTGTGACAGCGATAATATAAGCTCCACAACAGCGGACAGTTCGACAGTCATTCCATATGTGCACTGCTACTCTGAAAATCGATGACCTGTGTGTCATGCACTCATGTTTAATTTAGAGAAAACAACATTGACATTGACCTTTTCTTATTTTGGAAAGGTCTGGAGCAGTACACCTGAACAAAATGATTCACATTGGCATACGTTGTTTTTGAAAAAAAGATCAAAAGGGAATTGTTTGCCATAAATGGGGATCAGGAAATGGGTGAACTTACACAAAGTGTTCAGACACATTTGTACTCCTATAAACAGGTAAAGTTCAAAACATGTTTCAGGTATGTATATGCTATGAGGACGTCATCACAAACTCACCAGGCTGGGTGTGTAGACATTACCACAAAAATCATAGAATGCAGCATGAATAACAATTCTGGTAAAACGGAGTCCCAGTCCCACCGAACAGCAACAGCAGACTGACAGTGGAGTGTGCCCTTTGTTTAGATTTATGAGAACGGAAACCTAAAACTAAATGCTTGGTTATTCAGACAGTTTCGATTCATTATTTCAAAATGAAATAAATTCACGAGATCGACAATAATTGTATGTGGAGAATTATTGCATGTAGCATAACGGTGAAATGATCGCTGAAAGTTTAAAGTACATCTGGTGAGACACACACGGGAACGTACAGTGAAGATGGCGTCAGTAAGCGTTGCCTGTCAGTTTGTAGTTTTCATAAAAACGATGAGGTCCTGGAGGGACCGTGACATTTGCTTGAAGTGAGAGACTTGTGGTCTCCTCAGGAGAATACAGGGCGACGCAGATATTACCGTCAGATATTACCGACACAGATATTACCGCCAATGCTCCCGAAAAGGACATGTCTACTACATATTGAATCTGCTTTGAAGGCACTGCAACTGCAACATGAGGTTTCCTGCACAATTGAATATAGACAGTATCGACCTGCTACCACTCAGGAAGTGTCCCAGACCGAATTACGGAGGTACCTTTGCCTGTATTGTTTCACCAGAAGGGCGACAGAGGAGTAGGCATCAAACAATTTTGTCTTCATATTACTAGGTTGAACTGAACGTCCTTGGCCATGTGTCTACACTTTCAGAATTAGTTCTTTTAGGGACAAGTGTATGATAGTCTAGGAGAGCTGTTACAATCTACCCTGGCACCCCACAATACCCGAACATATTATTTGTTCCCTCAGATTATTGACGTGTCAATGCTGAGAAGGACACACGTGTTTGATCAAAAACATTTTCAACATGACATTACCTATCCTCAAACACGTGACGAAACACATGGCACACGTTAGGTCCAAACTAAAACGATATTGCCTGTGTCAAATACATCGACATCGAATAACTACTCCTTGTGTGTTATAATTATGGCCACCAACGTAGATGTAGATACACGTGTTTACTAATGAATAGAACGCATTTGTAATACCAACAACAATAGCAAACACTAGAACAGGTGTCAAATTTAAAGTGTATTGTGTGCGTGACTTTTACTTGAACAACTTGCGTTGGATACACATGTTATTACATTATTTTTGCTTCCTATTGAATGTGAAGTTTTGTGTCCGGTTTTGAACGCAAAGAGAAAGATCAATGTAAGCAATTTGAATTATATTTCTACATGGAACACCGCGAGCAGCCCGAGTAGTTTGAGTTTGGGGGATTTAGGTGGGATGCTTTTGTTTGTTTGTTTGTTTGTTTTGGGTTATTTTTGTTTTGTTATATTCAGCAAATGAAATATTGAAATTGAAATATATGTGTGTTTATGTAAAGGATTAACAGGAACACACTGAGATAAAAACAATAAAGATGCGATGTATATTATTCACATGGATGGACTGACGTCAATTCGAACCTGCCACTATTCTATTATTTTCAATGTACCACGCTTACAGGCGATGTATTATTTTCACATTTATATGTACACCGCTGGGAATTCCGAACTCTTCTGGTGCTTCATGGTAGTACTTCTTTGACTCGAATAACATTGAATCACGCATGAAGCACAGAAATTACCGATGTTTTGCGAATGAAAATCTATTGAAGGGAGATAACACTAAATCTGTTTACAGTGTGTCGTCTGGAAAATGGCGATTCGCCCCGCATTCCACATAAGTGCTTCAAACAGTTCAAAATTGAAATTCAGGTGTTCGATAAGATAAATACGTTGTTCATTGGTCCCTCGGGGGAAATGGGCTCATGTACCCTCGAAGTTTGTTTATGTTCCTCGAGCCCGCAGGGCCCATGGCCCCCTCGTAATCAGGGTACAACTTTTCAACCCGTCTGGATGATTTCGTGAGTAGCCAGTCCTACCCAACGCTATTATCCTAACAATGTGATATCACAGTTCAGATACAGAGGCAACCAACATTATTTCTGTCTCTACCTCTCGAAGTCCTTTAGATTCTGGGGCAGACAACTACAAACTATATCTCCAGGAAGTCCAGTCCACGCTGATCTAACACGATGAAGGACCACGACGTTAACTGACTCATGTAGAGAGAAGAGGCCCGTGTAGACAATTATGTTTTGGATACTTATGTTGGTGGGTAAGATCAGGCTGAGATTTGGAGACGGACCTGATGGACACAAGCATATTTGGTGGACACAGCGCCGGTAGACAAATGTCTTCTGGGTTGTCTAGTTAGACATATGGATGTATAGGGTTGTAACAGGGTTGTAGGTGGACAGATCTGTGTCACTTCATAAACAGATATGTCCTCAGGCGATGTCTCTACACATTGTCGTAAACGTAACTTCCTGATGATGATGATGATGATGATGACATGGATGGTGGTATTATGATTAGGATGGTTGAAATGTCAATATCATTCTGATAATGATATTAATGAAGTTGCAGGCGATAAATATTTTTGATAGCGACACTGTGCATATGAATGACCCGTTTCAAAATATCGTTATTATGATACATCTTATTTATGACCTATATATATACTACCGACAGAAAATAAGGGAACCAAGAAATTGAATGTAGATGACTTTGACTGTGACAGGGTCCGTTATCGTGGCGTATCTCCCAAACGCAACATCCAATGACAATGGCATTTCGCATAATGCATGCCCAGCACGTGCTACACGTGCATACAAAAGTTAACTCCTATAAATGTACTGGAGAAGTCGCAATCACTAATGCAATAGAGATTGACACTTACTGACAGAAATGCCTCGGAGGCAGTATCTCGGTGAAGCAACAAAATGGAGAATTGTGGGGATGATAGAGGGGGGACATCATAATGTGAAGTTGCCCGGCAGATGGGTAAATCAAAAAGTGTAATTTCACGCCTGTGGGATAAGTACCATCAAACGGGTGGGGTTGCAGCGAGACCTGGGCGTGGTAGACCAAAGTCAATGACACCACGACAGGATCGTCTCATTACGTTAACTGCTCTACGCGATAGGTTTAAATCGGCCCCTGCCATCAATAGAGAATTCCGCACACTCACTGGAAGACGCATTTCAAGCTCAACCGTTAAAACCCGACTCTATCAAGCTCGTCTGAAAGCAAGACGGCCTTTTAAGGGTATCACCCTTTCAGCTCACCATAAGCGCCAAAGATTGGCATGGGCTAGGCAGCATCAGGGACGGGCTATGCGCCACTGGCGTTACACCATGTTCTCTGATGAGTCAAGGTTTTGCCTACGATTCACAGATGGCAGAAAACGTTGTTGGCATCGGAGCGGGGAGCGATATGCCAGAGCAGCAAATCTTGACCATGATCGATATGGAGGTGATAGTGTCATGGTGTGGGGTGGGATTACACATGACAGACGATCAGATTTGGTCATCATTAACGGAGCCATGACTGGTCAGCGATACGTTGACCAAATATTGCGTCCTGTTGTGGCTCCATTGGCTAGAGTTATCGGCCGAAATTTTGTATTCCAAGATGATAATGCCAGACCACCCGAATTGTCTCCGCTTATCTCCGACAAGAAGGTATCCTAACATTGGACTGGCCCTCTAAGTCCCCAGACCTGTCCCCAATCGAACATCTCTGGGACGTTCTTGGTCGAAGGGTGTACGCCAGGGACCCAGGACCCGCCAACCTGGCCCAGCTTGGTGCAGCTCTCCAAGAGGAATGGCGGGCAATACCACAGGCAACCATCCGGAAATTGATTAACAGCATGCCATCACGGTGCCGTGAATGTGTTGCCCAGCATGGTGGACACACCAGATATTGAATTTGAGGCCTAAAATTGATTTAGTGGATATTTAAAGCAGTTTCAAATTCGCTATTATTTCATTAGTTCCCTTATTTCTTGTCGGTAGTATACTATGGTTCTAATCAAGCAAATTGTTTGAGCAGCTGTAATATGATGTGACGTTATGTGATACATATGTTAGTATAATGGTTTCATATAAGTGGCACCAGTCTGTGGTGAAGATGCAGGAAACAAACAAAGAGTATTAATTAGCTGCACGGTCTTTGTGTATTAGACTACATGACAATTGTACAAAACTGATACTAATTAATACTGAATACTGCGTAGTGCTACATACTTCTATATACTAAGTAACAGGTACTAACCAGCACCAGATAACAGACACCACTTTCAAATTTGTATAAGCTGTCTTTTGATTGTTTTTGATTGAGTTATTATCCACTTAATGATCAGTCATGCTTCCAAAGATAAATGCCTGTCGAGTCATTACAGCATCTATAATACCCGACAATGAAGCCCGTCCCGTGGCTTCTTAGTAAGAGGGAGGCCCTTGCGTCTGAGAAACTTCGGACAAAGAATCCCGTCACTAAACGCTACCTCATCCCAGGCTAATCGAACTATCTCCACAGAATAAAGGGCTCTCCACAAGGATGTAACGACGGATATGGGCATAGCGGAACAAATGAGCAAAGTCTCTCGATGATACTTGCCGTAATAGGTCAGCGGATGACTCTGTCCAAATACGGGTCACTACTATGGACCAGTCAATCCAGAAGTTAATCTCCCTTTCCCAAATCTGGTAATAACCGAGAAACAGAAGTCTATAAAAGCTCACGATATGGCACTTATTTCATTGCATTTATCGTCATACATATAATGCCTATCCGACATATTTGTGAGTAAACCTTTTTACACCTACAACCAAAATGTATCCACACCTTGTAAAGAGAATGCATGTGGAAACACCTTCACACCTTCAAAAAAACTGATGCCGCTGAGGGATTGTTTCGAAAGTATTACTGAATGCATGACCTTGGTCCCCCGGAAACGCTGCCGCTGTACATTACCTCCTGAGATCTAAGGACATTATACATCTGTCTTGGAGATAGAGCCTACAGTCAGGTACCTTAGAGACAATGGTGTATTCTCACAAATATGTACGCAATCTTGACACATCTGTTATTTCAGGATATTGTCTCCGTCTTGTTGGCACCAGCATACCAACAGACAACACAATAGTCTGTCTAAGGGTTTCTGTCTCCCGGTTAATTTGGAAGTTTATATCAACGTCCTGGGTTGTACACGCTTCTTTTGTTCAGGGTTCACGGTCTGGGGCCAACGGTTGTATTGATACAAGGTCTGTGATTACATACATGAAACAGACTTGGTGTCTGCATTATATACAGACTAGACTCTACACAAATACAGCATCACAAACATACAAGGTCACCTCACCCATCTAGTTGTCCTCCATTTTGCCGTTACAGCAACGGGATGGATAATGCATTTTGTCAGACTAAGTAATAATTCATAATGATTGCTCTTTTTGAAAACCAGTCAAACATGCACCAAAAGAGTATCACTTTAACTTCAAGGTAATAATATGTTTCTTTCTGCAGAACAGTACTCTTACTAAACAGTCTCAAATATCTGCCAAAACGGATTCCACAGACGAAGCAGGGATGAAAATCTCATGAAGAGATTACTAAAATATACACTGAAAAACCTGTGGTATAGTTACAGTTTCCGCAACACATGTTAGTGTCACTGTAAGAGAAGTTGTGGAATTTAGTTGTTATGTTCAGCAAATCAAGCAATCTTCCAACACGTTAAGATTTTAGATTCAGACGCATCGTCCCAGTGAAGTTTGAAAATATACAGTTGGTTCACTCCGCTAATTCATTAATTAACTTTATTAAGTTGCTTTATTTACATTGTTATATTTCAATAACCATACCCCAGGCAATTTACTAAACATTACTTTTGAAATCTGTACATAGATTTGTTTGGTTTATGTATGGTCTAATCTACACAGGCTTACTTCTTATCAAGACTGGCGTCATACACCTGCGTTCTGCAACTGAGTAAACCGTCCTAAACAGCCTGACCATATAGTCTCCATTAGACAGTTGTTACATTAGCCATAGATGCTAAGGGAAATTCATCTCCACTCCAACAGATATATTTGACATGCAAGCTATAGGAAGGGATATGATTTTGATTTACGTCCATATTTCCGCTCGGATGATGATTGGGAGGTAACGGTAAATCATCATCAATTCACAGTTATCCCCCTTTGCTCTGTATTGAAGTACATGCTTCTCGAAAATAGCCCCAGTTTATTGATGGCATATTCCACCTTGTGGCAGCGGACACATAAACATCCCAGTCATGTCGCCAATGTCTATAATTCTGTCACCTTTCGTTAAGAAGACTATTGGTTATAACACCACCAAATTTCGGTAAGATGATTACTGCTTATCATGCCAACAAATTGGCGCCAAGTGAATTGTTACTGCGGATGTCAGCCTAAGCACTGCAACTGAAACAATGAGTGGACAAATATGGCAATAATCAGTGCAACAGCAATTTGGAAATATCGCAGACCACACACTACTTTGTTGTTTCCTCAGATGAAATATTTATATTTTTCTTGTGCTTCTTCAGTCAAAGGGGCGGCGGGGTAGCCTAGTAGTTAAAGCGTTCGCTCGTCACGCAGAATACCCGGGTTCGATTGCCCACATGGGTATAATATGTGGAGCCCATTTTCTAGTGTCCCCCGCTGTTATATTGCTGGAATATTGCTAAAAAGCGGCGTAAAAATAAACTCACTCACTCTTCAATCAAGTATTGGAGATAAGGGTACAACTAAGGTATTTGGTCCGCAAAGTGTCAGACACCATGTACTGACTCCTACCAGAGTCTATCTATTATCCCCTTTTGGTCAATATAACCATTCTGTGTTCGCTGATGCGGTCTGTGCTTGGAACAATGCTTACATGAGATCTACAGACCCTACTTCATCCTACAGTCCATCAGGTTGTTATTCATTCAATACAGTGCATTTTCCACACACGATGAGCAAATTACGGTCCGTAATGCACACAGTAAAGCAAAAAAGTCGATGGACGTTAGTGATCTCATCCATCTGGATTTTTCACTGTTAGACCTTTTGGACTCTTTAGATAATGGCAAGTCACACGTTAACTGACATGCATTTGGTGAGGGCAGATCGTGACTGGCACAAATCATTTTCTTGCTGCGACATCTCTGACCTCGACTTGATGAGTAACTGTCACACAAAGACGTGCGCCATCATCACCATCCTTACTAAGTCAGTGTTTGTCCCCGAAGTAGTATTATATACCTACAGGAAGGTGGAATGGTCCGTTTCGAGCCTCACATACCAATGATTCCTGACTCCTATCTCAGGAAAACACCACTGACATCATTTCATATATTGTAATTAATGTGCCCTTCACATTTAACCTCTTCCTGGTATGAAGAGGTTAAGACGTGGCTCAGGATCCTCATACATTCCATGAGGTAATTATTTTGACCAGTGGCGTGATTTGGCTCAGCATTATAACACTAGCATGTTGTACAATGGCATGCGGTCCTGTGCATGAAGCTTACATCACAATCAGGTGAAATTAAGGCACACTGGGCTCGGAGAGTCCTTAGATGGGTGACTGTGTTTGGCAGTTTGACTCACGAGCATTTCTAGGACTTCAGTTCTTGACTACGAAGCACATGTGATGCATGTGGTCTCACTCTAGCCAAGTGAGTTTGTGCAAAATGGGTACCCGGTGGGAGTCATATAACCATTAACCTCTTAGTGTCTAACAGGCAGCTTGGGATACCCGGGGTAATTATAATCAGAGTGTTTGGGCGTTTCCATTGCATTGTGCATGGTGTAATGTGCGTGATAAATAGATTATTATTATTATTATTATTTACAGATTAAGATTGATATGCAGCAGAGAGGGTTCGGGTGATCCTGGCACAGTCAGGCCGGTGAGGCTCATCATCAGCTCACGGCCCTCGCCCCCTCTACACGCAGCCCAGACAGCGAATGGGACTTCTCCCAGGAAACGCTGCCTAGTCGAACCCACCAAGAACTTTCCGGAGAATATGGAGGCTCCCCAACACTGCAGCCTTCTGCATTACCCAGATTGTCAGAAGGGCTGTGCTCCCGGTGGAGAACCCGGGCACTCTCCTGATCTGCGCCAAGAGATCAGGAGGTACCAAACCAAGGGCACCGAGAACAATGGGGAGCCTGACGACAGTGCACCTGGGATGCAGGCGAGACATTTCAAAGGCGAGGTCCGCATATTTATCATGCTTTTCCTGAATCTTGCCAATCACATTGCTGTCAAAAGGGACAGAAAATTCTATGATATAAACAATTTCATTGGCTTTATCGAAAAGGACAAGATCAGGTTTGTTGGCTGGAATTCGTCTCAGGCTGTATATTGGCCTATTCCAGAGAAGTTTGAAAGCATCATTTTCCAGGACGCCCAGGACATGTTCAGGGTCGTACCATGGATGGACCTCAGAGTCAAAGCCACAGGCATGGCGGAGACGATAGTAAAAGCAGCAAGCCATGCCATCATGTCTTTTAAGATATGCTGTTTGTGCCAAGGGAGGGCATCCACTGACAAGGTGTTGGACAGTCTCTGTGAATTCATTGCAAAGACGACATTTCCTATTGATATTTTCTTTAAGAATAACATTCTGGCGATTGCGAGTGGGAAGTGACTGGTCCTGAGCAGCAAAAAGGAAGCCCTCAGTTTCACATTTGAGACCAGCCGACTTCATCCAGGCGAAGGAGTCGGTTGGATTGCTGTTATGTTCCACACACTGCATATACACACGATGCAATGGCTTCTCAGACAGCTTCTCCACAAAGGACCGACTCTGGGCAGATTTGGTGAAGGACTTCACCTGGTTTACTCCCATCACTGTACCGTCCAGCAGTACATCACCATCAACAAAATCAACTTCAAATTTCAGATTGTGTCCAACAACCTTGGCACGCTTAAAATAGCTGTGGAATTCCTTGCTTTCATCATGAGTCTTGACGTGCATCACCAGAGGATCATCCGATAAATAAATATGTGCAAAAGTGCACAATAGAATTCTATCATGAAGGGCTTCCACATTAATCAAACCCCGTCCTCCCGAATTGATTGGCATGTATAAACGATTAAAAGAGGAGCGAGGGTGGTGTGCTCTGTTATCAGACATGATCCTTCTGGTCAGGCGGTCAAGACCCTGGATGTCTTGTTTTGTCCAATCAACTACTCCAAAGGAATAGGAGAGGACTGGCACAGCAAAAGTATTGGTGGCTTTGACCTTGTTTCGAGCATTTAGCTCTGAACTCCAGATTTTCTTTAAACGAGATTTATACTCGGCCCGAAGTTTATCTTGAATCTGGGCATTCTGGAGCTTGTCTCGAACTTACATTCTAAGATAGGTGTAGGCCTGATCTTCCACAAGATGCTCAATAACTCCTCCCCCTTGTAACCTGACCGATCCATCATTAGTTACCTTGCCACGTTTCAAATGAAAAGTATTACATTTGTCGAGTCCAAATGTCATGCCTATATCATTAGAGAAGGACTCGACAAGGAGAACCTGTTCTTTCAAATTGGTCTCTCCCTTGGCAAGGAGCTCGATGTCATCCATGTAGAGGAGATGAGTAAGAGGTGTTGGGGATCTGTGCTGAGGAGGTCCGGGATGATAACCCTCCTCCCTACTGAGCAGAAAACTCAAAGGATTCAGAGACAGACCCAAAAGCAAAGGACTAAAGGAGTCCACCTGGAAAATTCCCCTTCTAATTGGAATAGATTCCGAAGTCTGCACCTGCCTTTGCGAGTACATCTCAAGTTGAGTCGACCAGCAACTCATTAAAGACTTGAGTAAATCAAGTAATCGCTCAGGGAGGTCAATACACTGAAGAGACTTCAGAATCCATTCGTGAGGGACAGAGTCGTATGCCTTTTTGTAGTCTATCCAGCACATGGAGAGGTTGCGGTGGTATGTTTTAGCCTCTTCCAAAATCATTTTCTGTACAAGAAGTTGATCCTTGCACCCCCAACATCCCTTATTATTATTATTATTATTATTATTATTATTCTCCTGTTAGAGCGACTCGGTAACAATACGAACGCTGTGTAAGCTAGTTATGCTGTCCTGTTGGAGATATATATTAACATTATAACTCCATATGTAGTATTCTGTTGTCACACTGAAACTCCGTATGCCTTCCTTGCCGGCGTGCAAATGGCATGACATCTTCAGAATCCATTCGTGAGGTATTTTACTAGTAGCATGAGGCAGGACTAGTGAAACACGGGTCACCCTACAGAACGGAATCAGATTCTCCCCACAATTCCCACAAATCATCATATTTGTCTCATCAACATGATCACCGTGATATTTTAGGCTGGTCAAGTCAACACACAGCTGCAATATGCAAGGCTTTTGATTCCAAGACAAGATTTTGTCCAATACCACATTTAACCTTCTGAAAGCAAAATTTACTTCATTAGCATAACCTCAACATCAAAGAATAATCAATATTGAATAGGTGTCCCAGCACCCTCAGCGATGTGTAAAAGGTACAGTGCACGCGCTGTCTAAAGTGGCGGTGACAACTCAAGGAATGGATCAGTGAAAATCAGAGATGACATCAGGTGGTTCGGAAAGTCGTAGGCATGTACTGCACCCGTTAGTTTTCGGTGAAAAGAACGCATCAGTGAAACAATTGTGAATACGTGGTGTAAAGTCCATATCATCAGACACCAGCGTAATTATAGAGGCAAGCACAGGTGTATATTAGGTAGCTAAATTATGGACACTAAATACAATTAAACAGTTTTCAAGCGAAGGATTCCCAATGCATTCTACAGTAGTTACATACAGATCAACTACAGACACTACACCACTGACGTGTGCGATAGTTACAACGACTTCACATATCCCGAAGACTAAGAGTGTCAAACATAAATACACAAGTGACTTCTAATTTGATTTCATGCACATCCATCAGCCTAATAACATGATTCTAGTTTAGAATATTTGGACAGCCATTTGGTTGAATATGCTGCACAAAGACTGCCCCTTTAATATGTGAGGCAGTGTTTCCTCAAGGGTTCAGGAATGACTGATGTTGGCTGACTGGTCCAACACAATAGCACCAGGTTAGCATATCAAACGCCCAGCTTCCTCAGCCGTCCACCACCACCATCATCATCATCATCATCATCATCATCATCATCTGTTCTCTTCGACCGTCCCAGGAATCCATTACTCACACTCTATCCAATCAGAAACATGTCTTGATTTTAACTTCCCTCCATAAGGGTTCGGCAATTAACTTGAATATAAGTAGTGACCAAATTAATTTATCTTCCACAAAAAGAGCGGACAGGATGTAGGATCACATTGAACATTTGAAAAACCAGATGGTCGCACAGCGATGTGATTGACAGACTTTGATTCCCAATTTCAAAGGGCTACTGTTGCGCATACGTTTTTGTGTGAATTATCATTAGCTTAATGAATTCTCTAAAAGAAAGATATTGAGCAATGATTCCGATGTTGTCATATACATAGCTGGAACACATCGCTAATAGGTGTCCTTAGAAAGGTTCAAAATGTTCATGGCATATTTGTGCACAGACGTATTGCAAATGATTTCCATACCGTCTGCTCACTGTTGTTTGCTCATAGCGGATAAAATAAGTTAAGGATATTGGCTTTTTTGTGATTGATATTTTAGTACTGCGTCAGTGAGTATACAGGTCATTATTCATATTTTCAAAGTTTACATATATACCTAACCATTTTTGTCCAGTATACGTATGATGTCATATGATTAGACACATAACATTTAACGTCGGTATTAAAGGCTGCCTGTATCTGTCCAAGCTTATACACGCCACCACCCCCCACCCCCCCCTCGTGTAAATACTTTCGTACGGACACTTTCAGTTGAAGGAGAATTCAAGTGACATCCCACACCACACACACGTTCACTGTGATGCATGTACAACATTCTCTGTCCTTCAGTAAGGTTTGATGCCTTTCAGCAACCGGTTCAACATTAAATTGATTGATCATAACTCGTGAATATTTCAACTGCACTCAGCTGCACTATTCTTGATACACTGCAATTATCTCCATATTATTCGTGCAGCAAACGCACATAGCCTGTTCTAAACAGCTGTGAACTGCTTGTATTAAATCATATCATCTGAAAGGCATGATTGGTATATCCGTGAAACACAACCCTGTCATTAGGAAGCCATTTTGAAACTGTTTCGTCAAAAATTTGATCATGGCGTAAACTATGTAGGACAGTAGGGAATTTGATTCAACCGTACTAGCGTAAAATTTAATTTCTCGGCCAGGCTGTTTGAATTAGACACGCGTGTTTTTACTCGGTGTAAATGGGGTTAATACATTATGCTATTTTCTCAAACTCTGAATAAACACAGAAATGGTAAATTATATGGCAGGAGTTACTGCAGAAGGTTCAGTGAAGAGAGCAAGGACAATCGACAGTATCCAAACATAAATATGCGGCAATCAGAGATTCTGATTTGCATAACAAATCTACGATATTCAGAAATTTCTGTAACACACACTGATAACCATGGGACAACAGGGTCTTACTTCTCGTCACTGTGGTAATATGAACTACCTACATTTCTTCAAGACAGTGAGAACCCCCATACCGTTACATAGTTCAACAGTCATTCCACATTTGCACTCATATGTAGTCATGTTGCATTTTTAAGAAAACAACATTGATATTGCTCTTCCTTTATTTTGGAAAAGTCTGGTCGGGTAAACCTGAACAATGACTCGGATTACATGTACAGCCTATTTGAAACGGAAGATCTAGTAGGAATTGTATGCAGGAAATTGTCACTTTTTACACTTTTTGCATATGCGGTGATGACGTCATCACAAACTCACCAGGTTGGTTATTTAGACGTCACCACACACAATTGTAGAAAGCAACACGAACTGATTTACAATCTGCAGAAATGGAGCTCTGGTCCCACCTAACGGCAACAGTGACTGTGGCCTTTCTCCAGGTTCATGAGAAAGGAAACGTCAAACTAAAAGCTTGGTTATTCGGTCAAGTTTCGGGGGATCAATTGTAATTGAATTAAATCTGGCAATACTATCTTGTCCGAAATTGTTTCCAATTCATGAGAAAAAAAAAACAATTGTATCTGAGAACTATGGCATGAGAAAAGACGTTAAGATGATCGCCGAGATTCCTGCTTAAGGTACACCTGGTGAAACACACACTGAAATATACAGCGAATATGGCGTCAGTATGGGTTGCCTGTAATTGTGTAGTTGGAAACGATGAGGTTCTGGAGGGATCGTGACATTTGCCTGAAGTAAGAGACTTAAGGTCTCCTCGGGAGAAAACAGGGCGACACAGATATTAACGTCATTTCTCCTGAAAAAGACACGTCTACTACATATAGAATCTACTTTGAAAATACTGCCGCTAACACATGAGGTTCCCTGCACAATTTGATATAGTCAGTATCGACCTGCTCCAACTCCGGAAGTGTCCAGGACCGCATTAAGGATATTTTTTGTGGCGCAATAACGGAGGAACCGTTGCCTCTATTGTTTCTGTAAGAAGGCGACAGAGGATTAGGTATCAAATAATCTAGTCTTCACATTAACAGGTTGAGCTGAGCGTACTTGGCCGTATGCCTACATAACCGGGTTAGGACTGGTTTAGGGACCATTGTATGATATTCGTGGAGAGCTGCTGTTCAAAACTAACCCCCAAAATGCCGGAAAAAATCACGTGTTCTCTGAGATGAATGAAGTTTCAATGCTAAATGTTTATTACAACAAGCGGGTGGCATTTGTAGTGGGAAAACACATTGACAGACTCAATGAAGAGAGATATGTTTGACCAAATAAACTAGCCCCAAAAGAAACGTCACCAAAATAAAAACGACTGTAAATTGTCAACACAATTCTCAGTCTGTTTATAAACAGCGAAAACCCCATCTCACGACAACATGTCTGTCTATTCCCAGTGAATACTTGCACCTGTTTTACGTACTTTGTGAAAAAACACACGAATTTACACGAATAAAATGGAAAATGTGCACAAAGTCAGTAGTATCAAATTAGGGTATAAAGCTAACCAGGTTTATTCTCTTACATTATGCTAATCAACTGGCAACCAGGAACATGCCTCCGTCAACACCAGAGCAGAGGGCGAGAGCAATCGGTGTGTTACAGATGAAACAGACACACAAGCATGTGGCATGGACCATGGGATCTTGCAGATCCATCATCGGAAGACTTGTCACACATCTACGACAGACTGGCAGTACTGCAGGCAGACCAAAGAGTGGCAAACAGAAGGTCACTAGCCAAATAGAACACCTGTATATACGGCTGTTTCACTTGAGTACCCGATACGTCACTGTGACGTCATCAAGCGCAAACAACATTAGACATCCAGTCAGCAGACAGACTGTGACCTGACGACTCAGCAGTCCTGCTCTCTGTGCGGATCCGGTTTTCAGGGGGATGACGTTGATGTGCGGACACCGACGTGCCAGACTGAGATGAACCAGGACGGTGCCACACTTGCAGTAGCGAAACTGGCGACAAGTGAGCTTCGGTGACGAAAGCAAGTTCCAGCTCTTCAAGATCTGTCCCAAACTGAGCACCTTTGGGAACACCTGGGACGTACGTATTCGGAAACACCAAATCAGCCATTGGCGAGGAAAGGTTTGGCACCTGCTCTGCTAAAGGAATGGTGTCTGATTCCAGATGACACATATGCTGGTATACCAGTTCCAGATCTGTAGCCGCATCAGTAATCTCTGCAGAGCAACACGCGCCAAGTATTAATTAGCGCTTCATGGTTGGTAAGAAGTAAACAACTGTTGCCCATTGGTACTATATGACAAGTACAATATTTGACATGAAAACGGAGACTAACTAATACTGCATACTACGGCTAACTACCAGCGTTAACCAGCACATGATAGCAGATACCAGTTTCAACAAGCGCACACAAGCTGTTCTAAATGATTAATGATTAAGTTATTATCCACTTAATGATCAGTCTTGCTTACAAAGATATATTTTAGTCGAACGATTACAGCTTCTTTGAAAGGCATTTTTGAAGCTGTACAGATGAAGGAAAACCAAGTTCTATGGATAGTCAACTTCTTCATTGCAATGGGGGCGACGTTTCGATGGAGGTCCTGACACCGTTATAAAGCACTTGCTTTATAACGGTGTCAGTACCTCCATCGAAACGTCGCACCCATTGCAATGAAGAAGTTGACTATCCATAGAACTTGGTTTTCCCTTTTCCTGAGTCATTACAGCATCTATTCGACCTGACAGTGACCTGGTTGCTTAGTGACAGGGAGGACTATGCGTCTGAGAAACTTCAGACAAATATCACGTCACTACGCCACCTCATTCCAAGCTAATCGAACTATCTCCACAGAATAAAGGGCTCTTCACAAGGATGTAACGACTGATATAGGAATAGTGAAACAAATGAGCAAAGTCTCTCCATGATACTTGGGCCAGCGGATAGCTTTGTCAACAAAAGCCAGGCAGTTAATCTCCCTTGTTCCAAATCTGGTAATAACATGGAAACAGAATATAACGTATCTCATAACATTGTACATCACTTCAGTTCATTTGAATGATTTTTCTACATAGTTTCAAGTGTCACTGAAACTGCTAGTTAAGTTACACACATACTTGTTGGAAAACCATACCTCTAATTCCCTTCAAAGTATTGTAATTGAGTTCATAAGATTTAATAAAACTTTATTGTATGTTGAACACTCAGAGGTATATAACGTAATAACCGGTAATGCAATATTTACTGAAATCACTGTAGAATTAGAGTTTGTGTGAAGACGCCTTCACAACCTCGACAGATGCCGTTAGAGAAATGTTTCCAAACTTTCTCTTGGAGAGGGCTCACGTATACCGTACGTTACCTCCTCAGATGTAAGGATATTATAAGTCTATCTTGGAGATAGAATATAGCGTCCGGCGGCTTGACGACAATGGTGTATACTGACATTTATGTACGCGTTCTTGACACATCTGTTATTCAAGGATATTGTCTTCGTCTTGTTGGCACCAGAATACCAACAGACACTACACAATTCTTTCTTTGGGTTTCTGCCTTACGGTCAATTTTGAACCTTATATAAACGTCCTGGGTTGTAAGAGTTTTTGTTGTCAATGGGTCAAGGTCTGGGGCCATCACTTGTATTGATACAAGGTCTGGGATTACATACATGAAACATGAGGCTGTGTCTTAATTAAATAATGGCTAGACTCTACACAGATATAAGATCAGAAACATTGTTTCAATCACTATACCTTGGACTATTAATGACACGTTGTAGTTAAAATGGGTACGTATATTTGTTTGGTTTATGTATAATCTACACAGGCTTACTTCTTATCAAGACTGGCGTCGTACACCTGCGTTCTGCAACTGAGTAAACCGTCCAACACAGCCTGACCATATAATCTCCATTAGACAGTTGTTACATTAGCCATGGCTGCTGAGAGAAATTCATCTCCACTCACAATCAGACATTTGACATGCAAGCTATAGGAAGGGATATTATTGGTTTTTATTAACTGATTATTTTGATTTACGTCCATATTTCCGCTCGGATGATGATTGGGAGGTAACGGTAAATCATCATCAATTCACAGTTATCCCCCTTTGCCCTGTATTGAAGTACATGCTTCTCGAAAATAGCCCCAGTTTATTGACGGCATATTCCACCTTGTGGCAGTGGACACATAAATATTCCAGCCATGTCGTCAATGTCTATAAATTCATTCACCTTTCGCTAACACGATTACTGGTTATCGCGCAAACAAATTGGCGCGAATTGAACTGTTATTGCGCTAATAGAAGGATGTCCGCCAAAGTACTGCAACTGAAACAATTTTGGGACAAATATAGCAATAATCAGTGCAACAGCAATTAACAAAATCCGCAGACCATGTACGAATTGTTGCTTTCTCATATTAACACGGCGGAAACGCACAATGTCATAGAATATTTTATGACAGAACATTCTATTGAAATATGGAAATGTTACAGACTTACTGACCACGTTCAGCAATCTTCAATCGGCCAAGGATCACAGTGACACCGAACGTTCGAGATCAGTATCCTGTATCTGTCGGCAGCTGGAGATAGGCTAATCAAATTCTGTGTGATCTTCACTCACCAAAATCATCACGTTTATCAAAATCATTATGTAATCCTGTGAAGATATGTAATGTAATCCCGTGAACAACTTATATACGCAGCGGTCACCTTATCGTCAGTCGCGTTAGGCAATAGCGTTAATATTAAGATACAGCAACTGAAGTTCACAACAACAACGCTGTGTTGTTATTCCTTGAATGAAACACATGTCCTGCACAGGATGAACGAATTACGGGCCAATATCAGCAATGCGCACATGTAAAACAAGAAGTAGAAGGACGCTGAAACTATAAAATACATTTGTTTTGCGTTATTGGCAAATGCGATGCTGACACGTACAAGAGGAAGCCGATGGACTTTGGTCAGCTCGTCCATCTGGAGTGGTCACTGGAAGACGTTTTGGACAAGTTAACTGGCGTGTATTCTGCCTAGGCTGGTCGTGGCTGGCACAAATAATTTTCTTACCATGATTTTCTCTGACCTTGTCGTGATGAGCAGCTGTAACATGAAGACGTGCGTCATCATCCCCCTCGATACTGAGTCAGTGATGTGTTTGTCCCCGACAATGTTTTTATCCTTACATGGAAGGTGGAATGGCATAATGTCCGTCCCTCACAGAACGAGAATTGCTGACTCCCAACTCAGGGAAGCACGATTGACATCATTACACATATCATGTTTATTGTGGCCATGACAGGATCTAGGTATGAAAGGGTCAAAAAGTGGCTGCTTCAGAGTCAGCATACATTCAGCGTGGTATCTGCATTAAACTGTGGCATGGTGAGAGTCGGAACTATAACACTAGAAGTATATAGGACTAGCATACACGCACACACAAACACTCGGGTCACCCGTACAGAAAGGACTCACCCCAAGTCTCAGACTCTCCAAACGATTCGTGATACCCGAGGTTTTTGGAGCGAAAAGGTCCTTGACCTTAGACTGTGCAATAAATCAGAATAGTTTACTCTTTAAAAAAGTAGGCGAACCTGAACTTTGAAGTCTGATAAAGAGAATAAAACAATGAGGAACGTTACAGTGACATTCATCTTGTGTATGCAGCATCATATCACGTTATCACAACACGCCAACACAGTGCACTGGAAGCACGTGCACAACGTGGGAGCCTCGTACACGTGCATGGGGTGTCATTATGAATCTCGACGTTTGTCAGGCAGGTCGATAAATCACTGTAGACCGTTTTTTCAAGTAGTTTGCGTAAATATGTGCATGGTCAGGATTTTCAGGGTGAAATCACATACTACTGAAAATGGTAAACCTGTACATTTTCATGTCATACTTGTTACAAGAGTGTATTTTCTGTAAATTGTATTGTTATGTATGTAATAGTTATTATTGGCTCACAACGTTTATTGTTTTGAATAATACTTATTATGGGTCACATTTCGTACCATAAATGTTTAGTGCCATTAGTACTTTATCCACAGGCCTTTATGTTTAGTGCCATTAGTACTTTATCCACAGGCCTTTATGTTTAGTGCCATTAGTACTTTATCCACAGGCCTTTATGTTTAGTGCCATTAGTACTTTATCCACAGGCCTTTATGTTTAGTGCCATTAGTACTTTATCCACAGGCCTTTATGTTTAGTGCCATTAGTACTTTATCCACAGGCCTTTATGTTTAGTGCCATTAGTACTTTATCCACAGGCCTTTATGTTCAGTGCCATCAGTACTTTATCCACAGGCCTTCATGTTCAGTGCCATTAGTACTTTATCCACAGGCCTTTATGTTTAGTGCCATTAGTACTTTATCCACAGGCCTTTATGTTTAGTGCCATTAGTACTTTATCCACAGGCCTTTATGTTTAGTGCCATTAGTACTTTATCCACAGGCCTTTATGTTTAGTGCCATCAGTACTTTATCCACAGGCCTTTATGTTCAGTGCCATCAGTACTTTATCCACAGGCCTTCATGTTCAGTGCCATTAGTACTTTATCCACAGGCCTTTATGTTTAGTGCCATTAGTACTTTATCCACAGGCCTTTATGTTTAGTGCCATTAGTACTTTATCCACAGGCCTTTATGTTTAGTGCCATTAGTACTTTATCCACAGGCCTTTATGTTTAGTGCCATTAGTACTTTATCCACAGGCCTTTATGTTTAGTGCCATTAGTACTTTATCCACAGGCCTTTATGTTTAGTGCCATTAGTACTTTATCCACAGGCCTTTATGTTTAGTGCCATTAGTACTTTATCCACAGGCCTTTATGTTTTGATTATTTGTAAGGCCGGGCGGGATAACTTAGGAATGGCTAGCCAGTGATAACTTGACACACATAATATCTTAGTATTAACAGAAACATTTGATATTAGTTTGTAATATGGGTGAAAAGCATTTTAATTAAGAGGTGATATTACACTTTAAATATTTTAAATTAGCTGTGCTTGGGTCAGTCACCACCCTACTAGCTTCTTTTGTTAAAACCAGGGCAAATGTTCTGGATGAGTGGGTCACCCTATTGTTTGTCAGCTTGCATGCTTTTTAAACCTCACTTCACCTCAGTCACCAGACAGACAAGTCACTGACTTCAAACACACATTCTTCATACTGCCAAGGTATGTTTGTTTGAAGTTGAATGCATAAACATATGTGTATATCTTACATAGATAAGGTTATATAAACATTATATTATGTATGCCAAATAATATAATTTGAACATTTGTGAAAGATTTAGTAAATGGCGAAATCTCCTAGATAGTCACTCATTTGAATATGTTTATGACTTTGTGTGCTGGCGATTAGGTGCCTGACTCTGAGGGTGCGGGTTCGAATCCCGGATGGGACTCAACCGAAAAAAAGTACTGGAATTTGTACTTTACTAAGAAAGTGAAATCCCAAATATGACATATGTTGCATTTGACCACTTTCTAAATGGCATCGTGTAATCATGTTTATGAAGCTTTTATATTGTATGTGTTGTGAATGTATGTGCATTTACGAAAGTATTAGGGTGTTCAGTATTTGTTGTATGCTATGCCAGGTCTGTAAATATGTGCTCTGGTTTGATCATAATGTTTACATGTGTAACGACATTGTGGAGGGGTGTTAGGTTTTAATTGTTTACTGTTGTAGATACTGTTGGAGTCATTGTGTCCACCGTGTCCTTTCGAATGTGACCTACACCTAGGGACCATACCTCTGGTATGTTATTATTGCATATATATATTTACGATTATCTATTGTATTTTGTGTTACAAACAGTAAGATGTGTGCATGCTTCATATTGTATCCTTTCAAATATATCTGAACAACTGTAATTCAGGTTGTCGTTTTTACTAATGTCAGAATTGTGTGGCCAGATACTTGACTGTTTCATGGACAGTATTGTAATAACGTCTAACGATTATTCTTATAAATGCCATTGTGTATTTCAGGGTGCAAATGATAAAGATAGTCATCGAATAAACCGAATCACACCCGTAGCAGTGTTGTCAACTTTGTCCATGACACAGTTAAAACTGCTACAAGTTGACATCATATTTGTGACCAATTACTGTAGATTCGACTCATTTGCATTGTATATGAAACCTCTCTTGTGAATTTATATATTTTGCCTTTGTTTTGCTCAATACAAATATATTGAAAATTTCAAACTTTTCAGTGTTATTTATTTAGCTGGTTCTGAGGAGATTTCTTGCACCTTTTGTCACGGCAAATTTTTAACCGTAACATACTTAAGTCACCTAACACGGGGATAACTGAAGGAATAGCTTTGTTTTGAATGAAATCCATGTCGTGATGCATTGTCAAAACGTTCATTACCATTGTATCAACGTTGATTTTAATCCCATGTATATCCCCATTTCGACAATCGTACATTGATAGTACAGCTCCCCTACTGTTTTAAAGAGTATATTTCATGAATATGACCGTGTTGTTCTAGACTGGTCAAGTCAACCCACAGCTGTAATTGGATATGGGCGACTTGCACCCGCAAATCATTGACATTAAGTGGCAGGTGGATTACGACGTCACACGAGACAGCTAAATACAAATCCAAGTGTGATTTCTAACTTGATTTCATGCTAATCCTTAAACCTATTAAAAGATTCGGGCTTAGACTAGTTGAACTGCTCTCTTATTTTTGAGATACTGTGCAACAATTGTCCCCTTCATGCTCGTGAGACAGTTTCCTCAAGGGTTCAGGGAAGACTGATGTTGGCTGACTGGCCCAACACAATAACATCAGGTTAGCAAACCTAACGCTAAGCCTCCTCTTCCGTCCATCATGATCATCTGTTCTCCTCCACACACCGACCTTGACCGTTACACCGTTAATCACTCTCATCCAATCAGACACAGGTTCTTGATTGTAACTTCCCTTGTATAAGGTTTCGGCAATTACCTTAAACATCGGTAGCGATCAAATTAATAACTTCTTTATTGAGCGGGGTTTCGGTGTAGGTTCTAACACCTTTATCAAGCAAGTGATGGACAGGATAAGGATAGAGGAGCACAAATACCAGCTAGAAGAGATGTTTGCACAGTACAATAGGGATTAGGAAGCCAGACACAATAACAACATGGGGTTGTTAAAAGCGTACCAAAATGAAGCCTGCAAAATACACAAGGGATAGTGAATCCTGTGGTATACATAAGCGGGAAGTTATCAAATTGATTTCTCGAAAGGGAGAGGACAGGATGTACGATCACTTGAAACAGTTGAGAAACCAAACCGTTTCAGAGCGGTGAGAGTGACATACTTTGATTCCCAGATTCAAAGGGTTATTGTTCTGCATGCTTTTTGCTGGAATTATCATTTGCTTAATGGATTCTTTAAAAGAAAGATATTGATCGATGTTGCCGTTGTCGTCACAGACAATAGATGGAATACTTCACTAATAGGTGTCCTTAAAAAGGTTCATAATGTTCACGGCATGTTTGTGCACAGACGCATTGCAATCGATTTCCACACTGTGTAATAATTGTTTTGTTTATTTACATATAATTACATATTTAATGCTGAGAATAAATACAACCTTCTAAAGTGCCTGACATCTCATACCAATATATTAAAATATCCCTACTATGAGCGAAAACTGGCAGTGTGGAAGATTATTTACTTTTGCTCAAATATCATGCTGTGGAGGCTGCATATGATGGAAGGATGTTTATAAGTATCAAGTCACGAACCTCAAAGTACCATTTAAATTCATTCGGCTAATTTAGAGTGCTATTCAAATATTCTAAATCGTTTAAAGTTTATTTTAGTGAATAAATACATGAACGTGTCATGACACATAATTTTGTTCTAACTTCACTCAAACCATCTACAGTTATGGAATTTCATATCGAAAGTATCGTTCTATATGAAGATCTTCTGTTTCATTTTGAGATCAGGATACTGGGGTGGGGGAGGGGGGATTTTACACAAAGTATGCAATCTAATGTTTAATCTTAAGAATAAATAAACTCTAAGAACTATATAATTCATATCAGTATTGCACATACTTCAGCAAAACCTCACCTAGCAGTTTACACACACATCTGACGGAAGCAACATTAAATTACCAAGTGTTCAGCTCAGACACCCAGCCCAAGTCCCGCCATGAAACATCAGACTAGTATTGGCGTGGTCAATAAATGTCGCGGGAATAGTTGTGACTAAAACAAACCCGGCAATACCATCTTGTTCAAAACTGCTTCACAATTCCCGATATCGTAATTTATAGTTAAAGAATTGCGGGATATGAGAAGAGGGTAAGATGATCGCACACCTGGTGAGACACACAGTGGAATATACAGCGAAGATGGCGTCAGTATGGGTTGCCTGTAATTGTGTAGTTTCCAACACACCGTATTGAAACGATGAGGTTCTGGAGTGACCGTAGCTTTTGCCTAAAGTAAGAGACTTAATGTCTCCTCGGGAGAATACAGGGCGACACAGATATTAACGTCATTTCTCCTGGAAAAGACACGTCTACTACATATAGAATCTACTTTGAAAATACTGCCGCTAAGGCATATGGTTTCCTGCACAATTTGACATTGCTAGTATCGACCTGCTCAAACTCCGGAAGAGTCCCAGACCGAATTAAGCAGTTGTCCTACCATAATGGAGTAACCGTTGCTTGTATTGTTTGTGTAAGACGGTGACCGAGGATTAGGTATCAAACAATTTAGTCTTCACACTTCGCATTAACAGGTTGAATTGAACGCACTTGGCCGTATGCCTATGCACTCAGATTAAATGTTGATATAGGCACGATTGATATTCCTTGAGTGCTGAACTTAGAATCTAACCTGATTCCCTCCCCCACCAACAGAAAATATTTGTTTTCAGAATAAAATTCAGAAATTAAACATTCACAACTGGATGACATACAGTGGTGGAGAAAACATCCTTGAAGACAAAACGTTTTTGTGTTTGGACCATCAGCCTGTTCTCAAACACCAAGTGATATGTTCAGCATTGATTATGTATTGCTCGGCCGCGCTGAATCCAAAGATTCAATATTCGTTCGCACAAGGCGCACTTATCACTGTAGGTTATAATTGTAAACTGATTCCAAACTCTGACCATGTACTGGACATCTTTTGGTACATAAATGTGTTCATATAGACCACCATCCTTGCTTGCAACGCGAAGTAGTTTCAGTTTTTGATCATCTAATGTTGAAGTATGTTTGCATAACAAGAGCAGTATGAACATGTACGTGCAGCTGCTTGTCTATGAGCTGAATGCGTGTCTACTAAAGTGTTAGGGTCTAGGCTACGACTATTGCTTCTCACCTGACACAATAGAAACGGCAAACATGAACACCGTCGTGTTAGAAATTCAATCCTGAATGCTCTGATTGGGTTTGAACTACGTCAGTACATTACCTTTCACGTCGCAAGGAAAACTGAGAGAAAACTATTTTCCAGCACCATTTCATCCAATTTAGTTTGGTCAAATTCGTGACGCTTTAGGCTACTGTGATCTTAAACATGCTATGTAAAGTAAATAGCTTCGCTCTCCATTGTTGAACTCAGCCTCTTCACACTGGAGTATTACATGTATATCTACTTGACATCCACTTCAAACCACATGCGGACTTCTTTGCATATTCGGACCGAGAACAGTCCACATGTAATATAAGACGGACCGGAGAGTTATAAGAAAATATATTTCAAGTCCATAAATAGGGCTCGCCATTAAGACGAGTAGTTGAAGCCAAAATAACGACGAAGTCATATATTGAACATGCTTGAAACACAGATTAATCAAAACGCGACACATCTCACAGTGGTACAAACTACGGAGCATCAATAAGATAGATTAAAAACCCGTAAATGTTAACAGAATGGTAATTTGCTCAACTTTTGAATTGTTAAAGCGTGACAGGAGTATCCTTCACAGAATGAATTTTCATGGATATAAAAAAATTGCAAGCCGTTTGAAACTTGAGATTGCTATATGAGAAATGAGCTGAATTATGGAAATATAGATAAATGGAACAGACAAAAAGGAGCAGGCAATTAAACCTTGCATGTACCTGAGAGATTGCTAACTATTTTTTTGTTGTGAGCGGATGAGGCTTTGAAAAGAAAATCATATTTTCAAGTGGCTCGTAGTTTATATTGCGTAGCTGCTCATATTCGCGGAGGAATTATAGGCGTTGCGCACGGAAACAAATGTTGTGAGTTGTATATGTATTGAACAGAAATGCATGGATTCGCTTAGAATTACATTAAAGAACATGCCTTTGTAATTATATGAATAAAATAGAGATTATAAAGATTATACATCCGGCGACACAATGTTTCAAAAGACGTTTAAGAATGTACATTAAACCAGAACATATTTCTCAATATTTCTCCCGAGAATTGACTGATATCTCTTTTTGTTTTGAGGTAATATAGTGGTGAGTTTTGTAACTGCCATACTGTCTTCAAAGTTTGTATTGTAGCATTGAAGTACAGGGTATGATGTCCATTGCTTTTCTTTTCATCATGTCATTCGTGGCAGGGGTATTTTGTTGGTGTGGTCTCACTTCAGTTAAAGTTGAGGTTTTCCGTATGATGTCTGTTTGTGTAATGCTGTAAATAACACAAACAGCATTCCAAATAATGGTTTCCACCACATGCTGTTCGTTTTCAAGGTTATAAGTACGCGTGGAGCATTATCAAACGACACGATGTGACATTTACACAAATCCACTGGCGACTTATGTAGCCTTGCATCAATCATCAGGAACATATTCTCCTGTTTGTGGTTGAATGTTAGGCTGAAACCACTGGCTCAGATGTCCAGTGTTGGAATGCCTGGGGACAAAGGCGACATTAGTTCCGACAATTAACGAACATTTAGAACACTTTAATGAATAGAATAATCACTTATATTATAACAACATACATAAACGCCGATTGATCTTGTCACTCTGTGGTCCAAGGAGAGGATACTCTTTATACAGGAACTCACGTACCTTTGCATGAGGGCGTTGTTGCGTTCCGTGGGAGTAAGATTGTAAGTAATAGGTCTGAAAGTTTGATTCAGATGTAGAAGGTCAGGGAGCCATCGTCTCAGTCAGGGGGATCTTAAACAATATGTTCCAAAGACGTACTGCTGTACATTCCTTGGAATGCTTCTCAGTAATAGGATATGGCACCGGTGCAGGAGAATAACACTGGCGCCTGGCTGCGTTTTTTGTCTGAGCCAGGTGGGACGTTGACGCCATGTGATGTACGTTACCTTCACGATTATTCTAATACAATTACTTGAAAAGTGTTCAAAACAGCTTTTATAAACCTTGAACAATACCGACTGTATTATCGCGGAATGACATTTTTGTTGAAATAATTGTTAGTCTAAACTTTTCAAAGGCTCGCCACAAAATCCCACGAAATCAATCTGGTATTGTTATCGTCTTGTTCAGTAATCTTCACCATGTCAAAAGATTTTGTAGGACAATGGGTTGGGAACATTTACAAATTAATTGAGACTATTCTAATATATGAATTAAGGCTGACACGTCCTGAGGTCCACTGCGCAAGTACACTTGTATTATTTTCCATACCTTCAGGCTTCATCTTAAACACATAAGCGATACTGTACCTGGATATTGTTCATGAAAACAGAGAAATGATCCGACGCCTTGGCTTTCGAAATCCACCTGTCACCCAGTCAGGCATAATGTCCACACTAAGACTTTCTGTTGTTTCCTTTGTTGCTGCAGACGTTGCCCTGCGAGTTTTTGAAATGGAAGTGTCTACCCCAAAGATGGCCCCCGAATACATGTCTGGGTGATAAAAACCTAATAGTATACTGTCGAAATACTTAAGCTCACCATTTTGGACAGATTCGTACATATGTTGTTCTGTATTTAATATCTGATTACACCTTTGAATAAGTGGCAATGCTGACGTCTCAAGACGGACATGAGGATAATTCGTTTTTAAGTTGATCCATCTACAAGTATCCCGATGTAACTGTCCATGCACTAGTGTGAGAATTGAATTGGTAACCGAACCCCTAATTCTTTTGTTTCTTAATCACGGACAGTTTCGGAACAGGAAGTTGGGTGTTAAAATTAAGTTGCAAGGAGAGTGTCACGAATCAAAGATGAAGGAATATTCAAGAAAGCACAGCTGCTATAAGGTGTTTGGAATACTCCGTAGTGGCTCATCTCGTTGTGACATTGTTTCAAACAAATATTGTTTAGCTCGGCCTCAATTGCAACCTCAACGGTTATCGACTCATTTGTCACAATTGCTTCATCGCTCGCTTTTTGTTCTTATATTTTTGATCGCTGCTATGGTGATGTTTCCAAATTCTAATTTCGAAATATTGCGAGATTTCGTCCGATGTCGTTACACGCGGTACAAAGTTTGCCAGTAAATATTAACGTGAAATGGGAGAAATCGCATGGAAATATGGTGAATTAAAACTTTTGTCTGGCACTGTGTATTCTCGGAACCACATGTAAAGTGTTTTTATTTTTTCAACAAGCGTTACATCGTCATGTTAGATGTGCCATATGCGTCGTGATTTATCAAGCTTTGTCATGTGTAAGTGTATATCAGTATCACTGATGTGCCGCGTCCTTGATAAGTTTTGGGTATTAATCTTAGTAACTGAAAAAAATAATGCGGTCACCACTATCACAGGAAACTGTGTCTCTGGAAATATGAGTTTCGTTTACACAACCGATAAAAGACGTGTGTCATATGTGTTATGATTTCTCTTTATTAAGACAGACACAACAAATAAGAGATGTGACTTTGTGTCCATACGTCTGGGATATTTCGCAATTGGTAGATCAATATCATGTTAATATCTAAATATTTAACCAGATGTGATCTTACGGCAAAATAGTTCAGCTTATAGAGGAGGTCATTTAGGTTATTAGGACAGTAAAGAGTATTCTGATTATGGAAAAGGCTTTCACGGTGAATCATGTATTAATACAATAAATAATCAGTAAGCCAGCTGTAGCCTCAGTATGCCACCAGGGATGCACATGAAATCCATATTGAGACAAGAACCGGTTGTTTGATCTCGGGGTAACCGCGTCATTGCCCAGACGTAATGTTCTCGACATCCAAGACCTCAGCAATAATCTGATGGTAACACAAGAGAGATTCCACTCTACCATGCGGAAAACATTTCACATCAAACTTTTGAATAATTAAATCATTTCCTCTTTTCAATAGAGACCGCTAACACTTGTTTCAGTATCCGCGCTGATTATCGATGGACAATGAAAAGGGGCACCCGTGGCGAGCCATCTCCTCGTGGTGGGTGCTGGGTAACGCCAAGAGCTCGCCAACACCCCCGTTGTGGACCCAGGGGGATATTTGGTCCACCAACCCGTTTGCCGTGGGTTGCGGCTCTGTGTCGGTGGAGGAGGGGATCCTGGTCGTTGAGGGCATGGGAGCAGGACCAGTGTTCTTAATGCCCAATACACCACTTTGGCCCTGACTTCACCTAGACGGATGGTTGAATGGGCCCGGTTCAGCCAATCGGCTGGTCATGCCAAGCCCTGTGCATAGATAATATGTAATTGCACAAAATTTGATTTGGAATTGTTTAAAGTTTAGTCTTGGCACCCTTTGTTCAGAATATTATTTGACTGGAATTTTGTTTACATGAATTCTGCCTAGAGTCTTATGCCCAGAAAGCGGTGGCTCATTGGCCAATTTGGTGGAAGAATTAATCTTTTGGTTTTTCTGCTGGAGTACATCATCTGAGTATCCTTGGTGCTGCAAGTTGGAGACCCGCTTGTGTTTAGCATTGTCCTTTGTGATACTCCGTGGTGGGTGGGGAGTTCGGATGATGAAACATATATACTACCTATGGAATACCAAACCCCCCAAAAACGCAATAAACGTCAACTTGACAACGATGATGACGACCAACGACCTTCCAACTCAATCGACTATTGGCCACGATTTTTAGTTCTAGAAACTGTAGACAAGACGCCACTGAAACTTTTGCCATTTCCAAGGGTATACATGGTATTGCAGGTGAGGTTAAAAACGTTAGACGCTTGCGTTCGGGCTTCCTGTTGGTTGAATGCAGAAGAAAACAGCAAGCAAAGAACCTCATGTCAACAGAAGTATTTGTTGGAATTCCCATCTCTATCACTGCCCACAGGAGTCTGAATATCAGTAAAGGCATAATCAGAGACAGAGATGGATTGTTTGCTGATATGTCAAAGTTAGATATTGCTTCTGAGATGAAAGAACAGGGAGTGATTTTTGTTAAAAGATTCACGATCCGCAGAAACAATGAAACGGTTCAAACAAATACTTATCTGTTCTCCTTCTCATCGCCAAATCCTCCGAAGTCTGTTAAAGCAGGTTACTGCAGTATTTCAGTTGAAGTGTACATCCCAAATCCTTTGAGATGTTTTAGATGTCAAAGGTATGGGCACGGTGTTAACACTTGTACCAAGCCCATAACATGCGCCCACTGTAGTGAGAATACAAATCACAAATCACGATCAAAAACAAGCTCGAAGAATATTGTTCAGAACAGAATCTTCAAAAAAGAGTGGCAGACCCCAGAAGGGTTAAGAAAATCCTGTAAAAGTATTCAATAAATATGGATCGCTTGAGGCCATTGAAGTGTCAGAAAACTTCCATCCCAGGGCACATAGCTTGTCGCCCTCGAAAAAGGTGAGGGGTAGATCCCCTATTAACCCACCAAAGAGATAGTTTATTCCAATAATATTGTACAGTGGAACTGCGGAGGATTGAGGACTAATTTACATGAATTACAGCTATTAGTCCAAGATTTTACACCTTCAGCGTTATGTCTCCAAGAGACATATTTAAAACAAACAGATACATTCGTTATTTAAATGCATATCCTTCTTTTTCACCTCCGGGTGATAGGGCCACTGGAGGATCATCCATTCTAGACAGACAAAACGTTATTCAAAGCCCTGTTCCACTTATTACTAATATGCAGGCTGCTGCAGTGAGAATTACTTTACATGTAGCGTTTACATTATGCTCTCTTTATATTTCACCGTCTTCGGCGTTTGCCAAAACCGATCTTCAAGCTGTATATGATCAGCTAAAGGTAAATTGTTGGAGGACTTTTGTTCTGATAATGATTTATGAATTTATAATGATGGTTCCAACACATATTTACACCCTGGTACAGGGACCTATTCTGCTCTCGACTTGTCACTCACAAATTCAGAACTACTAAATGAGTTCGAATGGTCAGTCCAGGATGATCGCTGTGGAAGTGACCATTTTCCTACTATATTAAAAGCTGTAATTCCATCTGATGTTCCTCCATCATCAAGGCGGAATTTTAAAAAGGCTAACTGGGCTTTATATGAAACACTGTGTGCTGAAAAGCTTAAACCTGAACGTTTTATTGACGTTCCTGATGCTTTTAAGTGCTTTTCTGATCAACTGAACTCCATAGCTGATGAGTGTATACCAAATTCCTCTGCAGTTCAACATATTTGAAAACCATGGTTCAACGATGACTGCAAACAAGCTAGGAAGGCACGGAAAAAAGCAGAACATTATTTCCGTCGCCATCCTATGGTGCATAATTTATATAAATTTAAAATTTTAAATGCTAAAGCACGGCGTACTTTTAAAGAGAACAAACGCCAACCTTGGCAACATTACGTATCTAAAATAAATTCTCGGACACCCATGTCAAAGGTGTGGAACATTGTCCAGAAAATTAAAGGTAAAAGTACTAAATCTACTATCCATCATCTTAAACATGGAGATCAATTGCTTACTGATAATTCGGATATTGTTTATAAACTGGGTGAAACCCTTACTAAACACTCTTCCTCTTCAAATTATGTACCAAAATTCCAGCAATATCAAAAACAACAAGAAATGAAAACTATTAATTTCAATTCAGATAATGGGGAAGATTATAATGAAACTTTTTCTATTCATGAACTCCATACTGCTCTTGATCAAGCTCATGACACTGCTACAGGAGCTGATAATATACATTATCAACCCCTGAAACACTTACCAGAATCCTGTTTAGAGACGCTCTTATATATTTTTGATGATATTTGGACTTCAGGAAAATTTCCTTCTTCATGTCGTGACGCTATAGGAGTACCAATACCTAAACCTGGACGTGATCATACCGATCCATCCAATTATCGACCGATTTCATTAACTAGCTGTGTTTGCAAGACCATGGAACGCATGATAAATAATCGACTTGTTTGGCTTCAAATTTTCGAAATCAAAAACCAATTGTGTACACTCCTGCCGTAAATATAAACCGCATAAAGACCCAGAACTATTTCTAAGTGGCACCCCTATGAAAGTTGTCAAGGAGGTTAAGTTCTTGGGACTTATTTTTGATTCACATTTGACCTTTTCGCCGCATATTAAATCCCTAAAAGCCAAATGCTTGAAGGCTCTCGATTTATTAAAGGTTGTTTCTAATTCAAAATGAGGAGGGGATCAAACTACCCTTCTTCACTTATATAGATCACTCGTGCGATCGAAGCTTGATTACGGCTCCATCGTATATGGTTGAGCTTGTCAAAGCAACCTAAAACTACTTGATCCTGTGCACCACCAAGGCCTAAGACTTTGTCTCGGTTCTTTTAGAACTTCTCCTATCGACAGTCTGTACGTCGAGGCTGATGAGCCTTCTCTCAACCATCGCCGTATAAAACTATCGTTACAGTACATTACAAACTTAGCTTCTAATGAGTCTAATCCTGCATTCAATTGTGTCTTTAATCCTCTTTATGAGGATTTGTATAACAAAAAGTCTTCCCTTGTTCCGCCTCTTGGGCTCAGAATTAAGCCATTTATTGCTGCTTCTAGTATTGAGCTGGAAAAGATAGCTCCTTCCCGTCTTCTTTCTTCTCCTCATTGGCAGTTGGTTAGGCCACAAGTTGACCTAACATTACCTACATTTAAAAAATCAAAAACTAATGAATTCCAATACAAACAAGAATATAATCAATTAAAATATAAATATGGCAAATAGAAATCCTTATTTACAGATGGGTCCAAGGACGGTGGCGCAGTGGCTTGTGCCAGTGTCATTGGATCCAGAACAATATCTTCTAGATTACCAGACAACAGCTCTATTTTGACAGCAGAAGCTAATGCCATACTAACGGCTCTTAAATATATTCAAAGGCATCCTAAACATAAACGGTATATAATCTATTCCGACTCTCTTTCTTGCCTTCGGGCTATTAAAAATATTTCTTGTAAACATCCACTTTTAATTGACATTATTGAATTGTATAATGGTCTTGCTACTGGCCAATAGGACATCGTCTTTTGTTGGTTACCAAGCCACGTAGGCATTTCTGGTAACACAATAGCCGATCTTGCTGCTTAGGCAGCGCTCAACAAATCTGTGACACCACTTCTTATTCCAATCAGTGATTATAAAGTTAACATTAGATGTTATATCCGTGATCTGATGCAGAAGACGTGGGGCACCCATGTAGGCATCAATAAATTACATGAAATAAAGCCCTATATTGGTTATTCCTACTTGGGTTGTCAGTCCAGATTTGAAGAGGTAATCATGCGGCGATGTCGTATTGGCCATACTAGATACACTCATTCATACCTATTGAAAGGTGAGGATCCTCCGTTTTGCATCCCTTGTTATGAGAGAGTTACGGTCAAGCATATCCTGCTTGACTGTGTTGAATTATCCATCATAAGGGATAAATATTTCAATGTAAAAACAATGACGGACCTTTTTAACAGCGTAAATTCTCATATTATTCTTGGATTTTTAAAAGAAATTGATTTCATCGTTGAATATTGATTATTATGTTCTGTAGATAGCTGCATTTTAATTCATGGTAGTTTAGATTTGTAACTTGAATTGTTAGTGGCTGTACCCCCAAAGGGGGTTGAAGTACCGTAAAATTATTGTCCTCCTGAGAGGCTACGTAAGTCCCAAAACATTTCATGTACGTTTAGACTTCCACTGTTTTTAATCGTAGCACACGTGTATTTTTGATTTTTGGCTAGATGGCACTAAACTGCTAACGGCTGAGGGGACGATGTAAATCCAATTAGGGTCCACGCAGGTAGCAAAGGTACTGTAAGTCCCCATGGTCCCTAGTATGGTGATCTACCATCAGGTGTTGGCAATCTATAGCCTGATTTTATGTTGTATTGTCCGAATAGTGATATTATTTTTAACTTTTCACGCTAGTTTTAATTCAAATTGTGATATTCTAGTTGTTTTACTGTCCTTCGCCGACAGATTTTATAATATACATATAGTCCTTTTCTTTGTTAAATGTTCTCGTCACAATATCGCTGAGATATTGCCGATGTGACGTTAAATAATAACTCACTCACTCACCCACAATGAAAAGGTTTTCTATTTTGTAATTTACCTCAAGTGAATCGCTGTTTCTTTTGATAAATAACCACGTAATATTCACTTGAGCTGACGTTCTATATTCAATGCGGTGTTCTCCTTATGGAAACGATTTTTAACACATTCAACAATCCTTCGTTACATGCAAAGTAGTTACTTCTGCATATGTAACCAACAACAGAACGCATCAACCATGTCCAAAACCAGTTCCATATTTTTAATTCCATTACATTAAGAACAACTGTGAACGAGGTACTGCAAGTACTTCTTCTATGTTCAGTAAGTCGTTCGTTTAGCTTCTCATCCAGATGTCTTGGCTGTGAGACGTATTCCTCCACACATCGTCTTATTTCAGGAGATAAAATATTTCCGATTCTCAACCACTAAAACATGAATATCTTGTTGAATGAAAATCGAACTCGAACGCGCCCCATCATCTATGTCTAAATGCGGTCACCAAACAAACACCCTTGCATATATAGAGCTGTCGGAATGGTGTAATGAGCAGGGTAGAACGTATCGGTTGCGGATGGTTCGTGGTTCTCAGGGAATTTAGCTGAAGAGAGACAGGTTCTTTTGAGAAAACGGTCGGAATCATGTGGCAGGAATCCACTTGTAATGGAAGATGAAAATATTCCAGTCTGCTAACATCCAAGTAGAATTTACTGATTCGTTGCTTTGGGGTTATTTTCTGTGAAGTGTGAACTGTGGATTCGATAAAGTAGTTTCCGGGATGGAGTTAGAACGAGACATCGTCAGCATTATTAGCCCTATATCACACAGAACGTGCAGGATATATCAAGTTGAGAATACGAAAAGAGAGTAGCATTTGCAATAATGAAAATCATAGTATTTCATCAAAACCTTATGGAATCCACCTACAATTAGTGGTATATATACTAGCCGCATATAGAAACTGTGCATTGTCAAAATATTATCCAGCTGATCGTGAGTCCAAGCGGGATTGGGGTGACAGACTTAATAACGGGTATGTCAACCATTGACATTGGGAACAGTAGTGAGTCGATGACACATAGAGACTATCAAACGTGCAAGGAGGGCTTGTGGGATGTCACGCCTGATGCTCTGTGGCAAGGTCAAGGACGTTATCTGGCGGATGATGAAGACGGCGTAGACATCGATCCATCTCGTCCCAAACAGGCAGGTGGAAGAAATCCATAGCAACCCTTGCCATATGACGGCGGGCATTGTCCTGTTGGAATTTAACCCAGGGCGATGACGTTGCAGAAAACGAATCTGATCCTTGTAGCCCACGGCAGTTAAGTTGCCCTGAACAATCATCAAAACAGTTCTTTGACGTGCTGTTATTCTACCCCAAATCATCACGGAACTACCACCAAAGCGATTCCTCTACAAGACACCGGCCTGTGGATAACGTTCTCCCACGCGTCTAAAGGCATGTTGACGTCCATCACTATGCGAAATGTTAAACCTGGATTCATCTGTAAAAACAACATTTCTCCACCAAAAGAAGCGTCTTCGGACATGATTTCGGCACCACATTCGGTGCGCTTGTCGATGACGTTGGGTCCGGGCAGTCATGACTGTCTGAAACATGTGGCAGTCTGAAACATGTGGCAAAGATGGGTCACTCTTTTCCACCTGTCCTGCCTTGGCGTTGTTTATACGCGCACGTCCAGAACGTGACCGATCGATGACGTCATGTGTGTTCTGGTAGCGTCTCACCAGCGCAGAAATGGTGTTCCGGTGGCAGTGGAAATGTGCTGCCACTTGTCGTTGAGACATTCCCCCGCGCACCATCCCAATGACATCATGAGGTTGTGTAGACGTTAACCTTTTGTACTTTCTAAATGGCATCGTGTAATCATAGATTTCGGTCGTGGGAGCCGTGCGAATTTACACTCATCAGAGGGGTAGACAAAGTACGCAGTCTAGACTACTAGTTGTGCGACTTTCAATTTTTTTGTGGAAGTTGCGGTGGCTGAGCGGGCTAGGTGGCTGACTTTGTGTGCTGGCGATTAGGTGCCTGACTCTGAGTTTCCGGGTTCGAATCCCAGATGGGACTCAACCAAAAAAGTACTAGAAATGGTTACTTTACTAAGAAAGTGAAATTCCAAATACAGTCAAACCCCGTTGTGTCGAACTCGTCGGGTCCAAGGGGAAAGTTCGACTTATCCGAGTGTTCCACACATCCGTCAGCATTTTCTGAAAGGACCAAGAACCAACACGACCACGGTGCTTAACACATCGTTATTTTGCAGTAGGATACACATACGAACAATGTATCTTTGCAATAAACGTTTACGACAGTATTGATCTTTAAATTACAACATATACAAATGTGAATCAATTCAATCACTTTATTCGTCATGGCAAATAAATATGCATACAAAAAGATAAGAACAAGAATAATTTAACAAACTCACAAGCGATCCCATTTAGTTGACAGCACTAATTCATTTTCAGTCAGTATAAAAAGTTGTATAGTTCAACACAAACGGAATCGGAATGTACATACGTGTACATGAGGGGATTTATCTCTTACAAAAATCCGAAATTACAGTCTGTTTGGCGTTCGGGCATGGCACCACAGCAGAATTGCTCAAAAGGTTTTTTAAGGTACCAAGCTGGTTGGAAAAAGTGTCAGTGTCAGTATGACATACGAGTATGTTGCATTTGATCACTTTCTAAATGACATCGTGTGACCCTATCTCGGTTTACATCATTCCTTAAGAGACTAGCGATTGAAGGCAATGACATCTAGATGGCAATTAAATCAACATATGTTCTGCGCACTGTCCTATTTCTCAAATGTTTCCAAACGCAGCGCAAAACCATACGCACTCATCATATGTTGTAGGTTGTAAAACCTTTCATTTACTTTGAAAGACGTAGTCCTACATACCTTATCGGGACAAGAAATCTAAGATACCCAAACAATCACAGTTGTTAATTCTACCAACACTATAATAACACATATCTATTTACAGTGAAAGAAATCTCTGAAGGACGCATAGAAGTGGAATGCGTAAGCAAAGCAAGATTATGGATGTCATTTTTTTTATATTGTGAATAAAGACGTTTCGGGGCGTTTGCTTGCTCCTTCATCATCACCTGATGAAGGAGCAAGCAAACGCCCCGAAACGTCTTGTAATGTAGCTTTCAGGTATAATGAAACGCACGTCTTTGATACCGTAGAATCTGAACAATGTTTTTTTAGCTTTCAGTAGAGATGACTGTGGGGGGAGCTATATTGTGTCAACGAAATCATTTAGCAATTCAGAGAGAAACAAAACGTATTTCCGAATTCAGCTTTCTCTATACAAAATAAACAACTTGCTAAACCTCTTGTAAAACATATGAACGATCAAAACGATAAAAGTCGATAAAACTATCGACTGAACTTATTTCAAACAAAATAGATTAGACCAAATAAATACTTACTGCTAGTGGAAAAACGAAGCATCAATGAAACAGATTAAAAATACTTAATGCTAAAAGAATGGGAGTTTTGAATTGGAATAACGTGACAAAAATATCCTATAACGAATGAATTTTCATAGAACTGAAGAAGAAATTCGAGATGATTGAAAACATGAACTTGGTAGTAGAGAAATAGGATGAATCCTGGGATTTAAGATAAACGGAACAGGTTATGGATAACAGTAGGTAATTAAACTATACACATACTGGAACAGAAAGACAAGGAAAGACATACTATATGTTAAATATAATGAACATGTTGTCTCAGTCTGCAGAGTTTGTAATTTAGTATTTAAGCAAGCATTGTACATCCACTGCTTCCCTTTTCGTACATCACTTATTAGTAATTAGTCTGATGTGATAACTCTTCAGCTATACTTCAGGATTCTGTGTGAAGTCTTTTTGTACAAGTGTGTAATGACACATTCCAACTAATGGTTTCCACCACATTCTGTTATTTCTTAATGTTGGAGCTAGTGCGCGTGACGAAGTGTCATCAAATGCTCTGACCTTTACACGAACGTTCGTTCATACTGCCGGAACTTGTTTAAATGGAAATTAAATGTTTCTTGCTTTCCGACGATAGAACAGATGTTGTTTGCTCATTTCGTGATTAGGTTTTCGCGACCAATGGATTGTTTCGCTTTATGTTGTTGTTTGACCCTTTCAACAGTTCTTTGAAGTGTTACTTTTTGTACTTCTTCATGAATACTCGTCCCTGTGGCGATTCCACATACCTTGACTCTCTGTATCGTGCTCCATATCAACTGGCGGCTTTTTGTAGATTCAGAAGACAACATTCACAAGCCGTCGTGTTGCATCAGTCAATAGGCAAAATACACGTCTCTTTAAGGTTCGTTGTGAGCAGAAAACAGATAACATTACCTCAGATGGTCACGGTGGACGTCCAAGTGGACAAAAGCGACATCAGCGACATATAGACTAGATTAAACTAATACTGCGCGAGCTGACATTGATAACAACATTCATCATATCAATGCAATCATCTGGTACAACATTTATATAGGAACCCCAGCACTGTTCCCTGAATAAATGTACGTGTGGTTGTGCAATATTGTAGAAGATTGACTCCAAAGTAAAGGGCAAGGACAGAAAGCCATTATCTTAGACAAAAGGATCTTACATAATATGTTCCAATAAAGTATAGCCGTGGATGGGTTGTTTCAGTAATTGGACATGGCACCTGTGCAGGAGGAGTGTAAGACTGGCGCCTTGCAGTGTTTCTTGTCTGAACCAGGTTGGACGTATTGGTATCGAGTGCTGACGCCATGCCTCTTACTAAAGCTTCATGTTTATACTAATCAAATTATTTGAAACGTTTTCAAAACCTCATTTACAAATTATAAAAAATACAGACCGTGTTATCGCAGAATGACCTTTTCGTTGAAATATTTGTTTGTCTCGGGATGATACCAATCTTATCAGGCAGCTTGGTGAGCATGTCAAGGGTTAACACTGTGGAACACTTATTTACTCTCCGTTGTTCCAGACTAGACACGTGTAGTGAGTGAGTGAGTGAGTGGATCAAGATTTATAGTCACATTCCCAATATTTCAGCCATATCGTGATTTTCCTAAGCTATGAACTACAAACACGATAAACACACAATTAAATTATCATAATGTGTCCATGACAGTAAAATAACTACCTGTAACTGCAAAACTAAACATAGTTTATGGACAGTACACCCTAAAATGGGACTGGGATCACAAGCAACTGACGGTAGGTCACCATACTTGGGGCACTGGGACTTACAGTACCTTTGCTACCTGATGGACCCTTAGTGGATTTACACCATACCCTCACCCTGAAGGCACGAAAGAGAGTCGGGAAGTAGTGTATACTGTTTATGTTTAGGATGTATTTAATATGGCTTTGGCTTCGGCTGTGAAAACCTATTTTTGATCTGGTAGTCGAGAAGATATTGTTCTGGATACGATGAAAGTGGCACAAGCCAATCCACAATATCATTGGATCTGTAATTTGTTTATATTATGTTGTACAGATTAAGATTAAAATGCAGCAGAGAGGGTTCGGGTGATCCTGGCACAGTCAGGCTGGTAAAGCTCATCATCAGCTCAGGGCCCTCGTCCCCTAACGCAGCCCAGACAGCGAGTGGGACTTCTCCCAGGAAACGCTGCCTAGTCGAACCCACCAAGAACTTTCCGGAGAATATGGAGGCTCCCCAACACTGCAACCTTCTGCATTACCCAGATTGTCAGAAGGGCTGTGCTCCCAGTGAAGAACCCGGGCACCCGGGTCCATCACATTGCTTTTCTGGCCTCACTAACTGCCGAAGAGGAGAAGAAAGAAGCCCCGCGGGAGAATAGACATGTGTAGAGACGCCTCATTGTTAGCCTCAGGATATATGGATGTTAAGGAAACATTTTCTCTTTCAGTAAAAGAGGACATAGTATGGACTGAGACATTCCAACTGATCTGGACCATATGTCTGAAACTCACACGTCTGTTTAAGGTTTCCATATTTCTGAAGCTCGTACAATTCGCAACACAAGCAGCACCTCTGCACGTACTTACTAGATGAATTTTAACGTATTCTAGATTCAACGTGCAGTAAATGTGCCATGGCGTGACTGGACTATATTTTGTGTTTGCCATCGACTATCAAGAGTACTACGCACAATTACTTACTTAAGTGTGTAAACTGTATTAGTGCCTGCGACACCCGGTGTCTTCACAACACCATCATTCCAAAATGACACGTCAGAACATCGTTCATGTTTCGGGTATGTCATAACATGCACATAGTTTGTAGATTTGTTTTACTGTCGGAATCACCAATCCCGGAAGTCTCCAGTATTGCCTTTTAACACGTGTGATCTGTTGTTGCACACTTTACTTGTTTCATACATCTGTGAGTGGATTGGAACTTCCAAATACTAACGTGTCACGATGGACCAATACAATATTACGTCCTTTCTTTCAAAAGTACCCTAGCTACACAACTTGAAACTGAGATTCTAAATTGTTTCCTAATCACAGCTGATGCTATGGCGATATTCTCCAATTTACAAATATTATGCGTCTTTGACCAATGTCATTGCGCTGAAAAGAAATGAAATTAAACGATGTAATTAAAGCTTTGCCCGGCACTGTGCATTCTTGGAACATTAGGTAGAGCGTTTCTAACAAGTGTTACATCGTTATGTTTGGCGCACTTGATACACTAGATGTGTCATAGGTGTGACACCATGTACAGACGAACGATGTAAACCTGAACTGACCGGATGTACGCATCTCCATGAATGCTTCAAGGCAGAACATACTTGCTTTTGATGTCAGAAGTGTTTGAAAGAACACTTCTTTCTTTGTCCACATTAACATCGAGAACCAGCCTCATGTTGGAAGGAATGTGTAAACATAAATAGTTTTATGTCAAAATAATTCCCCTCACAGATGAGGTCATATAGTTTTATTGGGCAGCAGAGGGACCTCTCTAAATGGAAATGGCTTTGCAACATTTGTTCCTGCGATAAATAATCAATGAGCCAATGGGTCGACAAAAATGCTGAAGTACAATCATGGACGTATTATATAAGATACATTATATTCATCAGATATATTCAGAAATTAAAAAGCACATTTATCATCACATTTGAGCGTTTTGGGGCTCATCAGCATTGGCAAGTCAAACTGGTTGACCAAACCATGACTAGCAGTCAGTGTGACGTCATACGTACCCTCAGTGTGACATATAGTTAACTGACCATATCGCTCCACGTCAACGATTCCCGTTACGGGGCCTATGGTATATCTCTATATACTCTCCCAAGCAGGGTGTCATGCGGAATCAGACTGACATGGCATTAGCTTTGACTCATAAATTGATTCTGTATATGCTCCTGAGTTGACGTTTTATATCAAATGCAGCACTCTCTTCATGCATGAACAAAGCGTATTACTACATTCGACATGAATATTATCTTGGTCATTGACAACAAAATAATTTCTGATTCCATAATAAAAACACGTCCTTTATATAATTAGTGAATGTGGTCTACCAAGTACCTTAAATCAGCCGTTAATATCGTTTATCTTCATGTCCAAGCAGTCTAGGCGATAACGCGTATTTCACCGCAAATCCTGCACTGGAAGTTTATTCCTGGAGATGAAGACATTAACCTATTCTTAAACACTGAAACAAGAAAATCTTGTGGAATGAGAATCGTAACTCGACTGCGCCCCACCACCTATGTCTAAATGCGGTTACCTAACAAACACCCTTGCAGAGATAGAGCTGTCGGAATGGTGTACTAAGCAGGTTAGAACGTATCAGTTGTACATGGTGCGTGGTTCTCAGGAGAGACGGGAATTTAGCTGAAGACAGGCAGGTTCTTTTGAGAAAACGGTCGCAATCATGTTACAGGAATCACCAGAGATCAAATTATATGAGAAGATGAAGAAATTTCCAATCTGCTAGCATCCAAATAGAATTTAGTGATTCGTTGCTTTGGGGCTATTTTCTGTGAACAATGAACAGTGCATTCAATAAAGTAGTTTCCGGGATGGAATTAGAACGGGACAGCGTCTCTTGTGTCAACAGATTCGAAAAACCAAGATCTGTCTTGTTTGCGAAGTTCAGGGTTAGTTTCTGTAGAAGATCAATGCCAATTCAACCTTATTAGCCCTGCAACACACACACGCAGAATATATCTCTCTGCCAATGACAAAAGCGAGAAACACTTGCAATCATCTGAAACCTGACATGTCCTAAAAACCTTCAAGGTAGTGTGTAGTGTGTCGTGAGAAAATGTATGTATCAGACATAAAATATGTAAACTCCAAGCAGTATTAGTAGTATATAGTCTAGTTCATGGTTTTATTATAATCTTCCTTAATGGCCATTTATTTCATCATGTGAACTATAAACATGGATGAAATAAAGCACGCCACAATCCGTATCGTACGTTAGATACTTACTCCTCCTCCTGTTTCTGGCGTCTGTTTCTGGTGTCTGGGAAGCCATGGTTGTCCGTCACTAAGACTTGGGTATCTTCACTCTCATACCGATACTGGCTTCAGTCGAGACTCCTTGCTGCACAGTGCAGTTGTACAAGTGCAGTAGATAGTGAATTAACATTTCAAGGCGATAGCTTCTTATCCATTGTTTAAGTCTGACAGCTGTATTGAAACAAAACAATGCCAAACAATACGAATACCTGTCAACATAAAAAATAAGATTGCTGAAATAATGCAGATTTAGATAAACAACTAGTAAGGAACCTTGAAACCTGAAACAATTAAAAAACAAAACAACAAACAGAACTGGCTATAGATCGTCAACAACTGAATAGTGTCACCGCACTAGAAAGCACGGGGACTTAGATTACCTTTGTTACCTACATGGACTACAGCTGGGTTAATACCATCCCATCCCTTCAGATGTTAACCATTATAGACAGGTCTCGCGAATTAACATATATTCTATGATTTTAAACCAGGTAACGTTACATTTGCTGTGATGGATGTAGTCTCACATACACTCCCAGGAGGATACAAGGACTAGCAATCTCGGTGAATTCATTCTATTCCGTGTTGTCTGAACATCATTTTTTTAACTCACTATACAAAGCCTCTATGTAAGAAGAAGTATAACCTAAACTTCACATATGAACCACTAAATAAAGTCAGCAGTTGCCTGAACTGAAGAATGTCTTATGACCTCGGTTTGTGGTCAAATCGTTCGCTCTGAAGATCCGGGTGCGGTTGTCCACATGGATGCAACATGTGAAGCCCAGTTTTGATGTGCCCCGTCGTGATGTTGATGGAATATTGCTAGAAGCGACGTAGAGGTAGAAGAGGTTATATTGCTTACAAACAGAAACAATATTTATCTTAATTCCAAACCATTATTTGGTTTTCCTGTAAATAGACAACTTGCAAAAGTGAGACGCAAGCGAATATTGGAAAACACGTGGCATCAAAACTACGGGAAACGTTTGAAACAACATGCTAATGGATATGAAAAACATAATAGGAGACTATTAAAACTTGAGATTGATTTTTGAGAAATGAAATGAATTATGGAAATTGAGATAAATGGAGTTGATAAAAAAATAACAGGCAATTAAACTGCCCACATACCTTGGAGACCGGTAACGAATATTACCTTGCATATTGTGACCGGACGAAGCTTTGGAAAGAAAGATTCCATTTCAAGCGGCTCGTAGTTTATGTTGCGTAGCGTTCCGAGTATAATTACAGACGGTGCTTCCCGCCAAAACTATTGCAGTTTTATTTTAGTTGACAGAAAAACATGCCTATTCATCATACATTGACATAAGATTAGGAATAACCAGGAATTGGGCAGGTGAAGAATGTTTACAAACCATGATACCATCATGTCCTTGTTTGAGTATTGCTGACTACGGCCTCGGCCAACACAGAGAATATTCCAATCTTTATGGTTCTCTGTGCTTAGACAGCAGGGCACCCATGAAGAGCCACCTCCTGGTGGTGGGTGCTGGGTAACGCTAAGTGCTCTTCTCCCGTGTGGACCCGTGACAGAATGTGTCCACAGCACCCCAATTGCTTGTCGTAAGAGGCGACTAAATTGGGCAACCTGTTGGCCCTGGGTTGCGTCCCGTGTCGGTGGAGGACGGGAACCTGGTGGTTGAGGGCAATTGGGCTTTTAACTGCGTTCCATTTGCCCAACACACCACTTTGGCCCTTACTTCACCTAGACGGGTGGTTGAATTGGCCCGATTCAACCAATCGGCTGGTCATGCCAAGCCCTGTGCATGGACTGTCTATCTGCCATTGCACAAATTTGATTTGGAATTGTTTTAAATTTCGGAATTGGCAATACTGATGATTTGTAACTTGTTTGATTGTAAATTATGATAATATGAAATTTGCCTAGAGTCTTATGCCAGAAGGCGATGGCTCATGGGCCAATCTGGTAGATTAATTTATTATAATTCTTCTACTGGAGTATATCATCCGGGTATCCTTGGTGCTGCAAGGTGGAGGCCCGCTTGCTTTAGCACTGTCCTTGTGATACTCCGTGGTGGGTGGGGAGCTCGGATGATGAACCATATTACACCAATCATGGCTTATGAAATACCAATAAAAAAAACAAAACGTCCACTTGAAATTGATCCTGTTGATGCTGATCATAGGCCGTCTCTATCGATTGAGTATTGGCCACGTTTCCTCCTTATTGAGACTCCGGAAAAGACACCATTGAAGTTGAACTCTTTCGCAGTGTCAAAGGGTATTCAAGGTATTGCAGGAGATGTTAAGAACATTAGACGCTTACGTTCGGGTGCCTTACTAATTGAGTGCAGCAAGAAACAACAAGCAACCAAACTTGATGAGTATTGAATCTTTTGTGGGAAAAAACAATGAAACATTCCAAACGAATACCTATCTGTTTTCTTTTTCATCGCCAAATGCTCCAAAATCAGTGAAGGCAGGTTACTGCAATATCCAAGTTGAAACGTACATCCCCAATCCACTCAGATGTTTTAAATGCCAGAAATATGGACACGGTGTAAATACCTGCACATTGTCTGTTGTGTGTGCTCACTGTGGTGAGAAGACACACACAACGGAAGATTGTGACAATGATTTTAAAACATGTACCAACTGCTCAGGCGACCATTCTTCTTCTTTGAAACAGTGTCCAATCTGGAAAGAGCCAATGGCAATAAATAGACTAAAGTTTACCCAAAACATCTCTTTTTCTGAGGCAAAAAAAATGGTGAAGCGATCTGACCTTACAGAAAGTTATGCTACAGCAGCAAACACATCATCTGTGCGCAGCAATAAAATAACAAAATCATCTACAAGCTGCCAAACTACCTTCACTTGGGTCAATTGTGACTCTCCACAACCTTTATACCCAGCTATGTCATCACAGACTGAGGAATCACTTCCTGGAACATCAAAGTCTTCTTCTGATCATAAATTATCTTCACAGTCACGCATTGAGTCTCATTTGACAGCTGATAGACAACAAACTGCTAAAGGCAAACCAAAGCCTAAGCCTGATGCCTCAAAACAACAAAGTGGCAGAACTCCTAAAGGGTCACAAAATAAAATTCAGTTGTGGAATTAATATGGGTCTCTTGAAGATATGGACGTTTCTGAAAACGTCCATTCTAGGGCACATAGCTTGTCGCTCTCCAAAAGAGTGCGGGGTAGATCCCCAATAAATCCCCCCAAAAGGTAGTTTATTCAAATAATATTGTACAGTGGAACTGCAGAGGATTGAGGACTAATTTACATGAATTACAGCTATTAGTCCAAGATTTTACACCTTCAGCGATATGTCTCCAAGAGACATATTTAAAACAAACAGATACATTTGACCTTCGTCATTTTAATGCATATCATTGTTTTTCACCTCCGGGTGATAGAGCCACTGGCGGGTCATCCATTCTCGTCAGACAAAACGTTATTCAAAGCCCTGTTTCACTTAATACTAATATGCAGGCTCTTGCTGTGGGAATTACTTTACATGTAGCGTTTACGCTATGCTCACTCTATATTTCGCCATCTTCGACGTTTGCCAAAACTGATCTTCAAGCCCTGTATGACCAACTCCCGAAGCCATGTATTATAATGGGAGATTTAAATGGGCACAGCCCACTCTGGGGTAGTGTAACTACAGACACTTAAGGCAAATTGTTGGAGGACTTTTGTTCTGATTTATGTATTTATAATGAGGGTTCCAACACATATTTACACCCTGGTACAGGGACCTATTCTGCTCTTGTGTAACTCCATCCGAAGTTCCTCCATCATCAAGACGAAATTTTAAAAAGGCTAACTGGGATTTATATGAAACACTGTGTGCTGAAAAACTTAAACCTGAACGTTTTATTGACGTTCCCGATGCTATTAAATGCTTTTCTGATCAACTGAACTCCATAGCTGATGTTTGTATCCCAAATTCCTCTGTAGTTCCACACATAAGAAAACCATGGTTCAACGACTGCAAACAAGATAGGAAGGCAAGGAAAAAGGCAGAACATTATTTCACCATCCTATGGTGCATAATTGAAATAAATTGAAGATTTTAAATGCTAAAGCACGGCGTACTTTTAAACAGAACAAACGCCAATCTTGGCAAAATTATGTATCCAAAATAAATTCTCGGACACCCATGTCCAAGGTATGGAACATGGTCCAAAAAATCAAAGGTAAAGGTACTAAATCTACTGTCCATCATCTTAAATATGGAGATCAATTGCTTACTTATAAATCAGATATTGCTAATAAACTAGGTGAAACCCTTGCTAAACATTCTTCCTCTTCTAATTATATACCTAAATTTCAGCAATATCAAAAACAACAAGAAAAAAAAACTATTAATTTCAATTCTGATAATGGGGAAGATTATAATGAAACGTTTTCTATTCATGAACTCCATACTGCTCTTGATCAAGCTCATGATACTGCTACAGGAGCTGATAACATACATTATCAACTCCTGAAACATCTACCAGAATCCTGTCTTGAAAGTCTCCTAAATATTTTTGATGATATTTGGACATCGGGCAACTTTCCTCCCTCACGGCGTGACGCCATAGTAGTACCAATACCTAAACCTGGACGTGATCATACCGATCCATCCAATTATCGTCCGATTTCATTAACAAGCTGTGTTTGCAAGACCATGGAACGCATGATAAATAATCGACTTGTTTGGTACTTGGAAACTAATAACCTTATCACAGATATACAATGTGGTTTCCGTAAAAACAGAAGTACTGTCGATCACTTAGTGCGTTTAGAATCATTTGTTAAAAACGCACTAATTAACAACCAACACGCTGTGTCTATCTTTTTTGATCTTGAAAAAGCATATGACACTACTTGGAAATATGGTATTTTAAGAGATTTACATGACTTCGGGTTGCGAGGCCGTTTGCCTGAATTTATAGCCAAGTTTTTAAATAACAGACAATTCCAGGTCCGTGTGGGTTCTACCCGGTCTGATCATTACAATCAGGATCAGGGTGTTCCACAAGGCAGTATTTTGTCTGTCACTCTTTTCAGCATCAAGATCAACAGTTTATCTAAAGTTTGAAACGATTCAATTGATGGGTCGTTATTTGTGGATGATTTTAATATTTCTTGTCGTGGTACAAATAGGCATACCATTGAACGGCAATTGCAGTTGTGTTTAAACAAGATTAATAAATGGTGTCTTGAAAACGGCTTTAGATTTTCCAAATCGAAAACTAACTGTATACATATTTGTCGTAAATACAAACCACAAAAAGACCCTGAACTGTCTCTAGATGGGACGCCCATTAAAGTTGTGAAGCAAGCCAAATTTTTGGGCCTAATCTTTGATTCACATTTAACTTTTTTACCACATATTAAATCACTTAAAACTAAATGCCTGAAAGCACTTGACTTGTTGAAAGTTGTTTCAAATTCAAAATGGGGAGGGGATCAAGCTACCGTTCTCCATCTATATCGATCACTCGTTCGTTCTAAACTTGATTATGGCTCCATCGTCTATGGTGGAGCCTGCAAAAGCAATCTTAAACTTCTTGATCCTGTCCATCACCAAAGTCTAAGACTTTGTCTTGGATCCTTCAGAACTTCGCCTATTGATAGTCTTTACGTTGAGGCCGGTGAAGCATCTCTTGCACAACGCCGTAACAAATTATCTTTACAATATATCACAAAACTATACTCTAACAAATCTAACCCTGCATATAATGTCTTCAATCCTCTTTATGAGGATTTATATGGTAAAAAGTGTTCTCTTGTTCCACCTCTTGGGCTCAGAATAAAGCCCTTTGTTGCTGCTGCTGGTATTGAGCTGGACAGTATAACTCCCTTCCCGTCTTCTTTCTTCTCCCCCTTGGCAGCTGGTTAGACCACAGGTTGACCTAACATTAACTACATTAAAAAAATCAGAAACGAATGAATTACAGTATAAACAAGAATATAATCAATTGAAACATAGATATAACAATTATAAATCCTTAGTTACAGATGGATCCAAGGACGGTGGCGCAGTTGCTTGTGCTACTGTCATTGGATCCAGAACAATATCTTCTAGATTACCAGATAATAGTTCTATTTTTACAGCAGAAGCTAACGCCATATTGACAGCTCTTGAAATGCCTGAAAGCACTTGACTTGTTGAAAGTTGTTTCAAATTCAAAATGGGGAGGGGATCAAGCTACCGTTCTCCATCTATATCGATCACTCGTTCGTTCTAAACTTGATTATGGCTCCATCGTCTATGGTGGAGCCTGCAAAAGCAATTTTAAACTTCTTGATCCTGTCCATCACCAAAGTCTAAGACTTTGTCTTGGATCCTTCAGAACTTCGCCTATTGATAGTCTTTACGTTGAGGCCGATGAAGCATCTCTTGCACAACGCCGTAACAAATTATCTTTACAATATATCACAAAACTATACTCTAACAAATCTAACCCTGCATATAATGTCTTCAATCCTCTTTATGAGGATTTATATGGTAAAAAGTGTTCTCTTGTTCCACCTCTTGGGCTCAGAATAAAGCCCTTTGTTGCTGCTGCTGCTGCTGGTATTGAGCTGGACAGTATAACTCCCTTCCCGTCTTCTTTCTTCTCCCCCTTGGCAGCTGGTTAGACCACAGGTTGACCTAACATTAACTACATTAAAAAAATCAGAAACGAATGGATTACAGTATAAACAAGAATATAATCAATTGAAACATAGATATAACAATTATAAATTCTTAGTTACAGATGGATCCAAGGACGGTGGCGCAGTTGCTTGTGCTACTGTCATTGGATCCAGAACAATATCTTCTAGATTACCAGATAATAGTTCTATTTTTACAGCAGAAGCTAACGCCATATTGACAGCTCTCAAATATATTCAAAGACACCCGAAACGTAAACAGTATATAATATATTCCGACTCTCTTTCCTGCCTTCAGGCTATTAAAAATATTTCTTGTAAACATCCACTTTTAATTGAAATTATTGAACTGTATAATACTCTTGCTACTGGCCAATACGACATCGTCTTTTGTTGGTTACCCAGTCACGTAGGTATTTCTGGGAATGTGATGGCTGATCTTGCTGCCAAGGCAGCACTCAACAAATCTGTGACACCACTTCTTCTTCCATATTCAGATTACAAAGCTTGCATTAGAACGTATATCCGTGATCTGATGCAGAAGAAGTGGGACACTCAAGTAGGTATCAATAAATTACATGAAATAAAACCGTATATTGGCTACACCTACTTGGGTTGTCAGTCCAAATTTGAGGAGGTCATCATGCGACGATGTCGTATTGGCCACACAAGATATACACATAAATATTTGCTTAAAGGTGAGGATCCGCCGTTTTGTATCCCTTGTGATGAAAGAATCACAGTCAAGCATATCCTGCTTGACTGTGTTGAGTATTCCATTACAAGGGATCAGTATTTTAATTCACGAACTCTGAAGGATCTTTTTAATAACACAAGCTCTCATTTAATCATTGCATTTTTAAAAGAATTAGATTTATTGACAGAATTGTAAATAGATAAATATTTTATTATTGGAAGTTTAAATTGGTAACTGTGCTTGTTAGTGGCTGTATCCTCAAAGGGGGTTGAAGTACTGTAAAACTATTGTCCCCCTGAGAGGGTACGTAAGTCCACAAACATTCAAAGTAAATTCAAACTTTCACGTTTTTAATCGTAGCATAAGTGTCGTTTTATTTGCATGGTTAGATTTCCCAAACTGCTGATGGCTGAGGGGATGATGTAAATCCAGCAAGGGTCCATGCAGGTAGCAAAGGTACTGTAAGTCCCCATGGTCCCTAGTATGGTGATCTACTTTCAGTTGTTAGCAATCTATAGCCCATTTTTATCTTGTATTGTCCTCTATAGATAAATTGTTTTAGGTATAGTTACTAGTTTTATATTCTACTCTGTGATATTCTAGTTGTTTTACTGTCCTTCGTTGACAGGTTTTATAATAGATAGATATATATATTGCATTTCAGTATTAAATTTTCTCGTCACGATATGGCTGAGATATTGTCGATGTGACGTTAAATATCAACTCACTCACACACTCACTTAGACAGCAGGGTGCACTGTCTCAGGTGGTCAGGTGGTGTAATGCTTGCGGACAATTTCAAATCAGCTCTGGCCTTTTAATGGTTCGGAAACATGTTCCTAAATAAAAGTCTGAGTAAGCTCTGAACTATTACAGAACTTTTCCGTGTCCATTGATCTTGTCAGAGGCATGTAGTACAAAGATAAGTTGTATGTATATGACTCCATCTTCTGTTGCGTGTGCGTGCTGCTGTGTACCATATGGGTAATATCGTAAATCATAGATGTGACAGTTTCAATTTCATCCCTTCAAGGGAGATCTCACATAATATGTTCCAAAGCGCACAGCTCACATCCTTAGGAAGGTTTGACATGCCAGCTTTGTACAAAAAGAGGCAGGAAGACCGGCGCCTCAGGTTGGACGTACGGTTATAGAGCGTTGACACCACGTCCTCGATAAAGCTTTGCCTTTACACTAATCAAATTGAGTATTTAGTATTTTGAATGCTAATCGTCTTTTATCCTATCATATAAAGTGCATCCAACGGCAATCGTGCGTTTTGTGAAAATAGTAGCTAGCCTACACTTATCTAATTTTGATATGGTATTGCATTAAATTCGACAAACATAATGTGGCATTGTCGTTGTCAGTATGCGAAGCAAATCAACTGGAATAATACTTTTATGAACCCAGACAAATATGGCTACCGACTAGTCATCAAGTCTTTCCAAATCCAAGAGTCACACATAAAGATATACCGATATACTTTCATCAAGTGTGGTGAATGGGATCAGCATGGGCGATGATCCACGATCATGACGAAATCCATCTTAGAAGTCGATAATATGTCGAGGCAATACATGATATAATCAACGGTCCATATGTCAGGGAAACTGACATCTCCTAGCCAAACGGTTTTCAAGGATTCCAAAAGAAATGTTACACCAAAGTAATATACACCAGCGCTTCACTTGAAACTGTAACTGTGGACTTATTTGTTGATGGACATAGACACATATGGCTACCGAGAAATCAAGTATTTCCAAATCCAAGAATCGCCGATACAAGCACTATGTTGACATGAACACTTGATATATCATGTCATTGTTTTGTCACTATTAAGAGATGGCTGCCGATGTTCTGGAGTGGACGACGAGTTTGAAGACCTGATAAGTATATACAATTTGTAATCATGGATAACCATCCGTCAACGTTTCCAGGTGAAGACTAAACAGAATAGAAGCATTTAATGTCTTCGAACCCCAGAGGCAGAGTGTCCGCCGGTTAGCAGAAGCGACAATAGCTCAAAGGCAGGGAGTGACAAATTATTTTGTAAACGTTTGTAAACGGAATGGTATAATGGACAGTTTGAAGTGCTGGGAATCACATTTACCCCCAAACCGTGCTGATGTATGGGTGATTAATAAAAGAAAAAGGACTGGAAGAAGTAAACGAATTATTTGGAGTATGGGGGAAAAAGACACAAAAGATTAGCCCTCTCAAAATTGGTACATATTCTCAGTCAATCCTCTAGATGAATGTATCAAATCCCTAGATAATATATTTTCAGATTCATTTTAAAGGGAAAAAATGACGAAATACAAAGAACCAATATGAAAAGACTAAAAAGTGAAGACGGACTGGGCATGGCTGATATAAAGACATCCAGTGAAATTATTCACTCTAAAACTTTACGAAATAAAACCATCTGACAATAATCCTTGTAACATACCAGATAATGATATCTTAAATTATACAGCAAAGATCGACAAAATACGGAACACTGAAATCTCTTATTGGAAAGGTGTTTTAAAAGCATATAACAATTACTGAGAAAGGTTTAATGTTGAATCTGACAATTATGATCACATTCTTGCAAAAACAATATGTCTCAATAATCAATAATTATTCAAACCCTTGCAATGTTGTTAGGCTGACAAGGGTTAGTGACAGTAAAAGACTTGATAAGCAGTTCTGGAATGATCTTAATTAAAATCATTACAAAATTTGCTACATGGTTTTGTATATTACATAATGATACATCACTAAATCACATATTTATAGAAACATGTCAATTCATTAAATATAAAAATACATTCATCAACTATAAAAAGGTATTAAAGGAGATATTTTCTGTGGAAAACAAGTCTTTCAAAGAGGATCAATCAATATGTAATTCAGTCATAAAAAAATATTCAGCATATAATTATTATTACATCTTTACAGCAATTTACTGTATTACCTTTACTATATAAGCTGTTACTGTATAGCTTTGATGTTGACTTAGTAACCATGGAAACAAATGATAAATGAACATGTTAATGTACACGTGACAAGATCTGTTCCACGTCAACAAGAAATTCCTGTTAAAAGCAGACTTGATTGTACAACTGTGACCACCTGTACGAAGATGCATGTAAAGAAATCGAGTATGGTCCGGACAATCCAATATACGATACGAGAACAAGGCATTGTTTGTGAATGATTAAGAACTATTTATAATACCAGGTGAGTGTGTTCTGATCCATACGCTAAGTCTAGTCAGTTGTTATATAACAGAGATTGTAAGACTGTTCGACATGAAAGGGAGGTTAACCGTTGAAAAGTTGGAGCAATCCGTTTCGTGACACAAGACTGTGGAGAGTTTAGATCACTCTGACTCGAGTTGCTATTGTTCTCGATCATTAAACATTAAAGTAAGCCACCTGTATCAGTGGTTGTCACAGCTAGTACCATCACACGTCCCTATGCTTGAAAACATCATCGTTCACAACTTCCACCGAACATCTTCCATGTATCACCTCTGTCACGACATGAACATGGTTTATGGACTTCGTGACTGTTGTACTGTTGGCATTACGATTCCTGATAGTCAAGAGTGTGGATCTCTTGACACGTGCGTTGTCTCATGCTTGACGTACTTGACACCTGGCTACATCTTAGGTTAGATCGCAATATTGACTACTGAAACTTCAAAAGGGCCTTTACGATATTCCGTTTTTGATTCCGTCAATCTAGACGTACAGTGGCGTTGATGTTTATATACTGGTTTGAGAACTGGATTGGAATTTTTTTTCCAAATCAAGGCAGATTTCTACATAGGAAGAAGAGGAAATTAGGTTTTAAAGTTAACGTGCACGCAGAAGGTCAAGAGTCAGAGAGGGAGAAGTGGTATTCAACATGATATAAACCATCTTACAAAATGTGTTTGAAATACCCCGTGGTGACAAATCCAGATAAGACATTGATTTAAGCAAATATTGTTGTTGAGCTAGGCCTCAACCACAACCTTTATCGACTCATTTGTCAAGATTCTTTCATCCTGCTTTCTATTCTTATAGTTTGGATGGTTGCTATGGTGATATTTCCCACTTCCAATTTCGAAATATAACGTGCCTTTGCCGATGGCATTACACGAGGTACACAGGTCGGCGCTGTATGTAAACGTGGAAATGAAGAAATGACATTAAAAGATCGTGAAATTAAAGCTTTGTCTTGCACTGTGTATTCTTGGAACAGTAGGTAGAGCGTTTTAATGAATGATACATCGTTATGTTTGACGTACTTGATAGAAAAGATTTGCCATATGTGTGATGATTTGTTCTGAGTAAGGAAGACGAATTAATCAGTGATCTGACACCACGTTCAAACGTTTGGATAATTTGGCAAATAATACAGCCCTAATCTCATGTTTGAACGAAATCTGAGTCTTTAAACATAACTTTAAGGCAACATGGTTGCAGATGAGGTCATCTCGTTCATTAGGATAGCAGAGAGATTTCTGATTGTGGAACGGATTTTGTTACTTGTTGTGCGTTGCCTTTTGCTCCTCGTATTTTGATGTGAGAGTAGCAGCGCGGTCTAAGTGTTCGCCCGGCACATCGGAGGAGACCTAGGTGTACGCCTGAGTACAGTTACCGGAATAATGTCACAGTGTCGTAAAAAGTTAAAGCACTCACAGACTTATATTGCCTTCAACGAATCTCTTTGATGGATGGTGCAGTCGTACAATTACAGTAATTGATCGATGAAAACAGACTGGATGTAATGGGATTAGATGGAAATATCTGGTTAATAGTCTCTCTGAGTCATTATATAGTTTTGCAGACTGTATGTGTAAGCAATGCCCAGAACGATTACCATGTTTGGTGTGTTACATGAATACACACACTTCTGAGTAGTATGGTTTCTGGTTTCAGGACTGACAAAAATATTCCATTTTTTGTATATTCTACACTTACAGCCTTCCCTATCTGATCAGGCTATGATTCTCTGCATAATGTATTTGTCGTGAGATGATTTTGTTTTGTAGAAAATAGAATGAAAGTTGGTCTGATATACATACATACATACATACATACATACATACATACATACATACATACATACATACATACATACATACATACATACATACATACATACATACATACATACATACATACATACATACATACATCTACGCCGCGAAAATCTTATAAATGTACTTGATCTCAACTATGTACAAATATGAACAAATGATAAAAAACTGTTGATTTCATGGCATCAATATGGTGCCATCACCGAGCTTCAGTTTAACCTATCGTCAGTTTACACTTCAAGGATTAAATGCAATGGCCAGTTTACACGCAAGAAAAGACTTAAAAACTGTAGCTTAGTCATGGAAACAAACATAGCAACTACGTAGTGCTGACAAATATTATCGTATGTCGTTCGCAAGTGCGGTCATACAAGATGCTGGCATACAATCATGAAGGCAATCACACTGCTATTAATAATCGGGCACAGTGTCAATGTCTGGTGTAACCTCTGCCAGCTGCAATAACATCCTGCCCCTCTTTCTCTTTAACTCTATCAGACGTTGGTTTTGATGTTGGGATATTCCGTTCCATTCTTCATAGATGGCCACCCGTCAAGAACTCGTCTTTCTTCCGGCCACTGGACCATTCTCCTGACATTTCAGTCACGTTGCCCTTAACACCAAGTTAGTCGTGTTGGTTTATACTTTGGGGATAACAACGGCGTTTGTTGATCGTCTAGCTCGATACTCGGCCACTTTTAGACGGATTATTTTGGACCTTTCTGTCGCACTAACGGGCGACATGGAAGCGTTTGTTTAAACACTTCCTTGACATAATCAAATTATTTTCATTCAGTGAAGGGTTGGTTGACTGATTAATTTTTTAAAGACGCAAAGTACAATATTCCAGTGACTGTGGTCTGTAAATAATCGAGTCTGGATCAACATCATGAACATCGTTCTGCTCAATTTGGGCATTAATGTGTTAATCAAGTCAGTGAACTTTACCACCCGATATCACCAGCCACCTCAGCTACAAGCATCGGTTACTGTAAAAAACAACCTGGTTCTGTTTAGAAATTCAGATTTCAGTCAACATTAACTTATTTATTGCCAAATAATCAGAACGTATGAATATTGTGTCTTATCTCTAAATCATATTGTCTTGCTCTCACAGGAGTACGCATGGCACATATAGAACATTGTTTCTATCAGGTAAGTCAAACATGCATATATTCAGAGTGGCTTTGTACCATGTGTTACGCCATCGGTAACAACACGTAGAGTCGTGACAAATGAATTCATTCTACTAGCGTTTGTGGCCAAACTCAACAACAGTATTTGCTAAGGTCAATGTATTTTCATGATTTGATACTACCAAGACTATCAGTATGTCAGTCTCATTCTTCGTGCCATTTATAACGAGTTAGATACCCCTTCTTCTTCGACACTTGACCTTGGGGTGAATGTTAATAACTTCATGCTCACCTTATCGTACAAACTGTCCTCAGTAGAACAGATTTAAGGGTACTCAACTCCAAAGCTTCTCAGTTTCCATTCACTTCTCCAGCCATTATGGTTTCAGGTGCCCTTTTGTAATTCTAAATAACCTTCGGGGTCTTTTGAGTTTGTTTAATGTGCCTTTTGTTTCGGTTTACTATTTGTCTTGTTTGTACATGTTTTACGTGTTGAATCAAGATTATTTCTTTACATTAACCGGACGCTGGATTGTCTCTTGGCAGAAGTAGCTTCTACTGCTGAAATGGCAGTCATAATTGTATGTCTGCTCTTACAATTCTACTTAATGACATTTTCATTTGTGTGATAGCATCAGTAAACTTGATATATTACATACGGACAGAATGTCTCCTGCTAATAGTAACAGCCGCTTTCTCAGCTACGAGATACGTGTGTGTTCATTGTGCTCACTCACTGACTCATGTAAAACAGATAGGCAAATCAAGACGTAGTGATGCACCAGACAGTACACTGACTCAAGAGATTGTGTTCAAGCTGAAGCTTCATCTTTACCAAAGTATACCTGATGACTGTTGTTTTCCTGCCGTAACTTTGGAGTTCTGAAATTGTAACATATCTGGTCTCCCGGAGAGAAGCGCATGCCATGTTGCGTTCAGCTGTGGAAGTTTCCTTCGAGGATTCTGATTTCCTCATTTAGTCAGTATATCTCTGCCTTTGGGTTAAAAGCAATAATTGTCTATGTCAGTTTGGACTGAATCCTATTTTGCATTGATACGCCGTGACATGATTAGAATGTTGTTCAAAGCAGTCTTCAGACTTGGCTGTTTAATCTTACAATTTTGATATTCATAAATCGCATTTATTGAAAAATGCAGACACTTCCATCACGCACATAAACATGATTTGACGCTCAGATCTCATCGTTAGACTCAGCGGAATCACATGACGACTTAACAGCGTCTTGAAGTGGCTTCCCTTGTCTATGAGTGAGACTGATCAATGTGTACCCCGGTATACGACCGGACGGTTTGTGTTTAAGTCTGACGTCATCTTGTCACAAACAACTTGTGCCGTTCCCTCAGATGAAAGCCACACATGAAGATTTCCCATAAACCTTATATTCCTTAATTTTAACCGCTTAAACGTGACAGTTGATTTAACCTTTGTAACTGCATTTGTTTTCACGTGAGCATGTGAAGCTATTCATATATGGGGAACTATGGTGTACACGTTCATTCCTGGCCAAAATGCACGGCAAGATTCTCGAAATGCTTCCCTCACTTGCAGCCGTTCTATTGACATCGTATTTGTGTTATTGTCATGAAACATCAACAAATGTCTATCTTCCACCTCTGTAAACATCGCTTATGTCTTTCTCTATTGTATTTAACACCTTGGGATTATATTGTGCGTTCCAACTGTAGGTGTAACTGAACAGCCATGCTTTCCTATACTCTCCTACTTAGCTTTGACATGAACTTTTGCCTTCTTCATAATCCACAAAGTATTTCAAATCCGAAGACCTGTGTGGCGTCACTGCGGGGAGACATACGCCATTCCTATGTCTGACATTTCAGGGATGCAATTCGTGTAGACAATGTTTGACGAAAGCCTGTGTTTGCCAGAACACATCACTAATCTTTTGTGTTACTAGTTTTGAATAAGAGGTATCAACATAGCCAGCGCTGTGATCCGCTGCTTCACAATGACGAAGGAAGTGTGAAGGAAGTGCGATTTGACGTCCCCGTTGACAGCATATTACGTTGTGAACATCTATCCCGTGAATGGGTTCATGTTTGAATTGTCGTCCAATGACCACTGCATGGAGTGCACCCAATGTCGCCGTAATGGTGAACATATTCCAGTCCTGGTTTATGCCAGTATCCAGTTGTAATACTTTGGTATCCGCACGGGGACTTGTAATGTCCAATATCTTCTTGGTAAGGTGAGGTAAGGTCACTAAAGAGAATAGGAGGTCTGGTTCGAATACGCATCTTGGTATGTCCAGGATTGGTTTGTTTCGGGTCTTTGAGGTATAGCTTGTTTCCCCTGTATTTCTTTAACTTCACATTTTATCTGGTGGTATCAGTCAACCACTTTGAACAATCGGCTGTATGTGTACCCGTGAAGTTATCTTCACATACTCTATGCAGTCTCAATCCAATCGCCACAGTGTCGAAACATCCACGGGCAATACGAAGTCGGAATGACATCAGTATGTTTTCTACTCCTGCTGCTAGGTGTTGTCTGTGGAGTATTCTATTGTGATTCATGTACTATTTGCTAATGTTCATGGACAATCCTATGTAAGCCACAGTCTGTATGTCCAAAACAATATGAGGTCTTACTGAGGACACAGGATGTTAGTGTCAAGAAATGTCTTATGCAAGAAATAGAATCTTTGAAAGACAGGTAAATGCATCATAAGATTGAGAACTTGTCATTGTGTTTCAAATACTTTGCACTTGTGATAAATGTCCTTAAGCACAGTTCCAAGAGTAATTTAATGTGCCAGGATTACCTGACGTCAGTACACCACCACTGTGAATGTCAGCCGTGTTCCCATACTGCACGTGCACCTGTGATATCTTGTTGAAGTAAACCTGATAATATCGGAGCCTTTGTCAGTCGTACCATATAACGATACAACGAAACAGCGGTTCTTGGTCATGTTAAACTAAACTCCCGGAGTCCCCGTTTCATTTACTCGTTCACACATACCTTCCTACTAATATCATAAAGGAAATTTGCGGGGGACAAGAAATACTGATGTGACCTTCTTTAATTGTAACAATGATCAGAGGCAGATCATCCTTTCGTTTTAGGCGCATTTCATTTTGTAGATTCATACTGTAGATACATTGGATGGTTGACACATTGCTTATGCTTATTCATGATGAAATTGGATTCCGGTCTGCAAGTGGAGCTACTGTTCTCTGTCCACAGTGTCTGGCAGCTTGAAGTCCTTCCATCGAATCGATCTTCATAAAGAATCGCTATGCTGGTTTCAGAGGTAACTACAGAATGAGTACCTGAATTCAATAATTGTCTTTAAAAATCTCATATCGCTTGTTTGGCGACACACCTCCTTACAGTCACTGAGTGAAGATCTCAAGGGAAATACTCCACAAATCTTAAGTGGATAACTATGATATGAGATTTGCCAGTACTGCAAACCAAAATTACTTTTGATTGCAAGTTGACTGTGAAAACGTCTTTGAAGTTAAATTGGAGAGTAGCGAATGACGTTTAAAGATAACGAATGGCTTCGAAACCATGAAGAATGTCTAATATTAATCCAACCCCCATTGTCATCCTATTTCTATCATTTAAAGCTTGGGGCTAATCACTATCAAGGAATTACTTCCTGTCAACGTCAAGAAACACAAGATTGAAACCTGCATTCACGTGGACATATGGGCTGACTACCTGATAACTGTCAGTTGTCTTTGTATTCACAGAATGAAACGGGTACCGCATGAGCAACGATATGTTGTCAATCAACTTGGATTTGCAAGACCACATGGAGAAAATGAAAATTCAAATGCCTAAGTTTCTCATCTGGAAAGCGTTCTATATACATACATCGATACAATATTACAATGTTTCTATTCCTTTTGAGACAGCAAGCATCCATTTGTCATGCTGCCAGACACATCTTCAAACCAGAATGGCGGAGAATATCCCGTAGTGAAGTGTTGTCGGAGAATCTGATGTATTGCTGCGAAGCTGTACGCATTTTCTGTAAACTGCTTAAAAGATGTCGCACAATCTGTAGTTAAAAATACACAATAACAAAATAATACCTTCCGAAAGATTGACGATGTGTCTGAATCGAAGCATCACTGAGTCATCTACACAACAAGCTAACAAACATGCGCGTGGGAGTCTCTCGAACATATTCCGAGAGCTGATGCAATAGTTCATCCTTATGTCCTTCGGGCCCCGGATCGTTTTCGAATCTGGTTTTGTTCTAATTGTGTCAACGTTTGCCATCACCACACATGTGATCGTGAGTTTCAAAAACGCATTAAACAAATTCGAACTCTCAATCCTCTTACACTATGGCCACTCAATGTGATTTTGTTACCGTAAATAATTTGCAAGATACAAAAAATACACAATACAGGTTTGTAGTACAATGCAGCTGAGTCAAATATTAAGTAATGGGTCACAAACATAATATCAACTCTAAAATCAACAAAGTCTTGGTTTTCAGTGAGGAACAGTTCCACTAAATCTTTCACAACGAACGATCTTGATTGTAGGTCAGACTTGACGAAGAAGGAGACAGATGTAGATAGACCGAATGATGGTACAAATCCATTATTACTCTGATTCTAAGTTCGCGCACGTACACGTCAAGAAAACAAGAGTCAAGTTTACCAACAGTCAAAAACACATACTCAAATGCCGAAAAGCGCCTAAGTGGAGGCAGCTCTAAAGCGCTACAAAAAGGCGTGTCGCTAAAATACTATTACCGTGATACGAAATATGAGCCATTATGAGCATCACTTAATCAATAATAATACAACTTACAGAAAAATACAAATTGTACTCTCCTTACAATATGGCTGACATTATGTTCACAGCACTTAAATACAACTCACTGCTCTTTTTGTGTTATCCTAGTGTCTGAAGACCCAAAGGGACTGACTTATTTTCAAGGTGATATGTACTTCTTGTAGGCATGTTCTTTATAGCACTACAGAGTGCCCAACAAAGTGTCCTTAGGAATAATGAAACAAGCATTTGATATCTTCTGCGGACTACTAAACATACATCATCTTCTCACAGGAAGAGAAAGAGTGACAGAAACATTTTAGTTTTTGTTCTTGCTGTGTCAGTTCATAAAAAAGGATACGTGTAACTTTCTAGTGCATATGGTTTGTTCACACTGATGTTTAACCAAGTGGCGAGTGCTTCTTGTCCTTCTTCTTACTTCGACCACACATCTTTTCACGAACTTCACTGTCATCTATTCGTCACCACATGCCTTCAAGTAAGGAACTGACTCCTTTGAAGTGGATCTCATCGTAATTTACCATATAACACTGGCACTCTCTAAACCTAACGGCAGTGACGTTGTTAACAATTTTTCTGACAGTTTCCTAAAAGACCTCAATTAGTGTGCTGCACTATGATAAGAAACGTTGCATTATTGGAAATCTGTGCCAAATCGGATTATATAAGTAATGCTTATGCACTTCAATAACATCTTCAATAGCAATGTATATGTGATCACGTTCAGTGGATATGTCATACTGGAACATAATGGAACCTACTGAAGGATACACTCGGTCTTACTGAAGAACATGCTTGAACATAATGTAGAACATGAGCTAGGTCTTTAAAGGTACAACGCTATGCAAACACTTCGAGAGTATTAATCAGTGATAACAAACTATATACAAATATCGGCGTATTTCACACACACACACACACACACACAGAGAGAGAGAGAGAGAGAGAGAGAGGGGGGGGGGGGGGGGAGAAAGATGGACGCACACATCCTGCTAGTGTATATACAAATATCGCAAGTCCTACCTGCGTCGTAGAGAGCGTCTTCCTGAACGGAGTGCATGTCAAACGGTCCAAACATGTCTGTGTGCTGAATAAACCTCCGTTCAATTATACAAGGGTCCTTTTCATTATGTAATTCACATTATGAACTACCTGAATATACTAGACGTGAATCACCATGTCACTCGTAGTTTGTTCAGGTAGCATTTGATGTTTGTTAAGATACCACCGAATCACCATGTCACTCGTAGTTTGTTCAGGTAGCATTTGATGTTTGTTAAGATACCACCGAATCACCATGTCACTCGTAGTTTGTTCAGGCAGCATTTGGTGTTTGTTAAGATACCACCGACTACTCAGGTAGCATCTGATGAGTGTTACGATAACACAGTCCTTTCAGTTAGCATGTGGTGTGTGTTAAGACATCACAGTTCATTCGGGTAGCATCTATTTTATGTTAAGATATCACAGTCTTTTCGGGTAGTATCGGGTATGTATTAAAATATCATAGTCCTTTAAGGTGGCGTCTGGGGTGCGTTAAAATATCAGTCTCCTGAGGTGATATCTGATATTTGTTCAGGTATGACAGTTTATTCAATCAAGTACCAACCGCGATGTGTGTTATGGTATCACTCACAATCTATTCAGGCATCACTACGATGTCACGTGCACTTGCCTTGTGATTGCACCTTGGTAAAGGGTTAAGATAGCATGTGCAATGTGTTTAGGGTTAAGTTAGAAGTCATATGCACTGTGTTTTGGTCACTGCAACTCTTCCGATGTGGGTTAATCCTTGAGCTGTGCAGAGAATGTAAACTTCTGTGACATAACAGCATGTTTATCAGGACCAATTTCAAGCGTTAATGGTGTTCAGATGGAACATCCTTTTTCTATTTTCACAGATCCGTCTCAGTGGCAGATAAATATGGGGATTTAAAGCAAATCAGAGCCATTCTTACACGAAAACGCTTTTGGATTGCGCTTGAGGTATGCTTGGTCTTGTTTTACACTGCAAGCGCCTCACATTCCCTCCAGCCACTGAAGGCAGATTACTGAAACATCATTTACCTCCTACTTGAGAACATGGTGTATCTACTAATATCAGTCATTTCGTGAACTGACTAACCGGGTCAGCCCAAAGAAACAGGTCTAAATGCTTAAATAAAAGAACAAAAGTACCAAAAAGCAGACGCCATGTAGGAATTATATCCAGATTATGGCATCAGCGGTGCTGCACGCTGACTAAAGCATATGTGGATATGGTCAAGTAGGTGTACATTTGGTTAATTGTAGAAGCTGTAAATGCACGTCTCAATCGTACGCCATACTATCCGCCTATCTCATGATTATTTGGGCGCCAGAACTGACATCCAACGAAGAAGGGGTACTACACAATATAACCTCTTAGATATTAAATCTGTGATAAATGATCTGAGTGTGAACAGAAAATGGACCAAGCTGCTTCTATTACTGAAAATGGCAAGAAACGTTGACCATCACTCAGACCTGGAACACTGTACGCAGTTATTATATGTAACTTGTCCCACTACATGATCGCAACCATATTTTAGTTGGTATAACGTATATTTATTGATTTTTAAAGATCTGCTGTTCAGGACACCATACAGTAGCTGTGGGATGTGGACAGGTTTCGGTCTAGTACTTTAAAAAAAATAGCATTGCCAGTAGGTGAAGTGAAGTAAGTGAAGTTGTGTTGTGTTTTAAGCCACAAACACGTCGACGTATTGTGGGAATACTGAAGGCACCAACACGTTCTCTGTCTTCAGATATTTGCAACTTGAAATCATGCTCTCATCATCAGCTGAGAAGAACAGCTACTTGTGTCCCTGCGTTTACAAGAATGAAGAGTCTGATTATTATATCAAATCCACTTTCAAGAACTTATTAAGTTACATTTAACATACTATTTAAAAAAAGAAACGCATAACCCAGTTTTTTGTGACAAATGATGTGCATTCAATCAGCAATAACAATGTGAAAAAGGATCTTTCAAGAATGATTTTTTACACTGGCTTAGGGGAGTTCATTGTCTAGAAACAGCGATCAAGAAGATGAGTTTAGGCCTTTACATTATTCATCAGTGTTAAAGGGAAAGTCAGTATCTGCACGAATGACAGTTCTCACACGCCGAGTCATGGACTGAATGAGTCTTTGGATTACCGCCTGGGGGACCCTTTGCCACTCCCCCTGCAGCCATGCAACCAGTGCTTGCAACGTTTGAGGTTGTTGTTGACGCTGACGGAGACGTTGATCCAGCTCATCCCATAGGTGCTCAATAGGGTTGAGATCAGGTGATCGAGAGGGCCAAGGGAGCACATTCACATTGTTGGCTGCAAGAAAATCCCTTGTAACACGTGCAGTATGCGGGCGGGTGTTTTCCTGCTGAAAAAATCCCAAACACGTTGGACGTTAATGGCAGGCAGGGAGTGTGGTTGCAGGATTGTGTCTCTGCAGCGCACTGCTGTCAAATTCCCCTAAACATGGACCAGATCCGTACGATCAGTGTAGGATATGGCTGCCCACATCATGGAGCTTTCCTCCTCAAATCAGTCCACTTGACGTAGGCAGTTGGGAGCATAACGTTCATTGGCACACCTGTAAACTCTGTTTCTCCCGTCACGTCTTTGCAGCAAGAACCTGGACTCATCGCTGAACCAAACTCTGCGCCAGTTGCGTAAGTCCCATCTCATTACGTTGTTACACCAACGGAATGGTGCGGTGAAGGACGTTGCCGACGTATGGTCTTCTGGCTCGAAGTCCATGTTCCCTCAACCTGTTCCGCACCGCTTGTCCCGATATCTTCCTCAGTCCTGGTATCCTGGCTGCAGTGCCTTCACCCGTAGATGTGCGATCACGTAAGTGAAGGACCCGGATGTAGCGATCCTGAGCTGGTCACTCGTGGTCTACCTGATCGCCGACGGTCATTCGCAGAACCAGTCTGGTTGAAGCGAGTAACAAGCCGTGAAATGGTGCTCTGAGTAACGTTCAGACGTCTGGCAAAAGAAGATTGTGACTCTCCGGCCTGCAGTCTTCCGATGCCTATGTTTCTGGTTGCAGCATCAAGACGTGGCATGTTGAAAGTTCTTCCAAAGTCTTCTAAACGAATGTCATTTTCCAAAAGGTGTCGTTTTATAGCCGTTTAGTGCGTGATTTCCATGCTCAACATGAACGTGCAAAAACGCGTATGTTGCGTTGCGCCGATGTTTTCCTGATTTTTCCAAAAACAGTTCATCAAAGTCAACATTTTATACAGACGTCCTGTTCATGGATGTCAAATGTACACTAGATGTACCAGTAACAATATTGAAGGATATTTTGTCAATATTATGATACGGACAGTACACACTTTCTTTTGAAATAAAACATACTGCCTATGCGTTTCTTTTTTGGGAATAGTTATACATGTGGAGAGGACAACATACAGTGATTGGTAATGTATATTTAAAGGGTTACCACAATGTGTTAAAGTTAAACCACAAATACAGCTGTGCGTCAATGACTCTTGTGGTGAATCAGATTGTCTACATTCTGGAACCTTCGGACGGTCTTCTATAATCCATGTCTGATTAGATGAATGTCTATATATGTGTGTACTTAAACTGACGAGCAAAAACCTGTACACATGTGTCCTTGTTGCTGCAATCCAAAACATAAGTTCTAATTAGTCAAATTACTGAACGTTGATTAAAGGTCGAAATCATCATGTTTCTTACCAAACTACAACCAAAAACATCTATGAGTACGTGTTTTGCACGAAGTTTCACAAACTAGTGTTCACTGTCCCACGGGCGAACATTTTTTTATTTATTTTATTTTATTTTTTTTTTTTTTTGGGGGGGGGGTATTTTTTTGGGTTTTTTGTTTTTGTTTTTTTTTGTACAGAGGGTAAAAATCCTGTTTGTCATGAAGACTGAACAATCACAACAAACCTCTCACGATAAATTTCCAATACTGACGTCGGCGCAAGGAGACCGAACCACAGCCATTTTGCAAAGACACTCGGTTGCACAAGGCAAACCCTTATTCGGCCATTTAACCGTTTCAGTAGGAGAGGCAAGATATGTCATCGACCCAAAAGTGGATTTCCCAGAGTCACAAGAGGGTCTCTATCAGCAGGTTATTCGCAACAGGATGTTCACGGTGACGTCATCAACTGCCACAGCATGACTTGTGCTGACTGCTGCGTGGATAACACTACCTCACTGTTTATGTTACAATGTCATTTTGCTGATAAAAAAACGTATATTGCAGTGTGCTTAAGCATGTTTTCCTTTTCATGAAAATGTTTTGTTATTTTTATCTTGTTTGAAGAAACACAACCTGTATACTTCCTTTAATCGTCAGTTTATGTCGTTTCTCTATGCATACTTTATACACAAAGTAATACCTCAACAACGAATATACATAATTATGCCACATTGAAACTCATGTCCTGGACAGCGTTTAATTTGTAAATATCACACTAAAGAATTCTCTGAATAGACTTCATTTCAAATAAATACAATTTAACCACGCCAAAAGTCTCAGTGAGCATTTTATGAAGAATCAACCTGTCTTTTCGACCTCAATCTGTATAATGCAGTAGGAGACGGGATTTGCAAACAAATCTAAAAGTGGCTTATATTCTTCACGCAAATTGATTTCTGAAGTGCCGAAGCCGCAATTCACTCTCGTAGAGATTTCCAAATAATGAAGAAAGCTATCGTGTTTTATTGCTTGCATAATCTTCTGTGGTTTTTCGGTGTTTTTTTCAAGCTCAGTATAAACAAGCCATTGTTGTTCTGTGAAACCAGGATTTGGGAATGAACAGAATCTCTGTCTTAAGGAACATGTTGATGCAAGCGCCTTTGGGTAGAACATTCGTGTACTCAGTAACATCCTCATCAGTCCTTACGAATATCAACATTTCTTGCAAATCTGGAAAAAAGTTATTGACGCCATACCTTCATTTTTGTGGCCGTCAAAAACATGATGCTGCATGGTTACCTAACCTTGAAGAGGATAACATAATCTAAACACGAAATAATGGTCTTGGAGGCAATATCTGATATGTATGAAAGCATCTGTAAAGAGGTGTTGGGGATTGAAAGCCTTTACTTTTATGTGCACTTATGCATGTGTACGAATTTGAGTATTTGAAAAACATCGCGTGATGTTTCAGGTTCAGTTCTTAAAGTGACCCAGTTCAGCGTGTAGCCATTACTGTCGTGGATCTTGGATCTGGAAGTTGTTTTCAAGTTGATTAATGAAGTATGATTTGGCAGGGAAGTTTCTGTTGCCCCGATACAACGAAACGAGGCTGATTATTGTCTGCTGATGACATTTTGTACTTTTATGAAGTGTAATAACTAAACCAAATCATTTGAGACTCCATTTTCGCCAGGTAGTACGCTTAAGTTCGTTTTGGATACTTTCATTTGCTATGGTTACAGATTCAGGAGATGATATTACCTCCATATCTCCCCCCAGCACTCCATGTCGTCTTCAAAGTGAAAAGTGTTTGCTAGCATTTGAAGTGTCAACATGACAACCCCTGTGAATTAAATAATTAATAATAATTAATAGGTAATACTGTTGTAAAGTATCAGCTATGATTTTGAAGGTGTGCTGCATCCAACAGGATGATCACCATTTGGTATATAGGTGCGGATAACCCAAGAAGGTTTGTTCTTGTTAGAAGTTATTTACCTGATTGCAGGTTATGAGTCATGGCTGGTAAAGTTAATATGACTCAGCGTTGTTCCAATTAGTCATCCTCGACGAAATGGTGTTTGTAAAAGAAAGTAAATTGTTGATGGACATTTAGAGATTTCGCATAGAACCGTGTGTATGAAAGTGAGTGTTTTCTTTCCACCGTACTCAGCAAAATTCCATCTGTATGGAGGCGGTTTCTAAGTAATCTATTCTGGGCCAGATAATCCAGTAATCAGCAGCATGAGCATCGATCTGCGCAATTGGGAACTGATGGCATGTGTCAACCAAATCAACGAAACTGACCATACCCTCCCGTTAGTCGCCTCTTACGACAAGCATGGATTATTAAAGGCCAATATTTTAATCAAGACCTTAACGGCTTCTGTGCGAAAAGTGAATCTCCGAAGTAGTTCATGTAAATTTATTAAACGTGTTCACCTTCCAACGAAGAACCTTGGCTTCTTGTCGACATCCATGAGAGGCGAGAGTGACAAACATTGAAATCCAGATGTGATATACAGGTCTACGGAATACAGTGGGACTCCGAGACAGACACGCAGACGACAGTACTCCTTGTTGTCTAAAGTTGGCATCCGAATCAATCACATTTGAGATTTAGTTGTTCTTCTGAAGGATACAGACACATTCATAATGAAAGGCAACGTCGCGTAGATGGCGATACTGGAGGCAATGGCTTATGGAGTAGCGGCACCGGTTATCAGCTAGGATGCAACAGTTATCTCATAGACTTGACATTCGCAGACTCGGGGATTAGACTGGATCCATGTTAGAGAGCCTTTGGAACCAATGTCACATCCTGTGATAAAACTTCAATTTAGAAGTTAAGTACCAGTTAGAATTATGTTTTACAGAATAAGATTTCATTGGTTTTATCAAAAAGGACAAGATCAGGTTTGTTGGCTGGAATTCGTCTCAGGCTGTATATTGGCCTATTCCAGAGAAGTCTGAACGCTCTGGACATGTTTAGGGTCGTACTATGGATGGACCTCGGGGTCAAAGCTACAGGCATGGCGGAGACGAAAGTAAAAGCACCGAGCCATGCAATCATTGCTTTTAAGGTATGCTGTTTGTGCCAAGGAAGGGCACCCTCTGACAAGGTGTTGGACAGTCTCTGTGAATTCACTGCACAGTCGACACTTCCTGTTAACATTTTCGTTAAGAATCACATTCTGGCGAAGTGGGGAGTGACTGGTCCTGAGCAGCGAAAGTGAAGCCCTCAGTTTCACATTTGAGACCAGCCGACTTCATCCAGGCGAAGGAGTCGGTTGGACTGCTGTTCTGTTCCACACACTGCATGTACACACGATGCAATGACTTCTCAGACATCTTCTCCACAAAGGACCAACTCTGGGTAAACTTGGTAAAGGACTTCACCTGGTTTATTCCCATCGCTGTACCGTCCAGCAGTACATCGCCATCAACAAAATCAACCTCAAATTTCAGATTGTGTCCAACAACCTTGGGACGCTTAAAACAGCTGTGGAATTCCTTCAGGTTGCTTTAATGGTGAGTCTTGACATACATCACCAGAGGATCATCCAATAAATAAATTTGTGCAAAAGTACACAATAAAAGTCTATTATGAAGAGCTTCCACATTGATCAAACCCCGACCTCCATAATTCATTGACGTATAGAAACGATTAAGAGAGGGACGAGGGTGGTGTGCTCTGTTATCAGACAAGATCCTTCTGGTCAGGCGGTCAAGACTCTGGATGTCTTGTTTGGTCCAATCCACTACCCCAAAGGAATAGGAGAGGACTGGCACAGCAAAAGTATTGGTAGCTTTGACCTGTTTCGAACATTTAGCTCTGAACTCCAGATTTTCTTTAAACGAAAGTTATACTCGGCCCGAAGTTTATCATGAATCTGGGCATTCTGGAGCTTGTCTCGAACTTGCATTCCCAGATAGGTGTAGCCTGATCAAGATAGATGTTCAATAACACCTCCCTCTTGTAACTTGGCCGATCCATCATTAGTTACCTTGTCACGTTTCAAATGAAGAGTACTATATTTGCGGAGTCCAAATGTCATGCCAATATCATTAGAGATGGACTCGACATGGAGAACCTGTTCTTTTAAATTATTATCATAGTGTGAAATATAATCTCACCTACATGTGTAGCAAATATTAAGTATTTTCTGTATTTCTTCTCACACTCATAACTCGAAATAAAAAGGTACAGCCATGTGGTTGATTATACATGGGCAATGGTCTGAAGCGATTTCACAGACCCGCTTGGGTAACCATGCTCCGATGTCATGACGCGTTTGTTCCTCTAAAAAGAAGTCAGTCCTCTTTCAGGGATAACCGTATTCTACTGGAAACGTGGCCTGTGTTGTTCAGATGTCAATAGGTTGTGGAGAGAAGTAAATATGACTGTCTATCTTTTTACTAATTGCTCTATGAAGATTATGAAGCCACTATTCTTCCCCAAAGATATCGAGAAGGATGGAGAAAGATATCGCCTCTTTACAAACCTCTTCAAGCCTAGTTCGATATTTATGGGGCATATTAACCTTGAGTTCAAACAAGGCAGTAGTGTGAAGGGAGTCGGTGATAGAAACACACTTCTTTCAAGGCTGCGCCTGCACTTATGTATTTGTATATTTTACAAATGCATAGCAGGTTTTAAATTTATTGAAATTCTGTCGTATGAAGGATATATATATAAATATTATGAACAGGTATTATGGTCATTCACTTATCAGTTGAATTACTATCATTTTTCAGATTGTTTTAATTATTTCATTATTTCATGAATTGCGTATGTGGATTGAGGTAGTGATGTCAAAGCGCAAGGCCATTATCAGAACAGATACACTGATGTTCTTGGCGAGACGGCACAGCGTCAGGAAGAGACAGAACAGGAACAAACACACACACACACACACACAGAGAGAGAGAGAGAGACAGAGTGAGAGAACGAGAGCGAGAACGAGAGAGAAAGAACAGGAATAAACACAAAGATATATACAGAGACAGAGACAGAATAACCGGGGGTATTTTAATATACAGAAGAGCAATGTAAGAAATAACCCATAACTTGCAAAGTATTATGGAATCAGTTCGAAGATGTCAACAAGGTTATGGAAAATAAATTTCAGCAGGAAATGTAATTATCTGGTTTAATGAACACCAACTGCCTGAAAACAAGTAATCCATGCTTTCCTCAAGCTGGGCATCTGTTCCATGTTGACCGAGTCAGATCTTTGTGACCTGAAGAACTATTTAAATGGAAATCCGGTTTAGCATGTTCGTCACCTTTCCGTATTATTAATAGAAGGGGAACAGAAGTCAGCGAAGGTAAACATCAAACATTACTGGACATTCGTTCATCTTTCACCCAAGATTAGGAAACACTTGTTGAGATTTATGTTTATACATACATTGCTTATTCCACGAACAACTGGATGTTTTGTTTCAAATTTGATGTTTAGGGAAAAGGCCTTATGAAAACCGCAATGGGTTGAAAATGCAAATTCGGTCCTTTAGATGACCATTAAACCTAACAACGGTCGTGTTTAGGGAATTTGATTATTTTCATTACATTTGAATTACATGTCAATATTTTTTAAATACCATCGATGTCAGATAGATTCTCCATGGCTCTCCTATCAAGTTCGTCGTGAGAACTAGCATATACAAAATATGTACTTAAAACATATGGAGGGATGGATGTAGGGATGTATGCTGTCAGTTGTAATCTGCTTGTATGAGTGAGTGAGGTTTGCTTTGAATCAGAATGAATACATTTACAGAGATCACTTACATGGTATGGATCCCGGTATACTATAACCAAGGGTATAACACCCTGACCCCTCAGGTAACAATACACCCTGTAAAGTCTCCGTCCCAGACACAGCGTCCTGCATTCAACAGCCACCAGCGACGGACAAGTTGCTGCCTGTGAAGGATGCATACTCATTGTGTATTCTAAATCTTGGTTAACTGACTTATGGTGTCCATAAATCTGCCTTTATATGATAAATGTATACATTTCTAGATGCTTCTCTCTCACAAAGGGACTACCGTAACTACAAAAACATCTGCATTCATTCATTCCGACATGCTTCCATCGGGGGGATACAGATGAATCGTCTTGGTATGACAACGAAACTTATTTTGTCAGATATTAGCTGGCGTTGCACGGGAACAGTTGCTGCTTTTGAAGGGTTCGTGCTCACTGCGCATTCCAAACCTCGGTTAACTGTCGTCTCGGTTTCCATAAATCGGCTGTAAAAGTACATAGATTATAGATTCTTCTGAGGCTACACAAACTGTCTCTCCTTGACATGCTTCACTTGGGAGGCAACAGATGAAACGCCTATATGTACTTTGTCGGATATTCCCTGGCGTTCATGTTTTATGTTTTAGGATCCAACAGAACAACAGAACACCTGCCTTCACCATCATTCAAGTCATCCATCCATGTTATGTTACCGACTGTTTTGCCTTTACGTCCCGTGGAATCAGTTTGGGCGGATAATCAAGACTGATTACTCAGTGGCATTGACGTGCTATATTATATCGGTCTCCTTGTGTCCAGATTACAGGGGATATTGGGGCTTGGGGCGTTTGAAGCGATGTCTTTGAAAGCTCCACTTGATCAACAAGTAATCACAGTTAGTATATCTGTTTTGTCATGATAAGATGGGCGTCTCAGTTGAAGGTCTTCGTTTCATAACCGTTGGGATTTGAAAGGAAATCATTTAAACAATGTTACAATGACAGTATACATTAGAATGTGAGGTTCAAACTGGCTCTGTTTAATCCCTGACTTCCTTACTGTCTGTCCTCTCACTTAAGTATCACGACGATTGAAAGAATATATCGGGTAATATGATGATGTGTTGTCTGGAGTGTATGGAAGTTATTCCCCGTTTCGTTGAAGGAAATCAAAAACTTCCAGATTAATAGGCTTACAAACATGGGAACCTACAATAAAGACATGAAAGAACAGTCCTTGGTATTCTTTGAAACGTTGAGTCAAACCAGTAACTGATTTCTATGAGGTAGAAAAAGAACCTGCTAATGACTGGTTAACTTTAAATGACTCGGAGTAGTCCTTTACATTTTTATCACATAATTATAGACAGAACCAGAATCTGTTTACCACTCCATAAACGATAAACGAGGATTACAGAACATTACGCATCTCAAAGATCAATTACCTGCGTACCTGTCTGAAACAAGTATAATTGTGTTTGTTAAGTGTCCTGAAAAGCTAACAACAGTTGACATTCTGGAACGAGTTCAGGCACTACACATATTTCATTGCGCAGGCATGCATAAGTCATATAATCATACAGGCAGGCCATAATCAGTGACAACGAAGAAACGACTTTTCGTGTTACGTGAAGAAGTAGATGAGGTTTAGTGTGAATACAACAGATGATCTGTCAGTAAAGACATTTAGAAGTAGTTTGAGTGAGTGAGTTAAAAGTTTACATCGCAACGGCAATATGACTGCCATATAACGATGAAAACAAGATTAATAATATGAAAGATCTGTCGAACAAGGGCAGTAAACCTAACGATAGATAGATAGATAGATAGATAGATAGATAGATAGATAGATAGATAGATAGATAGATAGATAGATCGCCAACGACTGAGGGTAGAACACCATAATAGGGGCCATTGGGGGACTCCTTATTTAAAGAATACTGACATGTAATTCAAATGTAATGAAAATAATCAAATTCAGATTTAATGGCAATAATCACATTCCCTAAACAGGACCGTTCTTGGGTTTGATGGTCATCCAAACGACCGAATTTGCATTTTCAAATCATTTGCGGTTTCCGTAACGCCTGCTAACTAAACTTCAAATATAAAACAAAACATTGGAAAACGTGGAAAATATAACAGCGAATAAGCATAAGCTGTATGAACAAGAATCGCAACACGTGTTTCCTAATCTTGACTGAACGATGAACTAATGTTCCCTAATGTCTGATGTTTACCTTCGGTTACCTTCGATATCTGTTCCTCTTTTATTAATAATACGGAAAGGTGACGAACATGCTAAACCGGATTTACATTTAAACAGTTGTGGACTATTCTTCAGGTCAAAGAGAAACTGATATCATGAGTACGAAATTTGACACAGTCAATACAAAACACACAGACGTGTGCGTGTTTGTGTGGTGGTGTTTGTTCCTGTTTAGATTAATAACGGGTTCCCACCAACCTAACCGATTCTATTGCTGATGTTCATTAAATCTGATTAAATTTATTTTTTTTTTTAAAATATTTTTTCTTCCTGACGCTGTGACGTCTTGCCTAGAACATCAGTGTATCTGTTCTCATAATGGCCGTGCACTTTGACGACAACATTCACACAATTCAAACGGGCAAATCTGAATTCATTACAGCAATCAGGACATGATAGTAACTCAACTGATAAATGTGTGTATCGCTATTTACAATATTTTACGTATATCCTTCATAAGACAGAACTTCAATAAATTTTAAACCTGTTAAATACATAAGTGCAGGAGCAGCCTTGAAAACCACCTTCACACTACTGCCTTGTTTGAACTCAAAGTTGCCTTCAGCCATTTTAGTTTGCCTTAAAATTATGTGATCCTCTTTAAGTTTTAATAACCGCACTACATTATTTTACTTTGATGTCCACAAGGAATACCGTGTGAAGATATTAGATCAACAGTTTCTTCCATATTTACACGGAATGCTAACATCTGTAGGGATTTAACAGAAGTTTAGTGAGTATGTTGTATCCTTAGGCGATTGTATGGACACGTTCATTTCTTTCTGTTCAAATGAGATTTACTACCTCTCAAAGCCAGATTTGAGGAAAAAGCATTTGGTTAATATGCCCCATAAAAATCGAACTAGGCTTGAAGAGTTTTGTAAAGAGACAATATCTTTCGCCATCCTTCTCGACATATTTGTGGAAGAACAGTGGCTTCATAATCTTCATAAATCAGTTTGTGCACAGAAAGAAAGTCATATTTACTTCTTTCCACACGCTATTGAATAACACAGGATTCGTTTCTAGTTGAATATGGTTATTCCTGAAAGAGGGCTGACTTCTCCTAAGGTGAATATATCGTATTATAACGACATTTACTGAATGTCATGAACAAAAACACACCAGGAACATCGAAGCATGGTTACAGGTCTATAGGTCTATATCATAAATCGCTGCAGACATTTACTTTGTCTATAGGTTTATATCATAAATCGCTGAAATGCACAAGAAATGCACAATTTTTGTTATACTTGTCGGTAGGGTTATATTTCTAATGGATGCACGATAACGAAGCTTTATCGCAGGATATGACTATACCTCCAAAGGCTCTCCAACACAGATCCACTCTAATCCACGAGTCTGCGAAAGTCCCATGTCTCTCAAATCTGCGAGATAGCTACTCGACGTTGTCTTTAATTATGAATGTGTCTGTATCCTTCAGAAGAACAACTAAATCTCAAATACGACTGATTCGAGTGCCAACTTTAGACAACAGGGAGTACTGTCAGCTAACGTATCTGTCTGGGCGTCCCACTGTACTCCGTAGACCTGTATATCACATCTGGATTTCAATGTTTGCCACTCTCGTCTCTCATGGATGTCGACAAGAAGCCAAGGTTCTTTGTTGCAAGATAAACACGTTATATAAATTCACATGAATCACTTTTCGCACACAAGCCGTTAAGGTCCTGATTAAAATGCTGGCCTTCAGTAACCCATGCTTGCCGTAAGAGGCGACTAGCAGGATAGGGTGGTCAGCCTCATAGATATGGTTGACGCAAGTCAACTGCTGCCACTTCCACAGATCGATGCTCATGCTGCTGTTCACGGGATTGTCTGCTCCAGACTTATAGACGGAATATTGCTGAGTTCAGTGTAAAACTAAACTGACTCATTCACTTACACACACTTTCATACGAAATCCCTAAATATCCATCAACATTCCAACTTTGAAGAAACACCAGTGATTTACTTTCCATTTCGTCGAGGATATCTAAGTGCAGCAGAGCTGAGTCATGTTAACTCATAACCTGCACTCGAATAAATTGCTTTTGACAAGAACAAACCTGCATTAATTATCCTTACCTATATACCATACCGTGACAATTCTGCTACGAAGTTGCAAGCACAACTTCAAAATCATAACTGCTACTTTACATCACAAGTATCTGACAGGTTTCAATTCGGCACTTTCTGATGATTCTCTTCACTTATTTAATTCACATGGGTAGTCAATTTCATGATGTTGACGTGTTTAAATTAATCACAATGAAAGATTCATGTCGGACAGTAGAGGATTTATATGATAGGTTTGTCACTCCGTGGCTTTCCTCTATATAATAAGATTGGCTGCTATTAGTCACAATTACAATGTCACCACGGACATTAACTGATATCTCATTACTAGTAATTCTATAGTGTTAATTCATTTGATTTGTCCCTTAACTGGAATACAGCGCTTTCTTATATAGAGTTTAGTGCGAGTCCACAAGCACAAACGTCCTGTAAGTATCATTTCACCATGTTTATGCCTAAACACTATGTAAGTATGGAGGTTTTGTTTCAGTAGGAAACTAGCATAAATCGTGAACAGAATGATGAATGATGTGAATGATGAATAGTGAATGACTGAGGTTAACCCATGTAAACCTTTCATATACCAATTGACTTCTATTTCTGTGTCGATAATGGCGTAAAACGCCTTCCAAGGACAGAAACTGCTACTCACGAGAACAAAAGACCAAAACATCACGATAATGACAGCTAAACACTGAAAGGATAAATGAACTTTTACTTCCTCACTGCTAATGTTTCATTAGAAGTCAAATATTGGTTTTAGCACTTTCAAGACTACAGGGAGTGTCGGGTGAAGAGATGGAAGTAATATCATCTCCTGAATCTGCAACAACCATTAACATCCTAAGGGCGTGAAGATCATTCTACATAGCACATTATACGGTTAGCTCAGTCCGCGGTTCTTTCATCATCATTCTTGTTTCTGCAGAACCTAGATTTCTTCACACCGGAGAAGGATTGAAATATAATGTATTTCATCGTTTTAAGACTAAATGATTTAATTTATAAATTAGCATAAAAAAGTATGAGCAATAAAACACACTGTATCATCAAAGGGAAACACTCTCTGCAAAACATCCAATATCATCTATACACGTGGAAAGAAGTAACGCAGCACCACAGATTGTTCATATGATCTTATGTTGACCGTATTAAAATAACACTATATGTATGTACATCGCACTGAATTCCTAACCTTGTGCATGGTGTTTTGGACAAGCCGAATGGTGACCCCGGAAGCACTATCGCGGTAACCAATGTAATGCTTGGAGTACAGGTGATATGCCGACTCCAGTTGACACTTTCTTGACTATACAATTTGCAGCTGGACACATTATAGTTTTATACGTGTATTTCTGGCAATACATAACAAACACCATTGCAATAGTCTATCTATATACCACTGAAAAGGTCAACCCTGACCATGTCATTCTATGAGACAACATTCCAATCCTGGAGACCGATCGCTCATAATACAAGATTAGGAAACTTTTTGAGGTCATAAAAATCCATCGCTTCAACCCCACCATGAGCTGGGATCAAGGTTATTTTATCTCATTAGCCTATCACTGCAAGATTACCACTAATCCACCCACACCGCGTCCACTGGCTTCTATGCTCCATTTTGTATATTGTAATCACAACCAATCTGTATGTACATCAACCTGCTCTCTTCACCCATCTCAGTATATATCAACTTATCTACTGTATAAACTCATTCAGCATGTTGTTTTAATCACTATTACTCTGTACAACTATCTTCTCTGCTCATATCACTCACCAGCAATCCAATGTACATCAGCCTTGTCATGGTATATACACACTTGCAGCTATGTATATATTCTCCATGCTACAGGCACCCGTGAACGGCCACCTTCTCGTGGTGGGTGCTGGGTAACGCCAAGAGCCGTTTACCCGCGTCGTGGACTCTTGGGCATATTTGGTCCGCGTGGACTGTGGCCCTGTGTCGGTGGAGGAGGGGATCCTGGTGGTTGAGGGCATGGGAGCAGGACCAGTGTTCCTAATACTGAACACACCACTTCGGCTCTAACTTCACCTAGGCGTGTGGTTGAATAGCCCGGTTCAACCAATCGGCTGGTCACGTCAAGCCCTGAGCAGTACTATATGTAATGTTGCACGAAATTTTGACAATTCTAATTTGTGTATTATTAGGTCTCGGTCGATTTTTGGACCTTCTGCATTTCAGTTTTACAAATTTAGGATTTTGCCTAGAGTCGTATGCCCAGAAGGCGGCGGTTCATGGGCTAATTAGGTGGAATAATTAAACTTTTAATTTTTCTGCTGGAGTATATCATCCGGGTATCCTTGGTGCTGCAAGTCGGAGACCCACTTGTCATTAGCATTGTCCTTGTGATACTCCATGGTGGGTGAGGAGCTCGGATGATGAAAATATAAACATTAAACATGGCTTATCAAACCCCAACTAGGAAAACCAAACGTCCTCTTGAAACTGATCCTACTCATGATGATCTGCGACCGTCCAAATCAATTGATTTTAGCCACGTTTGGCTCTGTATGACCAACTCCCGAAGCCCTGTCTTATAATGGGAGATTTAAATGTGCACAATCCACTCTGGGGTAGTGTAACTACAAACGCTAAAGGTAAATTGTTGGAGGACTGTTGTTCTGACAATGATTTATGAATTTATAAGGATGGTTCCAGCACGTATTTACACCCTGGTACAGGAACCTATTTTGCTCTCGACTCGTCACTCACAAATTCAGAACTACTAAATGAATTCGAATGGTCAGTCCACGATGACCTTTGTGGAAGTGACCATTTCCCTACTATACTAAAATCTGTAACTCCATCTGATGTTCATTCATCATCAAGGCGGAATTTTAGAAAGGCTAACTGGGCTTTATATGAAACACTGTTTGCTGAAAAACTTAAACCTGAACGGTTTATTGACGTTCCTGATGCTGTTAAATGCTTTTCTGATGAATTGAATTCCATAGCTGATGGGTGTATACGAAATTCCTCTGCAGTTCCACATATTCGAAAACCATGGTTCAGCTATGACTGCAAACAAGGTAGGAAGGCAAGGAAAAAGCATTATTTCCGTTCTCATCTTATGGTGCATAATTTAAATAAATTTGAAATTTTAAGTGCTAAAGCGCAGCGTACTTTTAAACGGAACAAACGCCAATCTTGGCAAAATTATGTATCCAAAATAAACTCTCGAACACCCATGTCTAAGGTGTGGAACATGGTCCAGAAAATTAAAGGTATAGGTACTAAATCTACTGTCCATCATCTGAAACATGGAGATCAATTGTTTACTGATAATTCAGATATTGCTAATAAACTGGGTGAAACCCTTGCTAAACACTCTTCCTCTTCCAATTATGTACCTAAATTCCAGCAGTATCTAAAACAACAAGAAAAGAAAACTATTAATTTCAATTCAGATAATGGGGATAATTTTTTTCTATTCATGAACTCCATACTGCTCTTGATCAAGCTCATGATACTGCTACAGGAGCTGATAACATACATTATCAACACCTGAAGCATTTACCACAATCATGCCTCGAGACTCTTCTAAATATTGTTGATCCATAAAAACAGAAGTACTGTTGATCACTTAGTGTGTTTGGAATCATTTGTAAAAAACGCGTTGATTAATAAACAACACGCTGTGTCTATCATTTTTGATCTTGAAAAACCATATGACACAACCTGGATATATGGCATTTTGAGAGATTTACATGATTTCGGTTTGCGAGGTCGTTTGCCTCAATTCATAGCCAAATTTTTACATAACAGACAATTTCAAGCCAGCGTGGGTTCTACCCTGTCTGGTCATTACAACCAGGATCTGGGTGTTCCACAAGGCAGTATTGTGTCTGTCACACTTTTTAGTATAAAGATAAATAGTTTATTAAAAGTTTTAAACGATTCAGTTGATGGATCGTTGTTTGTGGATGGTTTTAATATTTCTTACCGTGGGAAAAATATGAATACTATTGAACGGCAACTGCAGCTTTGTTTAAACAAAATACATAAATGGTGTCTTGAAAACGGCTTTAAGTTTTCTAAATCCAAAGCTAATTGTATACGTTTTTGAGGAAACTATAAACCACATAAGGACCCAGAATTATCTGTAGATGGCACTTGTTAAGGAGGCCGAGTTCTTGGGCCTAGTCTTTGACTCCCACTTAACATTTCTGCCTCATATTAAGTTCCTTAAAACTGAATGCTCCTTGACTTATTGAAAGTTGTTTCCAACTCAAAGTGGAGAGGGGATCAAGCGACTTCTTGATTCTGTCTACCACCAAGGCCTAAGACTTTGTCTTGGGTCCTTCAGAACTTCACCTATTGATTGTCTCTGCGTTGAGGCTGATGAACCATCTCTTAAGCAGCGCCGTATAAAGTTAGCTTTACAGTACATTACTAAGTTATACTCTAATGAATCTAACCCTACCTATAACCGTGTTTTCAATCCCCTTTATGAGGATTTATACAACAAGAAATCGCCTCTAGGACATAGAATTAAACCATTTCTTTCTTCAGCCGGCATTAAGCTGGAAAACATTTCTCCTCCTCCTTGGCAGTTGGTCAGGCCCCAAGTGGACATAACATTGACCACATATAAAAAAAAAACAACAGACACCAATGAATTACAATACAAACAAGAATATAATCAATTAAAATATAAATATAGCAATTATAAATCCTTATTTACAGATGGGTCCAAGGACGGTGGCGCAGTGGCCTGTGCCACTGTCATTGGATCCAGAACAATATCTTCTAGATTACCAGACAACAGTTCTATTTTTACAGCTATTTTAACAGTTCTTAAACATATTCAAGGGAACCTTAAGATAAACAGTATATAATCTATTCTGACTCTCTTTCTTGCCTTCAGACTATTTAAATATTTCTTGTAAACATCCACTTTTAATTGAAATTATTGAATTGTATAATATGTGTTAAAAGGTGAGGATCCTGCGTTTTGTATCCCTTGTGATGGGAGAGTCACGGTCTCCATCATAAGGGATAAATATTTCAAAATCAAAACTGTCAAGGATCTTTTTAACACTATTAATTCTCATTTAATCATTGGTTTTAAAGGAAATTGATTTCTTGGTTGAATTATGAGTAGTATGAGCTGTAAATATAAGCGTTTTAATGATTGGTAGTTTATGTTAGTAACTAGACTCGTTAGTGGCTGTACCCTCAAATGGGTTGAAGTATTGTAAAATTATTGCCCTCCTGAGAGGGTACGTAAGTCCCAAAACATTTGATCTAAATTTAAATCTACCAGGTGTTTGATCGTAGTATTCCTGTTGCTTTTATTTTGGCTAGCATTTTCTACACTCGTCAGCAGCTGAAGGGATGGTGTAAATCCAGCTAGGGTCCATGCAGGTAGCAATGGTACTGTAACTCCCCATGGTCCCTAGTGTGGTGATCTACCTTCTGTTGTTGGCGATCTATAGCCTGTTCTTATATTGCATTGTTTAAATAGTGATATTAGTTTTAACTTGTCATGCTAGTTTTAAATGAAATTGTGATATTCTAGTTGTTTTACTGTCCTTCGTTGACAGATTTTTACAATATGCATTTATTTCATTTACGTGTTCTCGTCACGATATGGCTGAGATATTGCCGATGTGACGTTAGATATTATATCACTCACTCACTCACTTACTCAATGTTACAACTCTGTGTATCACTAACTCGATAACGATGTTAGTATCTACACCGAAACGTCGCATCCATTGCAGTTGACTGACTATCCATAGAACATGGTTTTGTCTAATCATGGCATTGGAGCACGTCACAAAAGTTCAAAATGTAACCAGCAGAGACCAATCAGTGTGGTGAGTTGTTGAAATAAACTTGTGTTGTTGAAATAAGTCCAAAGTCCATGCCAGTAATAGCTGCACGGTGGACAGGTGGACCTTCAACAACTGAAATCCGGTCAATCTAAAATATTGTTCGATGTTTCCAAAATACTCGAATTTGTACACAAACATAATTGCATATAGAAGCAAAGGCTTTCATTCTCACTCCAACACCTCTATACTGGTGCTTTCATGCATATTAAATATTGCCTCCAACGATTTAATTTCATGTTTAAATTATGTTATCCTCTTCAAGCTTAAGTAGCCATGCAGCATCATTTTCCTTGATGGCCACAAAGAATGACAGTTGAAGACATGGAATCAATAGCCTTTCTACCAGATTTGTGAGAATTCTTAACATTCGTAAGGATTAAAGAGGATGTTACAGCGTACAGTGATGCCTTACCCAAAGGCAATTGCATCAACATGTTTCATAAGATAGAGATTGTGTTCATCAGTAACACTTTGTTTCACAGAACCATGCGCTGTTTATACTGAGCTTGAAAAAGAAACAACAGATGATTATGCAAGCAATAAATACAAAAGCGTTCTTCATTATTTGGAAATCTCCACAAGAGTGAATAGCGGCCTTGGCTCTTCAAAAATCAATTTGTGTGAAGAATACAAGCCACTTTAAGACTTTTTGCAAATCTTGTCTGCCGTTTGCATTATACGGATTGACATCGAAAAGAGCTATTGAGCTATTTCTTTTCAGACAACAGAAATATCTTGTATTTTTTTTCAACTACACAATCTATAGATATTCAAGTAAACAGGCATGGGTCATCGAAGAATGTCTGAATGTTCCAGAATGAAGACAATCTGACTCACAACAGTGTCTGACACACAGTTACCTGCATGCACATTAACTTTAGCAAATTATGGCAGCACTAACTTATACACACAGATCACTGTATGCTGTCCTCCCCTCATGTACTGAATGTAATTTCAATAAGTTCTTGAAAACGTATGACGTCAAAGAATATAATGAAATATCTCCCGTTTCAACTCTAAACTTCATAATATAGACGGAGTGTCCATTATCATGGAAGCTCTCCATTACACACTGAGTGGTCATTGATTCGTGCAGTTTCCATTGATATCATCAACTTGGTCCATTTGTTTATTTCTATCGACTCTCAGAAGTGATAACAGATTTAAATCTAGGAAGTTATATTGTATTATATTCCTTCTGAATTAGATGTCAGTTCTTGCGCCAGAATGATCATGTGATAAACAGATGATAACTAATATGTGTGAAATGGTCGTTCGTTTGACAACATCTACAAATAATCAAACGAACATCAAGTGGGTCATGTCTACACAAATATATAAATACAGCGGTGGCTGTATTCACTGGAACAGCTCCATCTCTGGATTAAGGCCACATGCCTTTGATTAGACGGTCTGGTCTAGTCACCCTGCAGCACCGTCGTATCGCGAGGACAAGTTTATGCCTTAATCTGGATGGAATTCCCACCGGGCTTCTGACTGGCATTCACTTGTTCGACTGACACCAGGATTCCAGCTATTTTTCTCTCGAAATGGAATCTGTCATTCAAATGGGGATAACAGGCACTATATGCAGCTAAGTAGCTTAGCCTGTTTCTCCACAGGACACCAAGTGAGGGAATTCCAATGTGATCTTGCATTCCAATATATAATAAATCAAAACCTTCGGCTATTTTGAAATTGCGCTCTATTCTCTCCTTCATTTACACACTTATCCCTGGCGATAAATCACATCCTCTCATCAGGTGCGTTTACAGGGAAGGAGTTTGGATGCCTTACATAAAACTGTTCAATAGAGTGGTCAGTTTCCTAAAATACCTCTCTTAGGAAAGACTCTGCTTAGGAGGACAATTATGGCAGGAGCAATTATTGAACTTTCTGTGTGGAGATACCTCTGTGAGGGATAATACACTAAAGTTAATTATTAACGCATGATTGAGATACAACATTTAATCGTCATGATGGATGAAGAAAAGAAATTGTGCCTGCTGAGGCTGAAATGTTCAGTCAAGATGGAAACACGAGAAAAGACAAATACTGTCATTCATCTGACGGGCTACACATAAATTTCACATGTGCTCAAAATTTTCACAAGTCAATGTTAGGAACGGGTATGGCCATCATTTGTGTTGAGCTCAGCTACACGTATCCGACTCATCGATGAGATGATCCTCACCATCAGTATCAGTCCCATATTGGGTTTGACCTTAAACTTCTTGCTTGCACAATCAATGTTCAAGGGTTATGCGTTACTAATTGATTTCCGGATATTTTGTTGGATTTGATGTACACAACCACTGTTATTGATTAATGAAAAGGCAGGTCACCCACCTGTTGGCTACATGGTTGGACCTGACCCACGCGATCATAAATGATGTCTACCTGTCAGAGGGAGATCCGGGTTTGAATTGATCTTTCAATCTTGTAAAAGGAGGTGACAAACCGGGATCGGGTGTTCAGGGTCGCTGACTTGCTTGACACATGCCATACGTTCCCAGTTGCGCAGATCGATGCTCCTCTCTCACTCATTCCCATAGATTTTACGACGATATCCCATCATGACGTCACAGATACAAATGCGATATACAAACACAGTCGAGCAGGTACTGTACAGTCACAGCTACAGCAGAAGGAAACAGTCTCCTAATGCCCTGTAAATAAACTAACAGTGGACAAAACAAGACGCTTATTCCAGCCTGACATCCCATTCCCTATAGAAACCTATCTCAAAGGCAAGAAATGTTAGACATTGTTAGTCATGTTATATCCCGAGTTCCAGAGGGATGACCAGAGTTCCCGAAGGATAAATAGTATATGGCGACTCTATAGAAGCAAAAACCTGGACTACAACATTGATTAGTTTTCTTCCCCATATTGATAATGTTAGATGCATTCTTGGCTATGATTCTTGGTCGACAATTCAAACAATTATAGTCTACATCGTCCTCGCAGGAAAGCATATATCTTTGATCAGTCGCATGCACCCTTGATTCAGTTGTGAGCATGGCTCTTCAGTAACACCCACAGATCGAATGTACACAAACATAGTCATCACTTATTACCCGTGTAAGGAAATATCTAATTCTGGACCAAGGGATGGATACGTGTCTTTTTGGCAGAGGTATGTCATTGTATGAGTATGTTATTAATATGTACTACAGTTTCATCACAATAACATGAATACGGCGACAATGTATATGCTCCAAGTAAGACAGCTTTTCGAGTATTTGCGAAGACTGAACGTGTACACAACGGAGCTTCATTTATTAAGACGTCAACTGCTCAAGAACCCTGCAGTTCAAATGTTTCAATCAGCTGTCACGCAATGGAGCAATATAAGTGTCGTGGGAAATCTATGTGTGTGTCTCTTATCTGAGGGAATGGCACATATTGCTTGTGACAAGATGGGGCATGAGACGAATACACAAGCACCTGGTCGTACACTGGGGTATACATTGATGAGCCATACTCATACACAAGGGATTCCGATCCATGACGCTGTTAATAAGTTGTATTCATGATTCTGAAGAGCCAAGAGATGGATAAAACAAGTTGGGCGTCAAATCATGTTTATGTGGATGTTGGAAGTATTTGTATTTTTCTGGACATGCGATTTATGAATTGTAAAATTGTTTGGGGAATAGAGTAAGCAATAAAGTCTGAAAACTGGTATGAACAACATTCTAATCATGTCACGGTAGGTGTATCAATAGTATATAGAATTGAGTCAAAACTGATGTAGATATTTGTTGCTTTTTACCCCAAAGTAGATATATGGACTACCTTGGGAAATCTGAATCTTCAAAGGAAACGTCTGCAGCTGAAATGACAGGAGAATGCTGGTAGACAATTTTACAACACCAAATGTATGACAGGAAAACAACAGTAACCAGGTTTAGTTTGGTAAAGGGGAAGTTCGTCAGTTTCAACACTATCACTGGTGTCACTGTAGTGCCTTGTCCATGTCTTGATTTCCCCATCTCTTTCACAGGCCGCTGTCGTACGGTGTGGGCATCACAGTGATTGCGCACAACAAATATACACTTCTCTCGCAGGTAAAGAAGCATAGGTTTCTATCAGGTGTCAGGGGACAATGTGTCATAAATCACGTTAAGCGATCTCATCATACATATGTCACTGCTACTAGGGAGATTTACACTTTCGGAGAAATACTAATGTTCAAGAATACAATTATGGCTACTGCTTCACCAGTAGAATCCACTTCTGACAGTGATTGATGTCAAGACGTACGTTTATAAGCATTATAATACATACAAACAAGAAGAAAACAAATATGAAATAAAACACAATATAACACGGTAATCAAACATTCCGTAGTGTTTTTTCTTCTTCGAAATACAAAAGGGCAATTGGTTTTAAAAAGTGTTTGCGAATGGAATTGGATTTTAAGAACTTTTGGATTGACAATATTAATATTTCCTGATAAGTGGACAACGAAAATCACTACTTAATATTATTGCATACAGAATGAGTCTGAGATACCTTGTATCACAACGTATCACGGGTTCAGTATATCAGTCAACAAAGTTCCAGCAGATCGTAAAGTAGAGATTCAAATATATCTTATAGTAGAGGTTGAGAATAACGTGAGTTCTCTAAGATGTATATGGCTGAGATATGTTATAAATTTAATTTTTAAATATTTCTCTGATTTTATGAAGTGAAATAAATTAATTGTCCATGTCGAATATGTAAAAGAAGAATCCAATGAAATCGCTTATGCATATTAATATCATGAGGTCAGCACAGCTCCATGTGGTGTCCTTTAGAAAACAACAGATTATGAGTTCAGATGTTTGGTCTGCAGGTGTGACCATCGGTCATATCTTACAGAATGAAGAGGATCACACCAGCATACAAAGTTAACCGTTTGTCAATTCTGCATCGAACTTGCCTACGTAGTACATAGTGATCTGCATCCATACCCGATCAAGTTTAAACTGAAGATCCTCATCAAGTTACCAGTGCATGCCTTGATCTCGTGAAGAATAAAACTGGAATTGTTTTCACTGGGTACTGCTTTTTGATGCCTGGCTCGTGTACTTCACTATGTTCCAGTATATCGTAGTCTCTGCCACCGAACGTAATTACATTGCACCTGTAGATCCTGAAGTGCATCCTCGCAGAAACAGTTATATACACAACCAGGTTTAGCACAACCTTTCAAATATGCAGCGTTTCTTCTCATAGAGTGACACATTGATTGTGGTCTTTAAGTACATTGTCAGGAAAAATGGTGCAAAAACATCACGATCGCTACTTTTAGAGCGTGCCATCTGGTAAATTACGAAAAAAAAAACATTTCAAAGGAGTCAGCTCTTTACTTGAGGGCATGGGGTGAAAAATGCCTGGGAGTGATTTTGTCAAAAATGGCTAGTTTAAGCAAGACGTCTGTCATGTGTAAACTGGGCCAGAAGTATGGAAACATTGTAAAGCAGCTGTGAGAGCAAAACAGGTGTGCTACAAGAAATTCATATAGACGTTATCCCATTTTTACACAAATAGTATATATTACAATTGTGTAAGAACATGATAAAGTGTGCATCTAATGAAGGGATTACAGTTAGTTATCTAAGATGCATTCATTTTTTGCTCATCGAATCAGATGTCATTGTTCATAAGAGCATAGAAACTGGAGGCTTAGCGATTTGGACCGGTTGTCAAAATGATTATAAGTTTAATGTGACTCTGCAGAGCTGGCGGACAACGCATCGCGCGCACTCTGTCATCTGCTTTAGTCGTTTACAGAGCATATTTTCGACAAGATGAAAACATGTCCAGGATGCGCTTTGGTTCTATAAGAAAGATGATTCAGTTGATTTACCGACGCTGAAAAGTTGTTGATTTTAAGAGATGGTTGCATAAGGAAATATCATGACAAACGGCTAAACATTTTTGTCCCAGTTTCGAAATATTTATGGTAAGGGAAAAAGGAACAACACGATAAAGCAAGAAGGTAACCCATAATAATTTCTCGATGAAAAGTCATGTCGACATTCGTAATTACACTGTTGACTTGAGACTTGTGATTAATACCGAGACCCACGGAGCAAACCATAAATAAATGTTTCTGTTTGTCTCAAAATAGGTACACTTTTTCGTCCTGGAACATATGCTATATTTGGGATTACACTTTCTTAGTAAAGTACAAATTCTAGTATTCTGAGTATCTTGATTCCCATTCGGGATTCGAACCTACACCCTCAGAGTCATGCACCTAATCGCCAGCACACAAAGTCATCCGCTTAACCTGCTCAGCATTGTGGCATTGTGTACTTTCTGAATTGACCACTTTCTAAATAGCATTGTATAATCACAGCTACTGTGTGTATATATTATATACTATATCGATATCAACATGGGTATAGGGTATAGTGTATACTGACTTTGTCTTCTGACTTTGCATTTTAATATCACACTATTTTGAACTATTAACTTTCAGGAAACTTAGCTACTTTATCACCCAATCAATACCTGTAATGTATAACCTCATTGTCGATACTGACAGCTCAACTCCAAAATGAAACCCTCAGGATTCAGCATGTCAATTAAAGCAGCAGCTGTCAGGTGCACGTTCTCTAGTGGGAATTCATTCAGCAGTAGGACATACAAGTGAGGTAATACTTCTCCGTACTTTTAAACTAGATCCTGTAATCAGCAGTGTGTGGAGTTATATTCCATGGGGTATTTACTTAGGTCTGTCTGCCGCATATTGACTCATATATTGTTACTAGAAACACGATCACAGATTTCAGTAAATACCAATAATTCTCATTTGGACTTTGAATGTAGCCTGGCAAAAAAATATTGTTTTAAATCCTATTGAAATATATCCGTACATGTATACAGCTGCGCACAACAGAGCAAATCCATACAGAGAGCAAACCACATAATTCTGAAGCTGACTGCGTCGTCTTCGGTGTTTCTATACTTCACCTTTGGTTGAATCCATACTGAGAATACCGTCTCTTATCATCTTGACTAACTGTTCATTATTACATCACAATGAATAATCATAGACATTCACTGTGTAGTCTCAATTTCAGAATCCGTTTGCCACATGTTCGAAACTACCACGATTAATACGCCTGTGTGATGTCAACGTGTGGCTACCTTTTCTACCCCTGCACCCGGGTGTGGTCTGTGCCATATAATGTATTTCGATCCATGTACCATGTGCAGTACAAATAAATGTACAAAGCTTCCTAAGACTGCGATCGCATCATCATGTGTCAGATCCACTGCATCTGTGCTTTATGTCCACAGGCATAGTTGTATGCGTGTTTTATCTATCCGGCTTACCTGGCGTTATTGCACAGCCACTGGGAATCCCACTGTACGTGTATCCGTGTCGGAATAAACCTTAGAATAGTGAAACTCTTGTCGTAAGTTATAAAGGACTGTTTCTCATATGTAGAACGCGCTATATAACAAAACAGCTGTCCCTGGTAGTGTTGAGGTATGATCCCTAACTCACTCACTCATACATTCATTTAACATGATACCAAGAATATGTTGGAAGAATAATGAATGTTTCTTTGACGGTCTGATACTTATAACAATAATCAGTGGCATATCATCCTTTCGTTTTAGGCGCAATGCAGAACGTTCAAACTGTAGATGCATTACATGGCTGACATACTTCTGATTCATGATGGAATTGGATTCCGGTCTACAAGCGAAGCCAAAGTTCTTTTTCCACGGAGTCTGGCAGCTTGGTGTTCCTCCATCGATTCGATCTTGATAAAGAATGGTAGTGCTGATACTACAAGTGACTAAAGAATGGGTATTTGAATCTAATAATTGCCTTAAAAAATCTCATATCGCTTGTTTGGCGACACACCTCTGTAGAGACCTCCAGGGAAATATTCAACAAATTTGTGGAAAATAACTTTTCATGGCAATTCGTCGTTAAAGTTCAATTGCAGAGTAGCGTTGTCTCTTAAAGATTGCAAACGGCTTCGAAGCCATGAAGAATGTTCTTTATTAATCCAATTCCAACTATCACCATGTTCACCATTACAAACTTGGGGCTTCCGGGTAATCAGCTTCCGGGTAATCAGGGATGACTTCCCACGGACTCATCCACGTTTTGAAATGCGAAGTAAAACCTGCATTCTAAGGGCATCATAATTTCTCCAATAACACTTGTCACGATTTTCTTGACATAAATGAAAAGTATATATAAATAGAAGTGATTTTAATAGCAGTTTCATTTTTGCACTTTGGTATATAGTATTCCCAGAAATTATTGAGAATCATGTTGCGTCATGTAACTCATTATGTTTATTAACTTCTGGCGTTTTACTTACATAAACATGTTAAAACATCATCATTTTACAGTCTCAGTCTTGTTTTAGTACTTTGTTAGACCTCCTTGCTCAGCAATGCATGCCTGAATACGCCTAGGCACACTACCCATCAAAGTTTGTAGGTAATCGTGTGACAGGGTATCCCAATATTGGACCACCTCGGCCTTCATATCTTCAATATTTCTCAGTCCCTTTTGGTGTATTCTGTCCTTCATGACTCCCCACACATTCTCAATTGGGTTTAGGTCTGGGCTGTAACTGGGCCAGTCTAAAACTTGAACATTTTCGCCCGACAACCACTGTTTTGTGTACCGCGCAGTGTGTTTTGGGTCATTATCATGCTGGAAAATCCAATCATCTTCATACAATGTTTGTGCTGTCGGAAGACGGTGACCATTTAGAATGTCAACGTATCTTTCTTTTGTCAAGTTTCCCGTGAAAACACACAATGGCATCACTCCGCGAGCCGATATGCCACCCCACATGTGAAACTTCGGGCTATGTTTTGGTCGCTGGTAGATAGGTTTTACAGTATCTTTGGTCCAAATTTTCACACAATTAGGGAAAAGCCAAACAGAACTTTCATCCGAAAAGAAAACATTATCCCAATCTTGATTTTCATGAGCCCGACACCAGTTTAAACGTTTTTCCTTTTGTGCATCTTTCATCAACGGCTAGGGAATTCCACGTTTTTTCATCCAATTAAGTCTCTGTAATTCCTGCCTAACTGTTTCATTGCATACCTGAGGACTTCCTCTGCTAATCATTTCATTTCTGATGTTCTCAACACTTTTCAATTTGCCCCTACTCACAATCTGCCCAAGTCTTCGGCAATCCACAACACTGAATTTCCTAGGCCGACCTGCCCCTGCTTTGTGCTCTATCCCGGTTCCTGTTTGGATATTCTTCAAAGTTCTGTATACTGTAGACAGAGGAATACCATGTCTACAAGCTAACACTTTAGCATCAGCCTCACCCCTTTCAAAATCATCTAGAATGAGCTTTCTTTTCTCTCTTGCTGTAAATTCTGCCATGTCAACAAAGGAAGCCGTCTGCTCGGACAAGGGAGATAACTCTTGACGTAATGAGCTGCCTTCTAAGCCTTAAAGAGTTGTCTCCCTTATTTAGTATGCTTAGTGCATAGTGAAAGCCCTTTTTCCAATCTTAGCATCATTAGAAAAAAAACAAAGATTTTCTCAATAATTTCTGGGAACTCTGTATTTGGTAAACTTAACTGACCATAGTATGCATTATGTGACTTCTGTAATATATTTCAAACGTGTGTCATTATAATCTTCACATGCAAAGAAAACATGCCTTCGGTCTCAGTGAGACCATTAGTGCAGTAATTACAAATGCTATTTTGAAAATCTACTTGTATTCTTTTGGTAACACATTAACCTTGAAATTGTGCAAATTTATTCTTAATTTACAAAAACACGTCTTAAAGATTTATCTTCTAGAATACGTGTCGGAGTCCAGAGAATGTGTTCCTTGAGTTTATGCATTATTTTGTTCCCTCTGTCCCTCTGACATCGGATCGTTGTTCGAGTCCCGTTATGTCCTGATTATGTCATCACTATACATGTGATCGTGGATTTCACAAACGTGGTAAACAGATTCGACTAGTATCACCGGAGGCTGTTCCTCAACACTATGCACCCACAATGTGATATGACTGACAGGATGTACAAAAACCTGAAATACAACTCCTTCACTGTTTATCACCTACTAATGACAGAAGAGCCATGTGACTGACTGACTTTAAAGTAATAACAGCGTCTTCTTTCGTCAAGGACATATGTCCTGTATACCAACTCCCGCCTATCCCACAAAAGACCACAAAAGATTGATAAAGCTAGTATTTTTAATCTTCAGCTGATTGCTAAAACAATCATATCTTCTTGTCCTCCAGAAAAGAAGTGAATGGCAGCAATAATTGACCGTTTTCTCGTGTCAGTTAGTTAGTTAAAAAGGGTGTGGGTAACCTTGTCGTACTAATGTTTTGCTCCCACAAATGCTTCACAATGTTTCACCACGTGTCCCATACTTGTGGCCCAGTTTACACATGACAGATCTAGACGTCTTACTATAGCCAGACATTTTTCTCAAAATCACTCCAAACCATTCTTCACCTCATGCCCTCAAGTAAGGAGTAGACGCCTTTGAAGTGGTTTTATTCGTAATTTACGGTAACCAGATGGCACTGACACTCTCTAAAAGTGACGGCCCTGGTGTTTTCAACCTTGTTTCAAACAAGATGCTACTCTGTGATAAGAACGGCTGCATATTTGAAAGGTTAAGTCAAACCTGGTTGTGTCAGTTTCTGCGAGGATGCACTTCAAGAACATCTACATCTACAAGTGCAATGAAATTACGTTGAGTGCCAGTGACTACGGTATGCTGGAACATGCTGAAATGCACTGGTTTACATGAGCCATGCCTCTACCATACGAAAACATCTCAAGTTTTATTGTTCACGTGAACAAGGCACGCATTGTCAACGTGAACAGTATCCTCCGCCAATGCAGGTTTGCTTGGCAGTGTAATGAGGGAAGAGAGTTATCCCCCTGCTTCAGTTGGTATTAAATCATGAAGAAGAGTTCTTACGTGTCCTGTTGATTCTCAAGTGGTACAGTATCCCTTTTCTTTTTCTTTCAAACATATTTATTCCAGAGAATGGATTGGGTACAAGTTATCCCAACTTAGTGAAACCCTCTCCTATATACAATGCTTACATGCATGAAGTGAAACAAACTCTGTACAGGAATAGAAAGATATATACAAAAGGAGAAAATAGCCATATAAAACAAATAATTATTGGGAATACATCATTTCCTTACACGAGTAACATTATATCCAATCACTGAACCTTTTAGATTTTAATATATATTTTTGACTTCTTTGAAAATCTGGATATTATCACGGTACGATTTGTTTTACGTCATAAAATCAAAGAAATATTCAAGTAATTTCATTTAAACATTTGAAGCTTTTAAAGCCAAGAGTTCTCACATTGTTCTCAACCTCTACTATAAAATATATTGAACCTCTACCATACGATCTAGTGAAACTTTATTGTCTGATATACTGAAACTGTGATGCAGGATGTACTGAACATTCACTGTCCGCTCTACTGAACATCTGTGCTGAGGAATATTGATCCACACTTTCAGTATGAAGTGAACACTTAGTGTACGATAAACCGAACCTCTACTGAGCCTCTTTTGTGTGATGTAGATATGCTTCGTTTATGGAATTAGATTTGCTTGTATCAGAAATTCCTATTCTCTCAGAACAATTCTTATGTAATGGCGGTGACCCTCATGTAATGGCGGTGACCCTCATGTAATGGCGGTGACACTCAATGTAGTAGCGGTGACCCTCATGTAATGGCGGTGACCCTCATGTAATGGCGGTGACACTCATGTAATGGCGGTGACACTCATGTAATAGTGGTGACACTCATGTAGTAGCGGTGACCCTTATGTAGTAGCGGTGACCCTCATGTAATGGCGGTGACACTCATGTAATAGCGGTGACCCTCATGTAATAGTGGTGACACTCATGTAATAGTGGTGACACTCATGTAATAACGGTGACACTCATGTAATAGTGGTGACACTCATGTAGTAGCGGTGACACTCATGTAATAACGGTGAAACTCATGTAATAGTGGTGACCCTCATGTAATAGCGGTAACCGGATACTAATTTTAACGACTAAATACCAACCACTTATCAAGGCAGGGCACTTCATTGTTGTATTAGCTTGACGTTACACACGGCAAATAATGACACATATCTTCTGTGAAGTACGTCGATGTTATGCTTGTAAAAACACTCTAACTAAATTAAATGTTCCAGAATATACAGTGGCACAGTATATTCCACCGCCTTTTTGTGCCGTATCTCTTCTTCTCACATTGACATTTATCGTGAGCCTTTGGTACCGCGAGATATGGCATCACTCAAAGCCATGTAAGAAAGACCCATCCAAACTATAAAAATCAAAGGTGCAGAGCAAGAAACGTGATATGTTAAGTCATACTAGTAATGTCTAGAGCCGATAATATTTGCTAAAAGATTGTCTTTTCAAGATTTGCAACTACGAAGTATGCCAAAGTTATTCTGTATGCGATACATATTATATATAAGGTTTCGTCGAAACTTGATCTTAGGGATGAATGGTAATTTGAATACCCAATGACCTGTTCTTCGTGTTCCACTTATCGAGAGATACACAAAATATTACTTTAGCAAAACGTTGTCAATATCCAATACACTTGACAACCACTCTTCTTTAACCAATTGCATTATTTTTTTTGCAGTCTGGAAACAAAACTCTGTGGGATGTTTGTATGTTGTGTTTTTTTTGTTTTTTTTTCTTCCTGTTCGTGTATATTACATTGTAAACATACTTCTTGACATCAACCACTGTCAGAAGTAGATTGTAATGGTGAAATAGGAGTCATAATTGTCTTCCTGAACATTCGTGTTTAACAACCGTGTGAACCTACTTGATATCAGTGACATTTGTATGATATGATCGCTAAACGTGATTCATGACATTTTGACATACTGTCTCCTGCTAACTAATAGTAACGTCTGTTTCCTTACCTGAAGTGTACATTTGTTGTGCTCACTCACGGTAGCCGTACGGAAACAGCCTGTACAAGAGATGGGGAAGTCAAGACATGGACGATGCACTACAGTGACACCAGTGATTGTGCTGAAACTGAGCTTTCCCTTTACCAAGCAGGGCCTGATGACTGTTGTTTTCTTGTCATATATTTGGTGGTGTGATGTTCGAACATGTCTAATGCCATTCCCTCAGATAAGAGGTTCACATGTAGATTTCCCACGACGCTTATATTGCCCCATTGCGTGACAGCTGATTCAAACATTTGAACTGTACGGTTTATTTTCCACCATTGTCCAGTGTAAATATTGCGTTCACTTGAGCAGGTGAAATTAATATAATGGAGTCTTGTGATGCACACATTCAGTCCTCGCAAATACTCGAAAGGCTGCAGCTGTCTCGTTTGGAACATAGTAATTATTATGCATTGTCGTCGTATTAATGTTATTGTGATGAAAATTTAGTTCGTGTTAATATCATCCCCATGCAGTAACATAACTCTATCAAAAAGACACTTAATCCTCTCCTTGGTTTAGGATCTGTTTTATCCATACACCGGTAATAAGTGACGATTACATGTGTGCATTCCATTTGTGGATGTTACTGAAGAGCCATGTTCACTACTGACTCAAAAGTGCCTACGGATGATCATATAAGATATATGCTTTCTTCTCATGCATGCAGTATAATCATTATGGAAAATAATCAGTGTTGTAGTACATGTTTTTACTGGTACAAAGTTGCCATATATTCTTCATCCCTCTGGAACTCGGGCTGTAATATGTCTAGCATTTCTTGTCTTTGAGGTTACTATGGAATGAGAGGTCAGGCTGGAATAGACTTCTTGTTTTATCCATGATTTGTTTGTTTTAAGGGCATTAGGAGATTGTTTCTTTCTGCTTTAGCTGTGCCTGTACAATACCTTCACGACTGTGTTTGCATATGGTAACTGTATTTGTGACGTCATGATGAAATCAATTCTGATAATATCGGTCGTAAAATATAAATGTGTGAGTGTGTGGATTTAGATTTAAGTCGCACTCAGCAATATTCTATACTACGAGGTTTTGCAATAAGTGTGCAAAGTCTGGACCAGACAACCCAATCAGCAACTGCATGAGCATCGATCAACGCAACTGGGAACCGATGACCACTCAATCCCCGTTAGTCGTCTCTTTTAACAAGCACGGGTTACTGTACATCAATTCTAATCCGTAACATTCTCTTACAGGTATATTTCATTTAACAACTGCATGTGTCAGATCCCACCATTTAGCCAACGTACTACAGGTGGGTGACCTGCTTTTTCATTAATCAGTAACAGGGACTGTACATGTGTGTGTCAGATTCAACAATGCATCCTGAAATCAATTGGTAATGCAGGACATTTCGGCGTTGGATCCAAACAGGATGGGAAGGTCATCTCCCTATTGCAGACTTCAGGATCAGAGGACTGCGTTCACGTGGAAAACGGTAACGCTGCTTTCAGTAGCTATATACGTGGGTTGGTGGTAGCATTATGGCAGCTATATATGTTGTCGGAGCAAGACATGTTTATACGTCTGCCTTGGTCGAGTTGCACCTCTGTAGTGTACTGAGAACAATAGTAGTTGCTCCCCTCAAGTTTGAAACATCAATGTCTTCCGGACAGTATGCAATTCAATACTGTTAGACACAATATGGAATTTCATTAGCAAAACACCATTCTGTCTTGCCGTGCCTGTTGTGTGGACAAGACGGAGTGATGGCTTCCTGCTGGAGCTCAACCAAATAAAGCTCATTAGTTGAAACTCGATCTGAAACGAACATGGTTTCAGATACCTCCAGCGTTCATGGTGAGGATCATCTCATCGATGAGACGGATACGTGTAGCTGAGCTCAACACAAATGATGGTCATACCCGTTCCTGACACTGACTTGCGCAATTCTTGAGAAGGTGTGAAATTCAAGTTTGCCCCGTCAATGTCATTGTTCATTTATGGCTGCACTGAAAGATAGTTGACAGTATTTGCCTTTTCTTGTGTTTCCATCTTTACTGAAAATTTCAATAGCAAATTTATTTCGTCATCTACCAAGATATAATGTTGTATCCCAGTGATGCGTTTCTAAATCACGTTAGTATATCATCCCCGTCATTTAACAAAAGTATTTGCACAAAGAAAGTGCAATAATTGTTCTTGCCATAATAATAAGTAGAGTTTCGGTTTTAAGAAACTGACCACTATCTGTGAACCGTTTTATGAAGCACCTAAACTCCTTACCTGTAAACGCACCTGACGTGAGGATTTAGACTTATCGCGAGGAATAACTATGAAAACGAAGGTGAGAACATAGCGCAGTTTCAAAATAGCCGTACGTTTTCATTAATTATATTGGAATGCATGATCATATTTGCCTCACTTGGCGTCCTGTGAAGAAACAGACTGCACCACTTAGCCGCATCTTGTAACTGTTATCCCCATTTGAATGACAGATTCCATTTCGAGAGAAAAAAATGCTGGAATCCCCATGTCAGTCGAACAAGTGAATGCCAGTCAGAAGCCCGGTGGGAATTCCATCCAGATTAAGGCATCAACGTGTCTTCGCGATACAACGGTGCTGCAGGGTGACTAGACCAGACCGTCTAATCAAAGGCATGTGGCCTTAATCCAGAGATGGAGCTGTTCCAGTGAATACTGTCACCGCTGTTCATGTTCGTTTGATTATTTGTAGATGCTGTGAAATGAACGTTCATCTATTCATCACATGATTATTCTGACGCAAGAACCGACATCTAATTCCGAAGGAACATGACTTCCTAGATGTCAAATCTATCAATTCTGAGAGTCGATTGAAAAATATGAAATGGATCAAGTTGATGATATCAATGAAAACTGCACGAATCAAACACCACTCATATATGCACCACTGAACACAATTGTTAAATAACGATGTTGGTGAATATGTCCTACCACCTACCAACCATGTTTGAAATGTTATAACGTATATTTATGGATTTTCAAATATCTGATATCCAGGGCACCAGACTGTACTTGTGTTATGTGAACATGTTTTGGCCTTTCACTTTTCAGCAAGAAGACACAGTCATCAATATCCCCTCATTACCTCCAATTTCAGTTTAAGTCACATTTGTTGCCATGGAAACGCCAAAAATATTTCATTCAGAATTCCAAAACTATCACAAGGCACACCACTACACCAATCCATGTGTCAAGTTTGGGGAAGAAATATAGAACGGTTTTACAGTTCTGCTCAGGAAAAAATAAATGTGCACTGACGGACGGACTGACGGACGGACGGGAGCACGGTTGTGGTGCACTTTAATAACCCCCGCAAAACGCGTTGCGGGGGATAAAAAAGGGAAAAAAAGTGCCGGTAAGTGAAATTACATCACCACGTCCACGTATTGTTGGAATGCTAAGAGCACCTTTATGCGTATTTAGGCACAAACCATCTCTACCATCAGATATATTGGAAATCACACTTGAAATAATGAGCTGAGAGGAATAGTTACTTATGTTCCTCAGGTTACAACAGTGAAGAATCTGATTACGGTTTGACCACATCATCACCTGACTCATGAACAAGAGCTCACGGTACAGTGGGAAGCTCGTGGTGGATGTGTAATGGAGAGCTTCCATGATAATGGACATTCCGTCTATATTATGAAGAGTTGAAACATAAGATATTTCATTATCTTTACGCTTTCAAGAACTTATTGAAATTACATTCAATACACGAGGGGAAGCCAACATACAGTGGTTGCTATGCATATGTTAGTGCTGCCATAATTCATTAAAGTTAACCTGCATATGTAGGTGTGTGTCGAGCACCGTTGTGTCTTCTGTAACGTCCTCTGCCATGCTTACGAATGTACAAAAATGGTTACTTCCATGCCTTTAACCGTCATTCTCTGTGTACATGTGGGTTGCGGCAGGTAATGGACACGGATTATTTTCTTCTGTTGAGATTTTGTACTATATTATGACGTGCGGTAATGTAATTATTGAAACACATTATTTGGGATTCCAGTTTCGCCTATAGTAAGTTTAAGTAAGCGCACTAGACTAGATAGATATTTAGTAGTATATAGATAGAATATTCAAACTCCGTTTGTTATGTATTGCTAGCTATAGATATGCACTGTGTGAAACTCTGACGTGTTCTTGTATGGTCAAGAAAGTGTCAGCTGAAGTCGTCGGCAGATCACCTTTATTAAAAGTATTACATTGGTTGCCGGCCACAATTAGCGTACCGATGCTACTGTGGTACTGGTCCCGGGGCTATCATTCAATTTGTCAAAAACACTACCCATCCAAAACTCCGAAAGTAAAGGGCACTTTTAAGGTAAGACGTTCTCTCACAGTTGAAGCTTTCGAAAGTTCTATAAAACCCTTCGTTCTTACTAAATATTACTAAGCCTAATCTTCAATCACCTCATTATTTTTTTTGTAAATAAATGTTGCATATTTTAATTCTCATTTGAATGTTCTTGATACTGTAGCCATTTGAGGATACATTATGTTAGGAAATCAGTGCGATATGCATATAGTACCTACGGTGATGCGTTACCTCCTTCCTCTGTATATATGATAATGGACGTTTTGCAGAGATTGTTTGCTTGTAATTATGCGCTGTTTTTATTGCTCATACTTTTTGATGCTAATTCATAACTTAAATCATTTTAGCTTAAAACGATGAAATGCATTATATTCCAACCCTTCTCTTGATGAAATAGTGTGAAGAAATCTAGATTCAGCAGAAACAAGAACGATGATGAAGGACGCGGCCTGAACTAGCCGTATAATATGCTCTGTAGAATTATCTTCACGCCCTACGGACGTTAATGGTCGTTGCAAATTCAGGCGATGATATTACTTCCATCTCCCCACCCAGCACTCCATGTAGTCTTCAAAGTGAAAAGTGCTGACTAGCCTTTGAAGATGGAAGAGGTTAAAATAATTTGAAGGTGTACAAAATAGCTATAGGCAATATTTGACTTCTAATGAAACATCAGTAGAGAAAAGGTGAAAGCTGATTTCTCTTTCCAGTGTTTAGGTGTCATTATCTTGGTGATTTGGCTTTTTTCCACATGTGTAGCAGTTTTTAGGTCTGTGGGTTTCTGGCCTGTGGGTTTCTGGCCCCATTGCTGATTCAAAGATACAAGGCAAATGGTAACATGTATATGAAGAGTTTAACCTTAGACAGGCTTAGCCTTTCTGATCATGATTTATGCAGCAGTTTCTTACTGAAACAAAAAATTAATAAATCTATTCACCCGATACTTATATAGTGCTTATGCATGGTCAAATTATATTTTTTTCAGGAATTAGATGACAGTTGTTCTCATGTGCACGCAACACCGTATTCTAATTCAAAGACGAATGAAATGATGTTACACGAAAGAATAACTAATGATGATATACCCGTTTCTGTTCCAAATGTTTCTCTTTTTTCTATTGTAACATACTTAAACATGTCACTATAATGAAACTGACAACTCTTTTAATTAAATAAGTTATAGCAATATGCCAAATGACAATTATCAGAAGGACTTGAGAGACATGGACCCCCGGATGAAGACTGGACGTGTGTTGGAGAACCTTTTGGGGGGTCATGCGGCAAAGCATCGTTACTTTTGTGAGTATCAATTACAGAGATAGGTTTACCTTTACGTTAACCCTACCCTTAATCCGTTCTGCTTTTCCATTCACAATTAATGAATTGCCATAAAAAGCATAGGCACAGAGTTTATTATCTGCATCCGGACAATGTAAATGTCTACAGGTACTTATGGTGTAAACCATGCTTGGGTGATCCTGGTGCGTTTCTTCGTGGCCTTCTGTCATTATACATTCCTCCGAGAAAAAGTCAGTCATATTTCAGGGATAGTCATATTATTTTTTAAATAACGCATATGTTATTCAGCTGTCGACAGGAAGTGGACAGAAGTGAATACGACAATCTTTGCACAAATAAATTTATGAAGATCATGAAGCCGCTGCTCTTCCCTAAAGATATCCTGAGGAATGGCGAAATATATCGTCTTTTCTGATTACAAAATCTACAGATTTTGTTCGTTTTGTATGGTGCACAGTAAACAAATACCTTATCCTCCAATCTGTCTTGTAGGGGGAGTAAATCTCAATTTAACACAACGAAATGAACTTTCCGATGCAGTCGCCTCAAGGTACAATATACTCTCTAGAATTCTGTTAAATCCCTACAGATGTTAACGTTCCTTGTAAATATGGAAGACGATATCGATTTAACGTCCTCACACGGTATTCGTTGCGGACATCAAAGTAAAATAACGTTGTATGGTTATTTAAGCTGGAAGAGGATCACATAATTTGAAGACAAACTAAAATGGCTGAAGGCAACTTTGACTTCAAAGAAGGCAACAATGTGAAGTGGGTCGGTGATGGAAACAGGCTTTTCCGTTCAAGGGTATTCTGCAATTATGTACATTTACTTGTATATTTTACAAATGTGTGACAGGTTTAAATTTATTCTAGTTCTGTTAATGAAGGAAAACAGGTGATAGCATTATCCATAACTGAAACAAGTATTTATCGGTTATTGTAATATGCATATTATTTTAATGATTTCTAATTTGCTCTTTGCTAGTGAGAAATATAATATTCCTTCTTAAACAAATTTAATCACGTACGAAATCACGTACGAATATCAATAATATTATAGGTTAGATTGTTGGGACTCCATTACCATTCTAACCAGGAATCTAATCATTTTGAAGATGTCACCAAGGTTATCAATCAGGAAAGGTAGTTATCTGGTTTAATCAATATCAAATGTCTGTAAAGACGAAGTCAAATGGGATATCTGCTTCGTGTTGACAGTGACAGATTTTATACTCACGATATCAGTTACTATTTGACCCGATGAATAGTCTAGAACTATCCAAATGGAAATCCGGTTTAGCATCCTAGTCACCTTTCAGACCCTCGGTATTACTAACCAAAGGATAGAAGCCAACAAAAACATGTGCTCAACTTTCACTCAAGGTCAGGAAACGCTTGCTAAGGGTCTTATTTATACACCTTATACTTTCCCTGAACAGCTAAATGTTCTTAGTAACGGTTCTTATTTGTTCTATATACAGAATGTAGAAATCATTACACAAATTGAGTGTGTTGAAAATGCAAGTTCAGTCATTTAGATGATAATTAAGCCTAAGAATGGTCCTCCTTGCTTTCGTGGCTGTTAAATAGTCATCGAGCAATGTAAAGCAAGAAGTAGCGAAATAGGCCACAGCAGAGTAGTTGGTACATAATCTTTATTGTATACAGACTGTGTGCAAATATGGTGTATTTGTTGACATTGACACAGTTAGATTAATAGTTAAAACACAATGTCAGTGTTGTTTCATGTCATTAAAAAACTGAAATAGTGAACCTGTTAAATTGTTTACGCATCCCATAATTCTCCTGATCATGCTCGTCTTAATAACAATGTAGAAAGTATCGCAAAAAATCAGTCAGCAAATTTACCGACGCACTAAATTTAACAGGTTCGTTTAAGATACATCTGCGTCCTTTATGCTTTTTTATTACCATGGTAAATGTTCACACAAACACACTAAGAAGAAACTGACTTTTTCCCTTTCTTTGTTTAAAATTGAGACTAAAGGTTGGATTTCTCCCAAGAGTTGTATGGAATGCGCTTCGCACTAGAGTCCTCGCAAAACATCCACACGAGAACTCACACGTGGTCCTTACTGACAGTTCAGACAGTGAAGTTATTTTGTTCAATGACCAGAGATAATCCAATACACTGTTGGAGGAAACGATTTGTGATAATAGCTTTCAAACTGCTTTTAAGGCTCTCTATCGAGAGTTCATCTCATGCACATACCTCTTCAGTTAACACGTGCCTACATTTCTTCCTTGTGCTCCACGGTGAGTCTTTGCTCTCATACAGTAACAATATATTCTTGCAAAACCCCTTTTATATATCCACGTCATCTTTTCCCTTTCAAAGGTTACAGGTTAATGTGCTTAATGAGACCTGTGTGTTGTCACAGACGTACAATGTAACAGGTATATCGTCATCATGAGTATGACATTACGATTAGTGACAATAGCGCTGCAGTATTCTAAATAAACAATAAACAAACATCCTGTTGCTGTTTCACAAATACGTTCATGATGGAATCATTGAAATGTATTCTGGAAAACGATTCCTTTCATTAAACAACAAGTTTTTATAAGCAAATTAACGGTACAGACATTAAAACAAAAGTAGCACCTATATACGCTACTCTGGGGAAAGGATGTGTAGAAGAATTGTTATATTCCAAAGAAGCAAATTTGATGGATGAAAAACAGGAAAACATGTTCGTGAAACATGGGGGCAGGTATGCGGATGACTGTTTTCATATTTGGATTTCATCTGTGGATTGAATCATTTGGGGAAGATTCTTGATGTGATCCACCCCTGGATTTCTTTCACCGAAATGAAATTTAAGTTTTGGACGTAACAGTTATAAAGCATGCGCAAGGCAACCAACAGAAAATTGACAAGATAAGAACACTGACAGTGTACCCAAATTTCACACACCTCGATGCGGAACATGTTCAATCATAACCAAAGACTGCGAATTTACATTTTGTGAAGACAAGCTATTTACTATCAAAACCAACATCAACCGCTGCAGCAAAAACGTTATATATGTTTTAACATGTGCGGGTGTGGTGAACATTATATTGGAGCGACTGAAATGCAACTAAAGAACCGAGTCACTGTACACAGACAGCAAATTCCAGATCCAAATTTGGGATGCATAAATGTAAGCACGCATATTGATGAATAGGGAAATGACCAGTTTACTATCTTTCCGTTTTATGTGTATTAATAGTTTAACAATTGTTAAATTTAAATCTACCAGGTGTTTAATCGTAGTATTCTTGTTGTGTTAATTTTGGCTAGCATTTTGAACACTCGCCAGCAGCTGAAGAGATGATGTAAATCCACCTAGGGTTCATGCAGGTAGCAACGGTACTGTAACTCCCCATGGTTCGTAGTATGGTGATCTACCTTCTGTTGTTGGCGATCTATAGCCTGTTTTCATATTGTATTGTCTAAATAGTGATATTTAGTGATAACTTTTCATGCTAGTTTTAATTAAAATTGTGATATTCTAGTTGTTTTACTGTCCCTCGTTGACAGGTTTTTAGGGTATCCATATATTTCATTTCAGTATTAAACGTTCCCGTCACGATATGGCTGAGATATTGCCGATGTGACGTTAAATATTAACTCACTCGCTCAGTGCTTTACGTACTTTGGCCACAGGCTTTAATGTAGCGCATTAGAGTTACATTCTCTTTAATAAGTGTCTTGGTTAGTTGTGCGTACTTCCGGGAGACTACTAGAAGATTCTACGTTGATGGCGATAGTCGCAAAGTGCTCGAACGTTCAGGAATTGGCGATTTTTTATATGAAGGCTGGTTGTCTCTCTGCCAACGCTTGACCTACATAACGGATTCCTGGCTGCTCGCTGTGTTATATTCAGTGAAACTGTTTCTCACTCTCACACCAAGGCTTTGGTGAGTTGATATTATATTAGCGACCCATTAATCTAGAGTTGCTTCCCCTTCTTTACGTTACTAACATTGGCAAGCATGGTTGCATGGCGTAGAGTCAACACAGAGAACGTACAGTTGCCAGCTAAGATATTACTTAGATTTCTGTGAAAAATTAGATGTTAATCTATTGCCCACCTCCACAGAACCTATTGCTCTTTATATCGCATAAATGGTTGCTACAAATCGGTTCAAGAATAACTGGTATCTATTTTTAATCTTTAGAAGGACAATGTATTTGATGATGTGATAAGCGATAACTGGCATCTCTCGTGTATTGCGCGGAGTGAAGCATGAACTTTGAAACGCGGACGACCCCCTCGTGCCCATGTCGCCTCAGCTGGTGTTAACGCTGAAGTCTAGATTAGACGTAACACATGTTAGTGTTTGAGTTGCTTGCCTTACTGCCATTTATGGTGTGCTGAGGTCAGATTATTTTTTGGGCTTTTTTGTTTTGTTTTGTTGTTTTGGGGGGGTTTTTTTGCTGAAAAGCTGCTTAACCCACTTAAAGATCTGCGTCTCTCCGATCTCTCTGCTTGTGAAGGAGGGTACTCCCTGACACTGAAAGTGACGAAACACTGCAGTTTAGGGAACGGCTCTGTTTGACCTGCCCCAGAGTGAAAGAAACCATAATCCAGAGCAGCCTCTCTTCTGTACAGAGGCGGGGACAGTACTGACTAAGACTTATCATTTCGACTATTCGACTATTCGTCAGCTGTTGCGTGATCAGAATGTACTCATCTTGGATCACTTCTTCCGAGCGTGGGGGTGCCACGTGGGCTTTTGAATCTTGGGTACCGGGAGAAAGCGTTCAGGCCCTGGGCTTCAGGAAAAGTGACACTTATTTGCGATACATGGACATATCGCCTAGGACAAAATTGTTCAATCGTTGTCAGAGTTTTCAAGTTAGTTTAGTATGGTTAATTGTACCTCACGAACACCTTACTCCTCTCTCCGGGGTTGGGAGTGTTTTAGTTAGTGTTAATTAAGCAATCACGACGTTGCACAGCCATACATGAGACTATTTCTGTGGTGGCTGATTTGGGCCATCGCTTTCAAGCCTTAAGTTTTGGGGGCAAGAAAGCGAGAAAGCGATAACACGAGACGACAAAGCGATAGCACGAGACGAGAAAGCGATATCATTGTGCGAGAAAGCGATAGAGCAAGGAAGTCCTGTCTGGAGCTTACTCGCCATTCGTAATTTTTCAATAGCATAAGATGGTTTTCGGTAATGTTCTTGGCATTGTTTAACTTGACGTTTAGACAAGTTTAAGATAGATGTAGACTTTCCTTTGGCATACTATTTGAATGTGAAATACCGGAAATATTCATTTTGTGAAGTGACTGAAGAAATAATTTTATTACATATATTATGCCATCACTGAATTGGAATTGTCTTAGCCAACTTCATGACATCAACCAATTATTATTAGTGGGGAGGGGATAATGACAAATAAGGCATTGTGATAGCACTACCGCGACCACATCCAAACATTCATCCTAAAATAAAATCACTGCAACAACCCCATTAAGTGAGTAAGATTCGATTTACGTCGCACTTAGCAATGAAAAAAAAAGCTGGAACCATTTATGTTTTTCATGGTTATTGTTACGGTTAAGAATTTACCGCAACAAACGATTTATGAAATCCCCTTGTGAACCAGCAAAACAGAACAAAGACAAATCATAAACGTTCAAATTGTATTATTATGCAACGAGATCAAGGTATACAAAGTTACAAGTCAATTTCAAAATGCTGATTACAAATACAATATAAGTGAGACAAAATCTAAGTCAATGGGACACAAAATACAATTTAGCAAACTCACCTAAGTCTTAGTGCGAGAGAGAATCAACTATGGCAGAATGTAAAGACAGCGATCGGTGTGACAGCAGATGATGTAGATTCAGGCGTTGACGGATGCAGATGATATAAACTCCAGAAATATCCTCCAGTTAATATGAATGAGCGTGTCCCTACACACGGCAACCAGCCTTTTATATATTCTAAGTGATTTCCCGAAAATTCGGGCACACACGACTATCGTCAACACTGTAGAATGCCCTCGAAAAAGTCTCCCGGAAGTAAAAACATAGAAACCTAGGAGCAGATAAATTCCGGTAAACCAGAATCCTAAAAGCGTTGACCATCTATTAAAGCGAAATGTGAGCCATCATGTTTAATATTCAAAACACTAAATGTTGTGACCCAATAATAATCATTACTGAATTAATAACAAAATATACAGGAAACACACACGCGTAACAGTTATCAAAAATTAAAGCTGTACTTTCTTTGATTTCTTCAAGATGATAAAATTTATTAACTGAAGATCTTCACCCTTATGAACCCGAATCCCTCCTACCCAAGGAACGAAGAGGCGCTCTTGACAGTAGAGCACCTTAAATTGGTACCTAAATGTAGAAACAGAACCATTCCACAATCAGTGGTCTAACCTAGGCAAGAGGATGCAGTTCAACGTTCGTCCAGTCAAAGCTGAAAATATAAAGTATACACTACGCAGTTAAACGCTGGTCTAATTAACCACAGTGAACTTCGAGAGGTATTTAGCAGTTGGTGTGCTGAACAGTGGGGACAGTTCTATGGATATGCAGGTTCTTTATTATTATATAAGCAACGTTTTGGTGTAGAAAGTGTTACCAAGAACGTGATGTACAATACTGCACGAAACGCTTCAGAGAGTGAGATTCGATCGATTTATGTCGCTCTTAGCAATAATCCAACAAACTGGAACAATTTAACAAGATAGCATGATGAAGCCAAGAGCCCATGCAAATAACAACTCTTTTCTCTGTATCACGTTTATCTGATATCACACATATCATCACTTGGAGTACGTTATGAATATATTACCGAGACAGTTTAAATGGTGTTTATATGTCGAAAGCTGATGTGTAAAACATTCCGTTTGCCATATCTGATAGCGTCGTAACTTATAAATACACCGTTTTACCTATTTCTGTATACATGTATTACATGTATATATCTCCAAGGGTGCAGCTGCTCGTGGTCGCGTAGCATTTGATAAGCTGATTGGTGACGCGTGTATCCAATTAACTTTTTTCCGTCTGTAACATTTTCGAGGACTTGAAACTCGTTACATATATGTAACGATGTACCTGTAATGCCCCGGTATTTATGATTTGGTCATTTTATGTCAAAACTATTCGAATCTAATGACAGCAAAAGATGACATTCACTGGGTTGGTGGCGGTCTGTAAATAAGCGTGGATAAGACAATCCAGTGATCAACATCATGAGCATCGATCTACGTGACTAGGTTACGATGACATCTGTTAGTGAGCCTGACTACTTGATCCCGTTGGTCACCTCTTACAAGCATAAGTTGCTGAAGATTAAAGTAACCCCAATCTTGTTCCCCGGTAAAATGGGGAGTATGGAAGGTACTAGTTGTTAAGGCTTTGCGGGGTATTATCTCATTTCCTGATATTCTTCCTTATGGCGTAACGGCAAAGGTGTAGCTTTAGCCCAGGGAATAAAAAAATCATAGTAAAAAACGCTAAAGAAAAATACTTCTGTATTTGTGGAACGCGGTGTTACAGAGCATACTTTTATTTCTTTTATCAGGTGTATGAGGAAACCATGAAAGGGAAAGCTATATAAACATGGTTGAAACCACCGTGTTAGGATAACAAGGGAGGCCGATAGTTAATTAATGCTAAACTGGTAGGGTTGATAGGCAAATGGAAGCCAGGGATTGTTCATCCAGGCATGAATGATGAGATAACAATGGTGGCATTTAACAAGGGAAATGACTATAGAGAAATGTAAGCCAGGAATTAACCCAGATATTGTTAAACTTTTCACAGACTTTCAAAAACATTATTCCAACAGAAACATTCTCGGTTTTTGGAGTTATTGTTGGATTATTGGCTAGATAAGTTAAACGATTAATTACCAAATTGTCACAGAATTTGAAAGCATTCTCGCTCTATTGCTTTCTCGCTTTCTCGCCTTGTTTTATGGCTTTCTCGCGCTATCGCCTTCTCGCTGTATATAATATTTTTCTCTTCTAGTGTTATCGTTGTTCAGAGAATACTGAAGGACTGTTCTTTCCTACCTTTACCATAGGTTCTTATGTTTGTAAACCTATATATCTGGAATGTTTTTGATTTCCTCGAGGCATGCTCAATTAACCGATGTGTTCTCTGCATGATGGTTATAGTTCCAGTTTATAGCCTCAAGTCTTGTGTCAGAACAGGTATGTGTGTGTGTGTGTGTGTGTGTGTGTGTGTGTGTGTATATAACACATATACATACATATATATATACATACATACACACACACACACACACACACACACACACATATATATATATATATATACCCCATATATATATGGGGGCCATAGTGTCATCTAGATCAGATACAATATCAGTGTCCTGGCCACTCACTAATACTTTTTTGTCACCAGGTTGGTTTTCCTCCAAATAAAATCCACATGATTGGATAACAAGGGTATGCATGCTATGTTATGCAATGACACCTATCAACATTACAGAAAGAGACATTTCCATATATTTGATTGAAATATGTCCGTAATATAACTTCGAACAAAACACTTTAAGAAGTATGTTCTATATTAATCGCATCTGATTCCACTAACATCTCATATAATTCAGCTGGCAACAGGATAGTGAAACAACTTGAATCATGTCTTGTCATTGCACATTCACATTTTGAATCGACCCGTGAAGGTCCCGGGGTAGAATAGGCCTTCAGCGAACCATGCTTGTCATAAAATGCGACTATGCTTGTCGTAAGAGGCGACTCACGAGATCGGGTGGTAATGCTCTCTGACTTGGTTGACACATGTCATCGCTTCCCAGTTTCGCAGATCGATGCTCATGTTGTTGGTCACTGGACTGTCTGGTCCAGGCTCGATTACTTACATACCGCCGCCATATAGCTGGAATATTGCTGAGTGTGGCGTAAAATTAAACTCACTCATATTTTGAATCATTAAGACTTCAAGGTAGGTCGTCCTTTGCTCTTGACGAAATCAACAAAGGTTGCAAAAATGCATGGAGTTTTAGAAGATGCATATTCAGCATGCATATTCATTACAAACAAGAAGCAGGCATCTCCAAAGAGCCCCAATTGTTTTCTCCCCTTTGATTAATGGTCGAGAAAAGACTACAGAAATGGAAGTTTTGTAAAGCGATAAAGGCGTTATCCAATGGTATTTAGAGACCTGGATTCAACAGTTACCAACGCCAGGCATGTTTCTGCCTGTAAAGGTTTCATGCTAACTGCGTTTTCTAAATCTTGATTAACTGACTTCTCGGAAGCCATAATTCTTCCTATATATGACAAATACATACATTTCTGTATTGTTGTCATGTAGACACTGTAATAGCATCTGCAATCATTCCTTCAGACATGCCTGCATTGGGAGACTACGGATGAATCGCCTTGCTGTCACAACGGACTGTATTTTCTCGGATATTCCCTTGAGTTGATGTTTTATGTTTCGGGATCCGACTGACATACAGCCTTGGTGCTACAACCGAACACATGCTTTCATCATCATTCCACTCATCCATCCATGTTATGTTCACGACTGTTTTGCCTTTTACGCCCTGTGGAATCAAATTGGGCAGATAATCAAGACTGATTACTCAGTGGCATTGACGTGCTATATTATATCGGTCTCCTTGTCTTCAGATTACAGGGGATATTGGGGCTTGGGGCGTTTGAAGTGATGTCTTTGAAAGCTCCACTTGATCAACAAGTAATCACAATTAATGTATTTGTTTTGTCATGATAACATGGGTGTTTCGATAGAAGGTCCTCGTTATAATCATTGGGATTTGAAAGTAAATCTTAATCTTTTTGGCCTCATCTTTCTCCGAGACTGGGATAGAGAAGCTGCAGATAGGGCAACTTGGCGAAACGTTCAATGTCCGTTTCAGATGCACAAATTGTCTGTTTGAGTTTCTGAACTTCCATTTTTCTACGCTGGAGGTTCAAGTAAACACAGAATCCCCGTGAACATTACATTTTCCGAATTTAAATATGAACATTGAAGATGAGGGTGACAGGTATTGAAGATGGAGTCGAACATAAGTATTAGTGTTGTCATGATACCAGAAGTGATGGTAGTATACACATATTCAAGATGGTTATTGCAGTGGACATCAGACACTGTCCATCTGAATGGAAACTATATTGGTGGAAACAAGGAATTTCAAACATTTTGTTACCTCTGACAAGACTTTCCACAATATGTTCATATATTTATGTGGCTGCAATTATTCGAAACATTAGTTATCACTAAGGCTGATATGTAATGAAATGAGTATTACAAGGAAACGGCGGCTACTCAAAATGTTTCACCCTGGCGGCTTTCAATTATAAATGTCTACTTTGACATTGTGTTTTTAATCTGAGACATAACCTAGTCACTACTGCTGTGGCGAAATCAAAATCATTTCAACTGACCATGAGCGAATTAGCAACTCTTCAAAGCTGTTCAAGGGTCTTACTTCCTCAATGCAATATTAGGTTACATGTGTGTAATTACATTTTGCATTCAAGCTACAGGCTAGAATGTGTTCTTAATACACTAAGTCAAACACGGGCGACAGTGACTTGTAAAATGTGGATAAAAACAGACTAGCGACATATGAAATGTAGTTGAGTGCATTCATATTACTATGGATAAATAGCTATAAGTATTCGCGATGAGATATTTATGGCAAATAGATTGCATTTCACTTCTCGCCTAATTTCGACTAGGACAGTACGAAAACAATTATATATATAGACTGGCATATATTGTAATCACCTGTGTGCCCTGAGTGTGTGTGTGTGTGTGTGTGTGTGTGTGTTTGTGTGTGTGTGTATGTGTGTGTGTGTATGTGTGTGTGTGTGTGTGTTTCCAGTATGAAAGAGAACGTGTATCAAACAATCCAGAGATTAGAACAATCAACACCTTACGTTGCTGTGACATCCACGAAGCGTCTGAGACGAACCATGCTTCAAGGCACTTCAGTGAGTGATGGGGTATCCTGGTGGATAAAGCGTTGGCTCGTCACATGGAAACTGTGGTGTCATGCACCGTGATATTGCTGGAATATTGCAACAGAACATGTCTTCCACATGTCTAGAACACTGCTACTATGGAATTCGTTAGTACTAAGGCATGTGTGGTGTATTCTGTAAACAAATACACCTTCTAATCAGATGACGCTTCCAAAATCGTATTCCACAGCACCCTAAAGCTTGTGGACAGTAGACATTGAGGGATTGAGCTGATGGAACCTTGGTCAACATAATGTGAAAGTTGACCTGTGGAAGTGTCTTACTGGTGTTATATGTGTTTAGTCATTCTGAATGGTTCTGCACAATCAATGTAGAGACCAGACGAGAACAGTACGTCTTAATACAACGATGGTTGTTGCATTGTTGTGTAAGCACAGAAATACAACGTGCAGCCTCAATCAGCCTTTTAACAATCTACTTACCAAATGGTCGAAGCATCAACGATTAATAAGAAGTCTGTATGATGTCAGTCTGTCGTTAGGTTTTCAACTGCCGCAGCTGCGAGTGTTGTCTGTGTAATATTATGTATTGTGAATCATGTGCCATATCCAATAAATATTCATAGATATTCCTACCTATGCCGCTGTCGTTATGTCCCATGTGGGCAATATGGGGTCGTGGGGAGATAGGATGCTAACATCGAGGCATGTATTTATGTAAGGAATTAAATATATATTTACATTGCATCCTGAGAACTTGCATCTGTGCTAAATGTCCATGAGCACAGTTCTAAATGCATTTTAACAACCCGGTTTACCTGGTGTTATTGCACAACCACTGTGGATATCGAGTGAGCTCCCATTTAGTACTTGAGCCTGTAACCCTTTGCTGAAGAAGCCCTGATAATATTGTAAGTCGTAAAACGCATATGCCGAATGTGGTATATAAAGATATAACGAAAAACGGTTCCTGGTTAGACAAAAGTATACTCCCTAACTCAAACACCCACTCATACACTCCTACGACTGTGTCATCAAGATATGAAGACGACCTGGTACTTGTAATCAGTGGCATGTTATTCTTTCATTTTGGCAGAACATCCACAAGAAGATACATTAGATGGTTGACACACTGCTTATTCATGATGAAATTGGATTCCGGTCCGCAAGTGGAGCCACTGTCCTCTTTCCTCGATGTCTGGCAGCTTGAAGTCCTTCCATCGAATCGATCTCAACAAAGAATCACAGTGCTGATATTACAAGTGACTACAAAATGAGTATTTGAATTTAATAATTGTCTTTAAAAATCTCATATCATTTGTTTGGCGACACACCTCTGTTCAATCACGGCGTGAAGATCTCTAGGGAAATACTCCATCAATTTGGGAGGAATAATATGAGATTTGCCGACACTACAATGGAACATTATTTTTTTCAGTGCAATTCGTCTGTGAAGACGTCTTTAAATTCAAAGCGCAGAGTAGCGAATGGGGTTAAGGATAAGGAATGGTTCCGGAATCATGAAGTTTACAGTGGGGGAATGTGATTAATACCAGGAGAGTTACATGCACGTTCACTCTATAACCTTTTCATAGAAGCTGAAAATAGACAATAACAAAATAATACCGTGTGGAACATCAATCAATCACCAGTATCATAATGTGCATGTGGGAGTCCCGTGAATGTGTCCCGTGAATGTGTCCCGTGAATGTGTCCCGTGAATGTGTTCCGTGAATATGTGTGTAGGTTGTCCCTTATGTCATTCTGATCGTCTGGAGGATGGGCGAAGTTTTGGAATCAAAGAGTCAAGGAATCGTCTGCACCTGTGTCATGGTATACAATCTGGTATGATTGGCAGGGTGTTCACAACACTCAAATACAACACCTTCACTGCGTTTGTTTATGGTATTCCCGTGTCTGAAGATGCGTTGTATTTAGATATTTTCCAAGTTTTAAGTGCGGCAACGTCTTCCTATAGTCACGGACTTGCCTGGTATTTGAAGTTCAGCCCTTTCCTTCTGGCGGTTTACGAAAAGGCCTCAATCAAGGTGTCACTCTGTGATCAGAAGCGCTGCATATTCGAAAGGCTGCGTCAAACCGGGCTGTGTCAATAAAAGTTTCGGCGAGAATGCATTTCAAGAACATCTACAAGTGCAATATAATAACGTTGAGCGGCTATGGTATACTGGAACACACTGGGGTTCACGAACAAGGCCTCTAAAAGCAATACAATATGAGAACATCTCAACTTATTGTTCACAAGAGCAAGGCATGCATTGGCAACTTGACTTTTCTCTTCACTCTTATCGGACTGGCAGATATGTAAGTTATCACTAAACCAAGCGAGAAGCCACAATTTTAAGGAGCTCTCTAAACTTTATTTGCTACGTGTTCAGATAACTATATTACCTAGGCAACTTCGATGCAGAACTGACGAATTGTTAAATCCTAGAAACTCACTTGGTATGGACCAGGCGTGTGACTCAAGTGATTGTGTTGAAACTGGAGCTTCCCCTATACCAAATAATACCTGGTGACTATTGTTTTTGTTCCATACATTTGGTGCTGTAAAATTGGACATGTCTTGTTAATCATGTGCAGCTTATAAACACCTTTGCTGGTGATATGACGATAGTATGGAGTGTTGTTCAGTCGTACCTCAGGGGAAGGCAACAGGTCATCAAAATCAAGGGACAGCAGTCAGATCCCGTTGAACTGACCCCTGGTGCTCCAAAAGGCTCTGTCCTCGGCCCTTTGCTGTTTGTCATCTGTACAAGCAATCTTACTCATATCACGGATCACCATGGGATAAAACATGATTATGTCCAACTCATTAATAGTTTTCACCCAAGCAACATAACTGAAACTTTGGATCGTACGGCGGCATGTATATTGGATATAAAGGCCTGGATGGCCGGTAGGAAACTCAAACTTAATGACGACAAGACTGTAACAAAGTATTTCAAATCCGAACATCTGTATGGCGTCACGGCGGGGAGACGCACACTGTTCATGTGTCTGACATTTCAGAGATGTAATTCGTGTAGACAATGCTTCAGGTTTAAACACCTCACCTCATAGTTTCCTTTTGGTTACTATTTTTGAATAAGAGGTATCAACATACCCAACACTGGTTTTCCGCTGCTTAAGACGTGGGTGTAGATAAAGACGAATTCACATCCCCACTGACTGTTTTAATATTGCTCTGTGAAGGCAATAGCGTGTACGACTTGTCGACCAATAGCACTGAATACATGAAGTAAGGGGTAGAAAAACAATCACTGCTCTAGTACTGTCTTACGGGACATACAGTTGCCAAGCACTTTTTTAATTATATGTCTTGCATTTCTTGCTTGTGAGATCAGGTTACTACAGGGAATGGAAAGTTAGGTTCGGAAGCCTCTTGGCTTGTCAGTGATTAGGTTGTTTCAAGATCACTGAGAGATTGTTTCTTTCTGTTGTGACTGTACATTAACTGCACGTTTTACTTGGTATTATTGAACCGCCACTTTAAACATTGGGTGTGTTTGCATACTGTATGGATGCCTGTGCCGTTATGTTGAAATAAACCTGATACTATTGGTCGTAAAATATAAAGAAGTGAAGGACTGAGTGTGTTTAGTTTTAAGCCGCAATTTTCCACCCATATGGCGAATGTCTGGAATAATCTGCACCAGACAACCCAGTGACCAACAGCATGACGCAAACTGAATAGATAATAAGACCTTAACACACAGTGATTGTATTGCATAATATATATATTATATAAACTGCACACTGTAACTGCACGTCTATTGCTGTTGTGGTGAATCAGATTGTCTTCATTCAGGAACCTTCAGCCAGTCTTTGATAATCCATGTCACACTGCATTAGAGTATGTGTGTGTTTGCAAAGCATGGATGATATTTCCATGTGCGCGTACAAGTTTCGTTATCTGCAAAGGAAATAGGCTTTCCAAGGTATAAGGTAGAAATGTGCTCATATAGGTTATTTCTCTATGTGTGCTTTGTACATGAAGTAATACCAGAACAATGAAAAGACACAAGTATGCCAAATCCAAACTCATGTCCTTGACAGCGTTTGATTTGTAAACACCCCAATAAAGCATTCTCTGAATAGACTTCAGTTGAAATGAATACAATCCATTCATCCACTCAAATTTCTCACTGAGCATTCTATGAAGAGTCAAGCTGTCTTTTCGACCTCAATCTGTATAATGCAGTAGGAGACGGGATTTGCAAACAAGTCTAAACGTGGCTTGTATTCTTCACACAAATTGATTTCTGAACTGCCGAAGCCGCCATTCACTCTCGAAGATATTTCAAAATAATGTAGAAAGCTATCGTGTTTTATTGCTTGCATAATCTTCTGTGGTTTTTCAATGTTTTTTCAAGCACAGCATAAACAACGTATTGTAATGGAACAAGCGCCTTTGGGTATAGCATCCATGTACTCAGTAACGTTCTCTTCAATCCTACATTTCTCGCAAATCTGGCAAAAAAAAAACAAACCCCCAAAACCTATTGATTCCATGCTGTATGGTTACCTAAGCTTGAAGACGATAGCATAATCTAAACACGAAGTTAAATAGTTGGAGGCAATATTTGATAGACATAAAACCACCGGCAGAGAGGTGTTGGGGTCAGTGAAAGCCTTTACGTCTGTGTGCAGTTATGCATGTGTACGAATTCGCGTATTTTAGAAACATCGAGAGATGTTACAGATTGATCGGATGTGAGTGTTTAAAGGTTAACCAGTTCACCGTGTAGCCATTACTGGGATGGACCTTGGATCTTGGAGTTGTTTTCAAGTTTGTGATTCGTCAGGGAAGTAAATTTCAACAAGTCGTTTCTGCTGACTCGGTACAGCGAAACGTGTGGACTGTGAGGTTCAACAGATAATCAACATCTATTATTCTCTTTTGTACTATTATGATGTGCAGAAATGTAATGATTAAAACAAAATGTTTGCGATTCCAGTTTGGCTACATTTAAGTCTAATTTAGTTTTGGATCCTTGGCAACGGTTGTTATGTATTGCCAGAAATGGATTGCGTCGAACTTGAACGTGTCCAGCTGCACCTGTATTGGACCATTTGCAGACATTGCTTGCTTGTGATTATTAGGTGGGTTTTTTTGCAGATACCTTTTGCTGTTATTTTTAATAACTAAATCATTCTAGCTTTAAATGGTACAATTCAATTCTGTCCGATAGAGTGAAGACATCTGGATACAGCAGAAACAAGGACGGTGATGAAAGAACCGCGACCTGAACTCACCGTATTGCATGCTCTATGGAATGATCTTCACGCCCTTAGGATGTTAATGGTTGTTGCAGATTCAGGAGATGATATTACTTCCATCTCTTCTCCTAGGTCTCCAGGTGCTCTTCAAAGTGAAAAGTGCTGACTTGCCTTTGAAGATGCAAGAGGTCAAAATAATTTGAAGATGTACAAAATAGCTTCAAGCAATGTGTGACTTCTAATGAAACATTGGTGGCCAGGAAGTGAAAGTTAATTTCTCTTTTCAGTGTTTAGCTGCGATTATCGTGGTGTTTTGGCTTTTTTCACCCGAGTAGCAGTTTTTATGCTGTATCAGTTTCCCAACCACCATGTTGTGGCAAATTGACAACCCATGTGAATTAAATAAGTGAAAAGAACCGTCAGAAAGTGCTAAATTGAAACCTGTCAGATATTTGCGATGTAACTATCCCTTATGATTTTGAGGTTGTACTACATCTTTGCAAGAGGATGGTTGCGAGTTTTATGTATGTTATCACAATCCACGGAGTTTTGTTCTATCAAAAGTAACTTCAGGTAAAGTTAACGTTATGAAAAGTATTAATCTTCCAACAAGGAGCAATGGCTTATTGGCAACATTCTTAACGGGCGAAAGTGGGACACCTTGAAATCCAGATGTGATTCACAGGCCTAAGGAGTTCAGTTAGACGCTCAGTCAGATACGTTAGACGTTAGTCCTCCGTGTTGTCTAAAGTTGGCACTGGAATCAGTCGCATTTGAGACTGTGTTGTTCTTGTGAAGGATACAGACGCCTTCATAATTAAAGAAAACTTCGAGTAGATGGACCCATCAATAGTGAAATGGAATGGAATGGAAAGGCCTTTGGAGTAGCATCGTTGGTTATCAGCTAGTCTGCACAGGTTATCTCACAGACTTGAGAGACACGGAACTTTACGTCGTTTTCAGTATCAGTTAGAAATAAAACCTGCAAGTATAACATGCCTTAGGTATTTTCTGTATTTCCTTTCACGCTCGTAGCTCGCAATGAAAAGGCACGGGCACATGGTTTATTATACACCTGCAATGTAAACGTCTGCAGCGATTTATGATATAGACCTATAGACCTGTAACCATGCTCTGATGTTCCTGTTCATGACATACAGTAAACATCAGTATAATACGATACATTCACCTTAGGAGACGTCAGCCCTCTTTCAAGAATAACCGTCTTCTAATGCCACTGACGCCAGGGTATTCAGCCGTCTATAGGATGTGGAATGAAGTATGACTTTCTTTCGTTGCACAAACTGATTTATGAAGATTATGAAGCCACTATTCTTCACCAAAGATATCGAGAATGATGGCGAGAGATATCGTATTTTTCTGATTGCAAAATCTGAAATCCTTTTAATGGTGCGTATTAACCAGATATTCTACCCTCAAATCTGGTAAATATGGAAGAAGCTATTGATTTAATATCTTCACATGGTATTCCTTGTGGACATCAAAGTAAAATAATGTTGTGTGGTTATTTAAGCTTGAAGAAGATCACATAATTTGAAGGCACGCAAAAATTGGCTGAAGGCAACTTTGAGTACAAAGAAGGCAGCAGTGTGAAGTGGGTCGGTTATGGAAAATGCTTCTTTTAAGGTTGTGCCTGCAGTTGTGTATTTCTATATTTTGCAGGTATTAAATTGATTGAAGTTCTGTTACATGAAGGATATGGGTGAAAATGTCGTAATAGCTAAACAAGTATTAAACTGTTGAGTTATTGTCATGTCCACACTGTTTTAATGATTTCAGATTTGCTCGTTTGAATGGAGCGAGTGATGTCGTCAAAGTGCAAGGCCATTATCAGAACAGTTTCACTGATGTTCGAGACAAGGCGTCGCAGGATTAGCGATAAAGAAAAATATTGTTTTCTTAAATAAAAAAATCAGCCGTGGGACGGCATTACTGTTCTAAACAGGAACAATAGAAACTGAGATCAAGAACCTGGAGCAAACCTAACTGGCCGCTGGCCACGCCTAGTCTCGAGTCGTTCAGGACTCGCTGTTTGCGTGCTATGGCTTTTACTGGAACACGTCGTACAGGTGGTGGGTCTTCGAAAACGAAAACGTTTCAGCTCTTCGCTACTGAGAGATGGCATTTTAAGCAATGGCTTGACTATGGCTACATTGAAAGGTGATGGCATTACTCCTGCTTGTAGGCCACAGTTTACGATATTCACAAGGAATGAGAGCAACATATTAACATAGTTCAAAAGAACTTTGCTTGTGATGGGCTCAAGGACACAGAGTGTAGGTTGGTGCCATTTGCATGCCTATGTGATTATATGAAGTTTGTGTAGTTTCTGAGTTCATTGCTTGGTCGCCCCATCGAGAATATGGTATGGTAACTGTATGGTTTTCAGTCTTGCGACGCATTTGACAGACACATTAATACCACAATAACACTTGGTTCAGACATGCATTCGGATATTTGATCTTTGAAACATATAAAACTACCTTGTGTTATGTTCTATAATTGCAGTTTGTCGTTTATCGAGTGGTAAACTGACTGTGAGTCTGTCCATGATCATGGTATTAAAGAGCGGGTAAACATTCAGAGTCATTGAAAAGTTAATTAATCATTATCAGGTGCTTTTTGTAACTCAGAGGAGTCAGTTTCTGGTTTGACAAAACGTTTAAAAAATATCAAGGACTATTCATTCCTTTCTTGACTGCTGACTCATGTTTATCTGGAAGGTTTTTGATTTCCTGCAAGACACGCGGAATGGGTTTCATACACTCTAGACAGCATACGCTCACATCACCTGATATGTTATTCTCATGGTAGTCATGGTTCAGTAAGAAGACAGCAAGGCAGATATTAGTGGACATTGTTTGAACATAAAATATATATATATACATATATGTCATTTCAATATTGGGAATAAACAGGTCAATATTTTTTAATCTTCAATATAACTGTATTCCCATTAAATATTCCAGCAAACATTTTTTGGGTGGGGGTGGGGGATGGGGCTGTTTCTTTCGTTTTGTTCATGCGTTGTTGTATCCAAACAGGTGTAGGCACGGGGACAATCATTTCATCTAAGTAGAACAGATAGTTCTTTTATTCCTGCAGTCATAGATCTAAGACTTCAAGTTTAAACTCTAGCTGACATCAACCCCTAAGATCACCAAAGACCAGCATTGCTTTCTCCTGTTTGATGATTAGCCAAGAAAGATTGAAGGACTTTTGCCTTGATGTTTAGCTACAGTGTTAAGTACATCGTCCAATGATATCGTCGAAGATGTGTGCGTGTGAGAAGGCTTCTTGATAGCAGACAAGCGTATAACCAACAGCGAGTGTGCAGGATGCTCTCAGGCAGAGGGTGTCAGAGACAGGGGTTCAGCCGCAATAAATGGCAATACTTAAGATATATGTTATATGCAAGTGTGCAAACAGCATGGAATCGAGGTGCCGTGGTAGCATTACACCTTCACACTACCACTCCAACATTGCATACTTTGCTAGCAACCTAACATATACTTTGCTAACACCTCTTGAATCTTGAGGTATGCATGAGCAAAATGTGATGCACTGTACTGCTATCCAAACGAGATATTTATAAAGCGAATACGGAAACTGGACTGGGGAAAAAGGAAGTGCCATCCAGAAAAAAGCCCCCCAAAAACTAAACAAGAGGAAAAAAACACATTAGTTGTAATGACGCCATTCAGTTGTAGACATGGTACGCCCTTAAAGCAAAATGACAGAATGTGTGTGAATACGTTTACCAATCACATATTTACGGTACTGGAGAATACAAATGGACGGTCTCACGATCAGGTGATTGTATGTGTATTTTTTTTCTCAATACATCCGGAATGACGTCATATTCCAGTGACATGTTGGACAAGTATGGATGTCGGGATGTATGCTGTCAGTTGTAATCTGCTTGTATGAGTGACGTTTGCTTGGAATCAGAATCAATACACTTACAGAGATCACTTACATGGTATGGAGCCCGGTATGCACTCTGGGGATAGTCGAAGACTACATGAAAACGGAGAAAGAAAACTAGGATCCTGGATAACGTGTATATAATTATATACACAAACAAGTTCGCTCTGTCAGCTGTAATACAACCTGTACTAGACAAAATGAATAAAAAATGACTTCGCACGTTCGTTAATCCATATATCTGCCACTATCTGATACATGCATACATTTCCAGATTCTTCTGATATTGCGGGCGTGCGTTTCCTGTAATTTCTATTGTTATTGATTAAGTTATAATTGGGTCACAATGTTTAGAGTTTTGAGTGATAGCTGTTATGGGTCACATGTCGCATCTAGCTAATGGTATTTTGGTAGACCGCCTTTTAAGGTAGCGCTTTAGAATTGCCTCTGCATATGAGTGTGTATTTTTATCTGTTGGTAAACACGAGGCCGAACGTAAAGGTCCTAAGTTAATGGCAACGTGGTGGCACAGTGTTGGAACGTTCAAGGATCTGTGAGCTGGTTGTTGTACTGACGACACACACACGGACTTACACTCGGAATACTACTTGAGTTATGTCATCATTCCGCCTATTTACATCTACCTGCCTCTTCACCAACAATCGACCTACATGCAAGACAGACCGCCTGCTGCCTGATATTTAGTATAACTGTTTCATCTGTTACAAGTGTGTATTTTCTGTATATTTTTCTTATTAATTAAGTAATAATTATTATCGGGTCACAACATTTAGTGTTTTGAATAATAATTTTGATGGGTCACATTTCGTATAGTAGAAGGTCGGTATTTTTACGATTTTGGTAGAAGGCTGTCCGTAAATTATCTGCCCTTGGTTTTGTATTTGTTACGTCCGGGAGACTGTTAGAGATTTCTACAGTGTTGGCGATGGTCGTAAATGCCGAACTTTCGGGAAATGACTGAGTATATGAGCAAGGCTAGTTGCCGTGTTGAGACACGGACACACATCACTTGCGTTCACATCGCCAACAAATCTGTCAACGCCTGAATCAACATTAGCCGCTGTCAGACCGCTCGTTGTGTTACATTCTGCATAACTTTCTCTCTCTCACTAAGACTTTGGAGAGTTTGCAGTATTATATTTTGTGACCCATTCCCTTAGATTTTGTCTCATTTGTATTGTATTTGAAATCGGTATTGTAAAATTGACTTGTGACTTTGTATAACTTGCACCTTTTGCAAAATAATACAAGATTGGAATGTTTTAGACTTGTTTTTGTTCTGTTCTGCTGGTTCACAGGGGGTTCTTACATAGTTTGTCACGGCAAATTCTTAACCGCAACACACTGAAAATCAAAACTTTGGTGAGTTAAGATTATAGTTTTGACCCATTACTTTGGATTTGGAGTTGCATTCTACTAGAAACCTCTATTGTGAATCTTTGTATCTTGCTCTTGTCTGCTCAGTACATGGTATTGAATATTTTAGACTTGTCAGTGTTAGATTTGGCTGGTTCGTCGGGATTTGTTTGATATACCTGTTGTCACGGAAAATTATTAACTGTAACACTGAGACAAACGTAACTGTAATAACATTCCTTCCGACATGCTTCCACTGGCAGCCTGTAGATGAATCGTCTTGGTGTGGCAACGGAATTTAGTTTGTCCGATACTCCCTGGCGTTGATGTTTTATGTTTCGGGATTTGACTTATATATAGCCTTGGTGTTACAACTAAACTTATGCTTAGGATCTTGATTCCACTCATCCATTATGTGCACAGCTGCTTTGTCGTTGACGCAGTCGGGCAGCTAATCACGACCGATCTCTCTGTGGTATTGATGTACTGTATATTAGTCTCCTTGTCTTCAGATTACAGGGATATTTGGGCTTGGGACGTTTGAGGTGATGCCTTAAATAACTACAGTTGATCAGCAAGCAATCATAATTAATGTATTTGTTTTTGTCATGATAACATGCGTATTTCAACTGACTTTCCTTGTTTCGTAGTTATTGTTATTTGGAAGTAAAACCTGAAACATTCAAGCCATACTATTACCATGCACCAAATGTGAGTTGTTTTCTGTGATGATTGACAAGTTGCAGATGCACGTGAACTATTTGATCCTCACCTCAAACCAGATAGAGAGACTTGGCAAAACATTCGCTGTTAGTTTCAGATGCACATATGGCCTGTTTGTGTATTTTAGCTTCCATCTTTCTAAGCTGGAAGTTCAGTAAACACAGAATCGTGAACCTGAGCATTTGCCAATATGATATTGAAAGCTGAAAATGTCGGGTACAAGTATCGGTGACATCACTGTCATACTAACCAGATGAAGCTAATAGGGTAAAACAAAACACTTGATATGGAACGTGTTCATTGTCTGGTATTCTAATGCCAATTCACAGATAATGATAATAAACACATACCCACGAACTATCAACATTAAATGTTTATTCAAGTGTACTTCATACTCTGTTGATCTGAGCGGATACCATCTTTGTTGAAGCAGGAACCATTTTATCATTTATGCCTAGAAATTCCTAGAAAATTACTTATGTGACTGCGCGATTTCGAGTTTGATACGTCAGAGCGATTGATGGCAATGACAGTACTTTGTTGCCCCAATGGGAATTCATTTTATATGTGAAAGTGGTCCTTAAGTAAATATTACAACTGACCTAAAGGTTAAGAAACCATAAAACAGACAGACAAAATTAGTATTCATTTAAAGGCGAATACTTGCCTTTAGGCGAATAACATAATTTTGAACTATCTTGATTTTAAAACGAGGCATTTGGTATTATCGGCCTAGTGGAAGAGTAGTTTCAGAAGCGTGTCGCCCCTGTGTAACACAGCCTACACATACCTGACTATATAAAGGGCAGGTTTATCCTCTCCGTGTTTCATTACGTATATATACAATGACTTTGTCACCGCTGTTGGAGCAATATTGTAAACATTTCTGTTGAGCATGAGCTAATTTGGAATTGTAACGATTCAGAAAAGTTGAAGTGTGAGTCACTGAACCTCACTTCCTTGCAACAATCTTAAGTTACATCTGTGTAATTACAGTTTGCATTCTAGTCAGAATATGGATCTAAAATATAATACTTACATATATAATCTGTAGACTGCTATCATATTATCATAGATAAGTAGATATAAGTATTTTTATTGTATTGTATTTGTGTGTGTGTGTGTGTGTGTGTGTGTCCCTCTGCCTGTGTTTCGTATATATAAAGGCGGCAAGTTAGGTACTGCACAATCGTTGGAACAATCAACATAGTACGTTGCTGTATCATCAACAACACAACTGAGACAGGCCATCTTCAAGGGAAAATGGTGGTGAAAGCCTTCGTTCGACGCGTCCAATACGGTGTGAAACTAACCTCACAACAACCAGCAGACTCTACTGGTGACTCATTGTTCCCAGTGCTGGGGATACCTTCTACCTGAAGTTATATGCGCAGATAGGGAAAAATGAATGGGACTAGACACATCCACTGCGCATGAGTTGGGTTAACCAATGATGTGTGATCTGGCACATTCAACATGCGATACGCAGTTCTGCTTTAACGCTTATATTACTCTTATTAATAATGGAAGGAAACCTGGTGATAAACTTGGTAATTTCACGTGCATCACCCATTCTGGAGCCAGCGTTGTTGACTATGTACTTGTATCGAGTGAACTATTTACTAGAATTTACCATATGAGTGTAATACCGAGGTCAGAGTCTGATCATCTCCCTATATCATGTCATCTCAGTGACGTCACCAAGCTTATGATAAGCCAAGCTGCGCCTAGCATACCCCTCTTGAAAGTGCCAAGATATATTAATAGCAATAGTGATAGACAACATTTCACTGATGTGTATACTTCTGACAAAGTGATGGGGATGATCTCGGAATTCCTGGAGTATTTAGATGGTGATATCAACCGTGCAGTCACCAAACTGTCTAATATTGTTGCTGCTACAGGGAGACAACTCAGACCGACCGTCTTTAATGTTCGAACGACTCTCAAACAACCACCCTCGTTTGATAACGATTGCCAACAACTAAAAACCATTAAGTATAGATGCCTTCACACATTTAGGAAATTCAGCTGTGACGATAATCGAAGGAAGTACTTAGAATCAAAAAGAGCCCTTAAAAAGTTGTGCTGTCTCAAGAAAACTGAATTCGATAAGAAAGAAGCAGACGAGATCGCCTATGCAGCAAAACATGGAAACTGCACAGAATTTTGGAAAAGGATAAAACAAGCATTTCGCGCAAGTAATGACTCATGGGTTCAAGCCCAGGACTGGCAGTGTTACTTTAAGACGTTATTGAATCCTACATTATCCGAAACTACCTCTGTCTTCGATGAACATGTCAAATACTTTCTTGAACACCATTCGTGCCATGACTGTGGTGGGTTAGCTAACCAGGACATCTATCTCAATGACGAAATTTCTGAAGCAGAAATTAAAAATGCAATTTCTAACCTCAAAAATGGGAAAGCACCCGGTACAGATGGGGTACCTCCGGAACTTTACAAACTGTCAGCGGAGCTGATAATCCCATATCTGAAGCTGTTATTCAATAAGATCCTAGATGAGGGCATATTCCCATCACACTGGAATATTGGAATGGTCTTGCCTATATTTAAGTCTGGTGATAAGACTGAGCTATCAAATTACAGAGGAATTTCCCTACTAAATATCATGGGAAAAATCTTTACAACAATAATCGAGTCACGACTTAGAAAATGGATTGAACTCAATGAATTAATATCTGAATGTCAAGCAGGATTCCGTCCACAATATTCAACTACAGATCATTTATTCACGCTACAGGCATTGTGTTCCAAATACTTGGGTAAAACAAAAGGTCGTTTCTACTGTGGATTCATTGACTTTAAAAAAGCATTTCACTTTGTAGACAGAGACAAATTATTATACGTGCTCGTGCAACGTGGATGTCATGGAAAGTTATTTATCTTACTCAAAAGCATGTACGCATCAGTGAAGGCCTGTGTCAAAGTTGGTAATTCAAGAACGGTAGCGTTTGATACCTCCCGTGGAGTAAGGCCAGGATGTGTCATAAGTCCCGTACTCTTTATTCTGTTTATTGATGAATTTGCCACCGAACTGCACAGGTCCTGTAACAGTGGAGTGAACTTAAGAAAGTCAAATATCATCGTATTTCGAACTGGCGGAATTCTTACAAAATCGGAAAGATGGAGGTTGTTAGTTACTATAAATATCTTGGAGATAAAAGAGATATTATTTACACTCCTGAAACGTAATATCTGTGCGTATATGTTACAGTCAGATTGTGAAATCAGCCATTTCGTGAAATGACTAAGAGGGTCGGCCAGTTCGAGTCATTTTGTGTAACAACAGTCAATATACTTCAGTCATTCAATTAAATTTCCATCTGTGATGGACAGACGACTTTCAAACCTTCAATTAGTGACAATAAGTGATGTTGAGTTATAGTTACAAATATTGAAAATGACCAATTGTGTTGCTCGTTTCACGAAATGACTGAACTTTTAAGTAATTTCACGAAATGACTGATTTCGCAATCTGAGTGTAAAATATACACTATATAACACGTCGACCATCATGTGTTTAAGCGGTCGGTTACAGATGAAAATAGGTTTTTCCTGCATAGTGAACCACAAATTTAAAAATCTGCTAACATGCTGACACAAATTAGATTTCTGTATGACGTGCTTGCAACCTGTTAATCGACATGTGGACAACATAAATGGGCAATTGAGAGGTGTTGATCCCCCATGATCTGACTATGCATTTAACCACCACACTATCTTCAGTCATTAAGTTACAGGAAACTAAGTTAGTTTTCTGAACATTGTAATCCCAATATAACCTCGTTGTCGAGACTGACAGCTCAACTCCAAACTGAAACCCTCAGGATTCAGTGTGTCAATTAAAGCAGCGTCTGCCAGGCGTAGGCTCTGCAGTGGGGATTCTATCAAGATTAGGACATTCACATGAATCTGTGAGATGATAGTCCTGCGTACCTTTATGTCAGATCCTTTAATGAGCAGTATGTTTAGTTATGATCCACGGGTTATTTACTTAGTTCCACCTGCCCCTTATTGATTCCTATAACGTTATAAGCCGCAGCGAGAGTCTTCAGATACTTCCTGGTTTTATGTTTCAGGAATATCTCCACTCTTGTATTGGACCAGTTCCTTTACCCGGCACAGATCAGAAAACAGACAAAACTAGACATAGGGAAGAAGTAATGATGACACTTGAACTAGTCCAAGTTTATGGAGGCCCATGACTGTAGCCAGTTGTATTATCTACAAGGGGGTCAACCCCAGGTAAACAATCAGCATCACCATTCTCTCTCTCATCACTTCTCTCTCTGAATAAATGCGGTGACCCTCGATCCACTACCACAGCAAATCAGCTTGTGTGATTCCTACTATATCATTAACATTGTGTGATAGTCACCGTCATACTACAGTGACACCATGTGTTTGTTAACAGGTGTTCGCATCCCCTGGAAATATAGAGGAATGTTTGAGACCTTTATGTCACTCATGGTCAATACAAATTTGAAGTGTCTTCCACGTGTCCGTAATACAAATTTCGAGTGATTTAGTACTGAGGCGCTGATGCTGTGTCTTTCAACAAAACATACATTGTCATATGACGATCATGAAGCTATCGTCCTAAGTTGTGAAGTGTAGACACTAGAGTCTGACCTGATGGAACACTGCACAGCGTTACAGGGAAGTTGCTAACCTGGGGTATTGTCTCTTTGGTCTTGTAGGTATTTTGCCATTCTGAACTGTCATACAAAATCCATGTACAAAACAGACTAGAACGTTTCACAAATCAAAATACCTTGGCAACAGTACCTTCTTTTAAGTTCAACAGACCAAATGAAAATTTCATCCATGTGCTCATAGAGGATCAATTATACTATGTATATGCCGCACATTTCCTGACTAAACATCGCACACCGGACCATCATTCCACACGTTACTTAGGCAGCCAACTTCAAATGGCATGTTTTCATTTTACCCTGGTCCTTTTACCTCTGAGGATAGATGTCAGTATATCCTTGCTCACCATCTCTATGCTTACATACTCTAAAGTCCGAGGAATGATAGCCAGAACAGTTTCATATTATGACAGTGGTCTACAGGGCTTAGCATGAAAGCTTTGACTGAAGTAAACTTTGCTGTTTTTAAATTTCTTTTTGCAATGATATCATTTTCGTTTTTCGCAAACACGCTTATGCCAGAATAATGTTTCAGCCACTTTTCAGCTTTAATATAATCAACTTCTGTCAACAAATATCCCTGCAGATACATGTGTTATTGCCAAATATTTATTACTTTAGGGGTGCAATCGAGTATGTTCTTTGATGATTTCACAGGGAACCATACGGCTCTTGTTGAACACTTCTTTGATCCAAGGCGTCAAAACGCCCTGTTTTTCGTAAAGACATGTCCCAATTTGGATATCATGAAAAAAATATGTCCGGTGATTTTTGTTGTCTTTGTTTCTCTTTGTTGTGCTCGGGTCTTGTCGCTGAATTACTATAAAGCCACACACTGTCAACCTTCACCATTACGAAAACTCGTTAATCCGGTACACAGCAGAGTACAAGGATCGGGTTATAGCCTAATACAAAATAATTGAAGGAATCAACTTATTTGTGAACTAAAGGGCAATCTAAGAGACTTCAATAAGTTCTTTTTTTTACATTTGTGTTATATGCCTCAAACGACTTTGTCTGACTGTAGTCATAACGTTGATGAATTATTTCAGTCCGTCACCTCAATAACCATCAACTGATAAATTGGACAGACTACACTTCCCCATAAGCGGATTTGTATTACTATCAGAACTACGAGTCCGTACAATATCTGCGAAATGACAACATCTAACAGCTGATTTCTTAGATGCGTCTAACAAATGCTCTTGGTCTCACAGCCTTCAGATCACAAGCGAAACTGTGAACTTTGGGGCTTTTGAAGTGCTGTCTGGTATGCTCTGCTTATTCATAAAACAGGTCTCAATCAAAGCAATTTGTTTAGTTGGGATAAAATGGATGTCATATTGGAAGAAGTTTGTTTCATGACAGGTCTTGAAACTTTTTGATTGGAGAGTAAATGTCAGACGTGTCGAATCACAGAGGCATAATCGAATCAAGTTTTTTAGACAACCTAATATAAATTATAGTTAGTTATGTGTAAACACAACTCTCAACCACAGCACCGCTTCGTTCATTTAAGTGGAACATGTCGACGCATTTGAGAATGTTGGCAAGTGAACTGGGAAATTCCCTCACACAAAATGACGAATGGTCAGAAATATCTAGCCATATCTTGATCATTGATGTGGGCATGAACTTCAACAGGAAACATACATGTCTCTGACATGACTTCATCTGTTTCAGGTTGTAATGTAAATGTACTTACTTTAACTTAGTGTTATTTATGACGGTTGCACCTTACTTTAGAAATTATTAACTCCAGCGTACAAAAAAGTGTATTCATCCTTGGAAATTCTGTTAGCCTATTTTCTAGCATAATAACCACTTGACATTAGACGTTGACATTTAAGGCCACAGTCAGTCTCAGACATAAGTCAGTCATGCGGGTTAATTTGTCTACTTAATATTTCCTTGAACGTCACAACAGCTCTTAAAATCTGAAACATCTGTATTTTGTTCATGTGTTTCCTTTCCCCAGCACATGCAAGCAAGAGTAAGGGTGGGTGAAAATGTTTCAGAAACAGATAATGTTTTTCACTAATATCATTGTGTAAATAGATATGGATGAAGAAAACAGGTTAAGATTAGGTTTTTCGTTGGCCCCTTAGAAAGACCTCAGTGAGGCAGTGAGGTATCCAGTTAATGGTTAGGAGACGTGTAGAAATTACAATGATTGGGGCTTGGTTTTCACTGGTGCTAAAGGCTTGAGGTTGCAGTCATTGACACTGGCTTTCAACTCTTTGTTTTCCATGCATCAGAGTCACGTTTGTGACACTTGTCTCAACACGGTCCCCTGCCGTACAGGAGGACTGAGGATTGTGTCTTCTGATCATCAGTTATCTTCAACGTCTTGGAGATGACTGCAAGTATGTGTCTTGGTCGTCAACAGCAGTATCCCGATCAGCATCCTCGGTGTATCTGCTTGCTTTTCATAGATTTAAAGGGAGCACTCTATTCTTGTATCCATCCACCATATATATGCAGCGCGCCCAGTTGACTTCCAGTACCTTGTGTTTAATGCGAAAGCAGCAGGAAGAGCTTGAAGACATTGAGTATATTCCCATCAGGAACCTCCAGCAAGGGTTGTTTCTCTTGTTTCGTTTTTTTCATAACCGTATATTGCCAGGGAAATCTTGACTTCGTTTGTAATACCAGACCATCGGAACCTGTCAAATTAAAAGGGGTAATTTCACTGGTAGCGCTGTTTACTGAATATTTCGCCTTAAATGCAACTTTACCAAAACAGGGTGGAGTGACTGTATATAGTTCTACATAGATGCACCCTGACTTTATCAAAACAGGATTGAGTGGAGAGGGCATATTTGATATAAATATATATATAAACTCATATCTATTATTTGTTGATACCTTGGGTGGCATATTGAGTTCTGTTTTCCTCATGCATTTATCATTAAGTTTAATGTTTCAGCCGGAAAACCTTTATTTAAACTGAGTCTATAAATTCACCTCGACAAATTCTTACTTTGTCTTAAACCGTCGGATCTGTCATCCAGTGGCGTTCACATCTATCGAGTTATCCCATCGACGCCTCCATTGTTTGGAGGGTAGACTATGGGTCACAGTGTTGGCTCGTGCCGAAAATCCTGGTTCCATTTCTCGCTCACTCCTCCACCCCTACTTCCTAACATGTAACTGAGAAATAATGTATTAAAACATATGTAAGCTGAATATTATCCAAACACTGGGCATTGATTCAATAATTAATAATTGCTCAATAACAATGTACATTTAACCATATGTAACCAGTAAATCCCTTGTTTGATCTTTTTATGTTAACTTTTCAGCTGCATATTAGTTTGGATACAATACACAGATAATAATCTGTAAAGCCAATTGCAACTGATGACCTATCGTGCTTCTATTTAGATAGATGCACTTAGAGTGTATTGGCGGTAAGTCTGTCAAAGTTTAGCTGCACAGCAGGAACAAGGCCCGCATCTGCATGGGCATACACTGGACACAGCCACTTCTAACACTGCTGTAGAAGGTATGTGTGGGAGCAAGCAATACACGAGGTTGACAGTGATAAAGCTCCCGCTAGAATTTACGATTTCCATGTTATAAGCCGAAATATATTCGTATTTGAAAATATTCTGCAATATATATTAAGCAGCCACTCAACTGTACCAAAAACAGTTTTACAAAGACACTTACTAACATAAGTATAGAAGCTGGTATAATACCCATGGATGAATGAAGTTGTGTGCGCTGAAGTATCATAGAGTTTACATCAAACATTGACCTCACTTGAACATCTTTCGTTATCTACACGGAAGACTGCAACAGGGCAGCCTAATGAGGTTTCAATTGCAAACTAAGTATGTCCTCTGCCCACACTGTGGAATGTTTAGAATATATAACAGTCATTTACAGAATCGGATCCAAGACTGTTGTGGAGATCATACACGCTGTTCCGTAGCGCCCAAAACGTGTTGTCTTCTTAACCTTGGCGAATTTAAATGAGTGGCCGAAACATTCATTCAACATTCATTCATTCAAATTTAAACATGGACATATGCTGGAGGACTACACTTGAACACACCTTGCTGTGTTATATTTACTCAAACGTACTTGTTCTAACCAAAAGTAAATTCGAAACAAACAGTTGATGGTACTCACTACAGGCTGACTGCACAAAAAACATCTAGTATCTGAAACAAATCTGTCAGAATATTGAAGTGTTCAACTTTCGGTGTCAACCACAGACATTAGCAAACCAATAATTAAGTGCAAATTATATACACATTACATTTGTCCACCCAACAAACATTGAAGAATTTACCAAAGGGTGATGTTTCCACAAAGAGTGTGCTCCGGTTAAAACCGATTATGCTGCAAAGGCTGTTGTTCGTTAATGTGGATGTTTGCATCCACCCTTGATTTTCCACTCGGACACTTGCGTCGTCAGATTTTTAATGGGGAAGAGTAATAGGCTTCTGCCGTACACCAAAATGTGTCCGTCTGCAGAACAGGGATAATATATTTGTACATATACTAAACTGACGGACAAAAGAAACGCTGGTTTCACAAACCTGGTTGCAAAACTGATTCAAACTCAAAAACATTGTTTACAGCAATATAGGAACATTCTTGCAAACCCAACCTTCGTGGCTGATAACATGTAATGAACGTGCAGCATGATTTTTGGGTGAAATCTGCGTTTTTACATATAATTTCAAAAGTGCTTTTACGAAAATTTCGTGCAAAGATCGGGTATAAATAATGACTAAAACTCTTCTCTGACATTCGACCGTTTAGATTTGATGAACAAGAATGCCACGTTTAACATCTGTACAGCGCGAGAGAGCGATAGGAATGCTGGAGATGGGTGCAACCCAGTCCAGGGTTGCGACAATCATGGGCTGTCATAAAACCACGATAGAGAGACTAGTGCAACGTGTCAGACAGACTGGTCAGACATCAGACAGACCACGGAGTGGAAGACCACGGGTAAGAACGCAAAATGAAGACCGCTATTTACGTCTGCTTCACCTTCGTAACAGATTCCTCACTGTTACGTCATCAGCAAGAGATGCACTACAACACCCCATCAGCAGGAGGACCGTGGCCCGACGTCTCCGCCATTATGGACTGAGGGCTTATCGACCATTCAGAGGAATGACCTTGACCCTGCAACATCGACGGAACCGATTGAGGTGGGCTCGAACTGTGCAACTCTGGCAAAGACGACAGTGGGACAGAGTGGTTTTTTCGGATGAAAGCAGATTCAAACTCTTCAATGCTGACGGCCGAGTGCGCGTGTACAGACGTAGAGGGGAACGGACGTCACGTTGTTGTGTTCAAGAGGTGCAACCCGATGGTGGCGACAGTGTGATGATATGGGGCGGTATTTGTGGTGACAGGAAGACTGATTTGGTTGTCATTAATGGTAATCTAAATGCTCAAGGATATATCAACCAGGTATTGAGACCAGTCGTGCTTCCCTTCATACAGAATAATCCAAGAACTCTGTTTCAACAGGATAACGCCACTCCACACAGTGCACGTGTTACAAGGGACTTTCTGAACGCTAATAACATCCAGGTTCTTCCTTGGCCAGCCAGATCCCCCGACTTGAATCCGATAGAACATCTGTGGGATCACCTCGGGAGACGTCTTAAGCAACGTCAACAACGTCCTCATGACCGACAGACGTTAACGCAAGCCCTGCAAGAGGAGTGGCGTCAAATCACCCCAGCAACTGTCAGGAGACTGGTTACATCTGTTAGACGTCGTGTCAGGGCGTGCATTCGTGCTAGAGGTGGACACACTCCATACTGATGACATTTTCTTAATTTTGGGTGATTTCGGTGTGATCGACTTATGGACGATCCAACTGCTTGAACAAAATTCATTATAATTTCTTAAATATCCACCATATTTTTGTTAGAGCGTGTACACCTGTTGTCAGTTACCATCTCTTTGATATACAGTCATAATTGCTTACATATATTGTCTTACGTTTTCATTTCATAAGAAAAAATGTTGCCAGCGTTTCTTTTGTCCATCAGTTTACATGTATGAGAAATATATCTTCCCTCAAAAACTGGAGGTGCAACAATGATAACTTAAGCATTCATACTTGCAACATATTTCAGGGAAAATGTCTAAAAACCCTCCTAAAACCAGGGAGTATGTATAATTCCCGAAAATGTCATTTATATAACGAAATACTCTGACGTAGAAATAAGACTTGACACCTGGTACTTATCATATGCTATTCACCGTCGATAAAGTTGTCTTCGTTGAGCAGGAAACCGATGATTGGGAACTATAAATATGTTTGGGCAAACACGTTTACGATTGTTGTTGTTTTTAAAAGCCATATGTGTCCTCATGTTTGTGCATCAGTTTATGTTCTATATGGACATTTTCTAAAGTTTTTACCGTATATTTCAAGCATGTTGCATCCCTGGAGTGAAAGAAACCATCTCTCAATCTAATCATGGCATTGAGAAAACAGGATCAAGTACTTTCACAAATTCGGGATTTATATTTAATTTATTATCCCATCTAATCCTTCGTACCCTATCCATGAAAAGCCCACATCAGGGGATTGATTTTGGAAGATCTGACTGATAAATAGCTTTAGCCTCGCAGTCTTCAGATCACAGGAACTACTGCGAGCTGAGAGATATTTGAAGTGCTGTCTTTGAGCGCAGCGTGATCGTATGCATTCGCCGTGAAGGCTTTTCTGTAGGTTACGGTACCACCAATGTCACAACACTGCGATTTCGGTAGTTAAAAGCTCTCTGAAACTTTCACAGAGTTAAGTAGAAATATTTTACAAACACACCCAGATAAATGAATGGCATATAATGTGCTGATATATGATATATTTACAGCATGGACAGACTCATCGCATACTGTATAAAAAGAATAATCATAAAACTACTCTAGACCAGATCCAGTGGGGCCATTGCTGTAACCATAACTCGACAAATTCAAATACACAGTCCCTTGTATATTTTCTTGGTTGTACCAGTCACATCCGATCACCCTGCCACATGTGATGACCAAATGGAATCGGAAACGCTAACGGACATGTCGGTATCGGCCTGTCTCCTTACATTAGCTATTAGCCGGGTTAATATATCCCTCGGCTTGTCAACTGAAGGCGTGCATGTGTTGATGGTAAGCAGATGATGTTCTGTAGAGTTCCTGACTTCTGACCAAAGTCACCATATCTATTTCCTGAAACCAAAAAGCAAGTATACATTGCGTTGCAAAAATACATGAGTCGTACACACCAAACACCAATCACATCAAACTTTCCTGGGCACAGCCAAGAAGTGTTATTCTATTTACTGATGTTATTATTTACAGCCTTTTCCAGTATATTTCATTCACACAGCTTATTTCATGCAAATAATATTTAAATAATAATAATTTCATATTTGTTGATGTCACTTTTATCTACATGTCTAGCACAAAACATGAAAATCTCTATCGTATTAATTCTAGCCCTTATTAAACATCTTGAGACATATGAGGCGCTCAGAATATGTGAAAAGTTGATACCACAAGGAGGTGGACGGACTACTGCAATATTGCTCGACATAAGGGAACAGTTGGAAAATGGTTATCATACTCCTTGTCACACTTGTTTACCTTTTAATGTCACGCTAATCTTCTAGGAAACAACAACATGAAACGCATCAGAGTTTCCTTGATCTCTTTTCATTTTAGTTCACTTTGTTAACTAACAACGCAGTTTTGTATTTAAGCAACGTTTTGCCCGGATTCTGGTGGTTATATTTTGCTGATACTGGCATAAATGTTCCCTGGGATTGATAAACAAGGAGACCATCAAGGAAGGGAGCGTGATGTCTTGCCCATGACACAATGCTCTGTGAGACATTTCAGACGAAAAAAAATCATGTACCTTTACTGTGTCAATTTAAGAGAGATTTTTTCCCCAAACTGACAGTGCTGAATATGGAAATATTTCCACACGCAACTGAAGGATAATTGGAAACAAGTATACGAGTCCCAGAGTATCATGCCACAGAAATTGACCAGACTTCATATCATGGGTCGTTGCGATATGAGGACATATGCTTACAGCGATGGACACAAAAGAAAACAAATGTACGATGCCCTCTGCATGGCTGTTTGCAGTGTCGACAACGAAACTGGAGTACAGTTGTACTGTTACAGACATCACTACAACAACACTACGCCTGATCATATAGATCCCAAGGCTTTTGATCATATGTCGCTCAAAAGTAAAGGAATCCAAATATATCAGACAGTGCTGTCTGAAGTGGAAATAATTTGTCTACTGGTTTGAATCTGTCTGTAGCGTGGAGTCTGTGGTACTGTTAATAGTCAGATGAAGTAATTAATTACGCCAGGAAAAATATTGAAGGGCTAGGGTTATGCACATCTTTGAGGAGGATGTATACATTGCATATCACAGATCTGAAATATATATATCGTCCTCCAAATGCGTATCACGCAATGGTCTTCGTTCAATGTTTTTGCAACCACGAATGATCTATCTGCACATGAAGTCATGTATTGCTACATAATGTGTGTGATTTCATCAAGTCAATCCCTGTAGGACATCATCTCACTATCGTGTCACACACATTTTCAGAATCGAATATATTTCCTTAATCGTACTCAGAGTTAGTCCAATCAATGCTGCAACATTCACGGTCCAAGATAAGCTTCCACAACGTCTTATGGTGACAAATAGCAACATGCAGACAACATGGCCAATACTCAGGCATCAGTGACTAAAATCACGTCCTATGCAATTTCGACTTGCACCGTCACTTTCGGAGTTTGGTCAGGTGAAGAACAGATTGGCCTGTTCGTCTGGTTATCACAGGGGACAACGGATGACGTTTTTTGCACATGTCTGACATCTGACCATATCGCTTGTGCCGCCCTCGTTATGAGTGCCAACATATGATAATGAAATGTGTCCATTAGTACATAATCGGAATCAACATACATAATATTAGTCTGTACCAAATGCAGCTGCAGATTTTAATTATGATATCTATCTCCTGTACCTTTACCTTCTTCATTATGAGGACCGAGACAAATTCTCGATTGCAACCGCCAATGATTATACATTTATATCCATTGATACATAGGCAAAGTTAACTTACATTCCGAAATCCAACTTCAAGGCCTGTATTAATAGCAACAGGAGATCCTGGATATGGTAAAAAAAAAGCAAGTGCTAGACAGTCAATATTGATAGATGAATGGATCTCTGGCATATGGGAGATCCCTCACGTGCTCGTTGATCGTGTAAGATGTAATACAAATATCATACATACTAGGAAGGGATGAAATGGAGAGATGGGTCTATTGCCTGGAGAAACTGCATGCGTCAGTAATATTCTGTGATGTCGGATTCAAAACTCTCTAATACAGCATCAGGATCCAGCATATGAATAATCAGCTGGCAGTTTTAAATTCTTAATAGTTTCATTTTTCTAAATTAGATGCTCACCTGTTGTGCCCTTTTAACTTGCTACGTCTTCCGACTTAACACGTAAGAGTTGAACAAATGAGATTTTTGCCCAATCGTATTTGATTTACTGTTGAGTATATCCCAATAACAGAGGACCAGAAGTTTAAAGTAGGTTCAGCTTCTCTCCATTTGTATTTAACAAACTATAACAAATAGCTAAGGAATCAGCCATCACGTCAGGAACCTTGTAATAGAAGCTGAAATATTGTGTTGTGGAATAATCTGCTTAAAGTCGAAACACTTCAGGCATACATTTGAGGTAAAATGCATTAGCTTTGCCTGTGGATTTGCAAAGTAATACAATTCCGTTAGAGAGGATCAAAAGGAGTGCCTAGCAAAACATGTGAGGTATTGAAGGGCGCATTAAAGTTACTGTCAATTCCTATGCAAAAACACCAAAAATTGTTCTCAGTAAAGTAGGAAGAAAGATTCCAGCTTACGTGAAACAATAAATAAAATACTTGTCTAGATTGTCTACATGAAAAATCAACACACAGATTCTGGGGCATATGCCTGAAAACATTTCCTTCAAGGTATTATAATGAATTAAGATTAAGTACGATTATTGTATTAACTTCAGCACACCTGACATTGCATTATTTCACATGGCATAATATAAAGTCTGTGAGCAGCACATAGAAAATCTACACACACAAGGTAAAGACCGACTTGAAACAATGTATTTCAACATAGGAACACATGATCTCGGGATATATACCGAAAGTGTCATAATCTGATCAGTACTGCCACTACGTCACCAATATTCATGTGGCCACCTTGTATTTATCATTCAGAAGGTAAGCCAAAGGCATGATATCAAACCGTATGATAGTTTTCTGAAAAATCAGAAATGTATGATCACATCCTGGAAATGCAAACCGTATTATTATTTGAAATACAGCCTTGTATCCAGCGATAACGAACCTGAATGTCTTTGTAATATTCTCTTTCGAGAAGACTCGCCTATAATTTAAACGCTTGTGTGGTCCATTAAACAGGTTACATCAATTCCGCTTCTAATCTCATATGAGATCAAAAGCATAAGTGTAGGTCGTTTATTGTGACATGACTAATGCAGATAGCTTCCGTTAAAAGCTGTGGACTGCAACTGGAACGCCCCGTATAAAACTATACATAATCTAACTATCGGGAGACACAAATTCTCAGGACCGAATACCCCCCATTCACTAACACATTATGACAGATGTCATGTTGGAAGCAAAGTCTATTGAAGGTTGCAGGAACTGCTAGCAAGAGCGTCCTTCTGACCGAAGTAATGTGTTCAGTGAGCCGGATCCAAGTGGCTGAAGTCTCATCACTGTCAATCACTTTGCGCTACACCTCGAGAGATGACAAAAGATGATGAATAGATAAAGAATATTACATGTACATCACAGTTAACATTAATTCACAAGCGAGATATGACATGTTATTTGCTATATTTCGTCCTGCACGGAACTTCATTTTAACAGTATTGCCTATCTGTAAATATAATACTCTTTGAGGTATGTCCGTGAAACGGAACAAATTTATGCTGTACTTTAAGTTAATCTAAGTTCCGTGGCTGTTTATGTGACATTTCTGTCTGTAGGAAAACAGGTCGCTCTGGAGTCAACATCTCAAGCAAGAGGCTATGTTTATGACCTTGCTAGGATATATTCATACTACAGCTGTGAGATCCATGTCCATGTAAAACACATATCAATCATGATGAAATCAATCATTAAAACTGTCATGAAAACTGTAAACATTTGATAATCAAGCGAGAGCAAACATATTGGTATCCACACGACCTGTTATTAAACTATACCTAAAGTCTCAGAGTCAGCAGTTACTTTCATTTGAATATTTCAATGGTGAGTCAAATAAATGAATGCAATCCATTCCTCTAAAATGGTTTGAGATCACAACTGTATTTGGATTGGTTATTTATTGTGACAGGAACAATCCCCATATCGTCAGTTCAGAAATTACGTTATGTAATATCTTTACTGATGATGTCCAGTGTACAACTTGTCCGTCAATAATTATACGTCCCTCTGCTTGTACGTTTCACCTGTTCCTGATAAGAAAGAAGTGACTATTGTTCTTGTGCTGTAGCCAGATGCGAGATTCTTCCAGCATATACCAGTCGTGCTTCATAGGCTCACACAGATATATTTATATACTGAATAGACAGATATAACAGATATACAGATATAACGTGAAACAACAAACAAACCCGATGTCAGGCCTCCCTAGTTCTTTGCCCCGGATTCAGTGGTTATGACCTCTTCGCGGTGTCTCTATTCCTAGTGGTCTTTTGATTCGTAATGCTGGCATTAGCCATTCAAAGCGATCGTGCATTATACCCCGGAATATACAGCTTGAGTTTGGGTTAGACTCTTTCATTATCAGCATCCACGTCAACGGTGAACCTCCAGCTATTTGATGTTGTTTCCACTGAAATGTGTTTTTTTATCATCAGTGGTTATTTGTACTCGTCATGTCAAGGTTCTGTAGACAGTCAAAGGTGACGGTATAGGAGTGACGTAATCATTTGAGTTAACTTCACTGGCAACTCATGCTCATTAGACCTGCAAACGTTGTACATAAAAATGAATCACAACGAAAGTGATATTGAACTCGACATGTTGTAGCATGTGATTAAACAAACATATACCTAAATATGAAGTGTGTGATGAATGTTTTAGTGATTAATTTGGACTTGGAGTTAGTGAAGTCTGGCAAATTCCGCAATTGTCGTACTATCAGTGACCCTTAACACGATGATCGTAACAAGTACACACGAAAGCAAAGCTTAGGAGTCTCAAATAAACAAAAAATATATAATAATTAGGATCGGAATGAAAATGCAAACGACACGTAACCAAGTGGGGATTAGCTTACCATCGTCTCAAATACCTGTCATTGTACTGTGCTACCGATACAGCCATGCCAAGGCCTTGTCATGGACGATTATACCAGACAAGTTTCCCCTGCAGTTCAAAAGGCTCATTGGAAACTGGAGAAGCTTTACTTCTTCAAGGAGGTTTTGAATTGTTTATCAGAACAAAACGTTCGTACCTTTCCCATAGAAGACCAACTTCTAGGTGTACATGTGGGAGGATCACACAGACAGATGGTCATGTTCACCACAACGTAAGACATGCTGACAGCTACGGGACGTTTACATTGTCGCCTTGCATTGTTTGCCTTTGACCAAGCATCAATCGTAATCAATATCAGCAGACAAAATCAAACGGATGCCATAATGCTATGAGGAAGTTTCAATTTCCTTTCACAAAAGGTCTTCAAAGTCCTGTTATGTCTAGTGAGGAACACGTCTGCAGTTGACCAGTAACTTAAGACTTTAATTACAAGAGACTGGTAAGAACTGTTGTTATTAGTTTCCAAGTTGTTTATGATGTTGACAACCTTTAACACTTCAAGTAGATGAATTATGCATTATGTGAACATGGTCATGATAATGGCAGATGTTTTATCCCTACTTGAAGCAAATTAAATAACAATCACAAGTGGATTGAAGTCAGCTGTCAACCAGATAAAATAAGGAACATACGGTACATTTCAAAGATGAACTTTGCGTGACATGTTTGTCACCTATGCGTCAGGTTTGAAAATTGCACATGTCAATTAGGAAATATGTTTGCCAAACTTGCAGTTTTGTTTTCCAACGTTGTTCTGTACAGACATAGTCGTTTGATGTTGCATGTATTTTTTCCGGTTGATTTCTTCTTTCAGACTATGCTTTCTGCAGGGAAATTAGTCGTTTGCCTCATTCCACTAATTGCGATCACACATGCACTTAGTGTGGATAACGTCCTTTAATCGTGGCGTGGTAACGCTTGTAGTTTCGATGATGCTGAAAAAATATGTAATGAGAGTCCAGGAGACTTGTACATTTTTAAACATACTTGCAAGCTCTGTTACGTGCTACTTATAACGCTGATGTCAATGCGAGTGACGTCATTCCCTGTGGGAACGTGTGTACCTGTCGGCATGCGCTCCTCGTGAGAGAGTTCCCCAGGTACAGAGTTTAGATATGTGTTCCATAAAAGTTCTGATAATGTTCCTGGCGGTAACCTTTCTTGTGCGGTTCTTCATATGTTTTGCAATAGGATATTTATATGCCAGGTTGGTCCCTTAGACTCAGACTCTCCCAAACTCGTGTATATTCACTGCAGTAAGGAGCATAATCATTTACAGTCGTCACAGTCTGGATTAACAAGGGACGGCCACAAGCAGTGGTCATTAGGACCCGCAAGTATCGCACTGAGTCCTTACAAATGAAGACTAATACAGGACCAATGATCTGTGCAGCCTGACAGTGTGTGAGGGATGGAGGCATCGAGTAAGACTATCATAGAGCTCTAATAAGCTCAGTTTGGGTCATTGGAAGCTTCACTGGAACCTCCTAATCTAATATTGCTTATGCCGTCATATCAGAACGGTTCTGATCTGATCAAATTAAAGAAGGTAACATAAAGCACGCCTCATGGTTGGCAAAACTATGTTTCATTCATGCGACAGCCCTGGTGCAATCGGGGTGTACATTTAGGCGAATGCTGAATGCATCCATAGTAACCATGGATGTGCCTATACACATAGAACATAGACTAGGCACATAAAGAAACTTTAACATCTAAATTCAACAATTCTGTATAGACATACAAGTATTTAAACTCAGAGATTAGTGACATGTATCGAACATGCATGCACGTGCCACGTGCATTCCGGAAAAGAGAAACAGAGCAAATTAATACCACACAATACTGTCACATTGGAAAGCTCACCCCCTGCCAGTGCGATCGTTCAAGACAATTAAACGGTCCGTGGGGGAATGTATCACGTGGCTGCACATTTCTACTGCCACCGGAACACCGTTTCTGCACTGGTGAGACACTACCAGAACACAAAAATCGTCATCGATCGGCCACATTCTTGACGTCCACGTGTCACAATGCCAAGACAGGACAGGTGGATAAGGGTGAAAATCTTCGCCACAGGCTTCAGACTTCAGTGATGACTGCCCTGACCATCACAGTAACACATTTCGACAACGTTTACGTTATCACGACATCACGTTATCCTGACATAACGCCACTGACAAGGTCGCCGAATGTGTAGAAATCATGCCAGCAGACCCTTGTTTTGGTGGAGAAGTGTTGTTTTCACAGATGAGTCCAGGTTTAACTTGAGAACGTTATGCACAGGCCTGTGTCTTGGAGTGGAAATGCTTTGGTGGTAGTTGCATGATGATTTGGGGGTGGAATAACAGCACGCCAACGAACTCCTTTCTTGATTGTTCAGGAAAACGTAACTGGTGTGGACTACAAGGATCAGATTTTTCGACCTGTGGCAATTCCCTTTCTGCAACGTCATGGCCCCGGGTTAACAATGCAACAGGACAATGCCCACCCTCACACGGCAAGGGCTGTTTGTTGCATTTCTTGCAGCACCACAACGGTGACTTATTACCTTGGCCTGCAAATTCCGGTAGAGCATGTTTAGGACGAGATGGATCGACGTCTATGCCGTCTTCCTCATCCGCCAGATAACGTCCTTGACCCTGCCACAGATCTTGAGACAATCTGGCGTGATATCCCACAAACCTTCCTTGCACGTTTGATAGGCTCTGTGCGTCGATGCACTGCTGTTCTCAATGCCGATGGTGGGCATAACCGTTATTGAGCTTGTAACATGGTCGTTTGACCCCAGACTTGCTTGTGATGTCATTGTTATTGACTTTTCAATTGAAATTCTCACACTTTTGATAGTCTCATGATCCCTCCATTAAAGTTTATGTGTACCTGTGACATTATTATCGTAGTTATCAACTGGGATAATACTTTGACAATGCACAGTTTCTTTATGTGGCTAGTATATTTCCTTAAAAGTGCTCAGGAGGAGATCAATAAATGTTAAAGCATTGAACGCAGGATAGCCGGATTTCAGAAAAAAAAAACACAAACAAAAAAGTTAGGACATTGCTTGTGGTTTCTCGACACTGTGACATCAGAAGGGGCTCGGCTCTTCGGACATGTTTACATTCGGTTGAAAAAAGTGCACCCTTCTCAATAATAGACCCAACCCGCTGTGACACGGTCGTGCAAAACATTACTGTTGACTTGAGGTCAAGCTGAACAGGCTCTAGTAAATGCAGCTGCAGATTCTAAAACTGGTATGTCGAAGGAGAGTGCAAGAAGACCAAGATCACTACTTGAATGGATTCCTGAAAATGACAGACGCCAGACGTGCTCGCTGAACAAGTACCGTGTAATGCTACACTAAACAACACACCACCACAAAGATGGTCGGTTTGCTGCCTGGCATCAATGCAGTGTAACTAAAATACGTTAACATCTCAGCTTATGAACATGCGTTTGACATTTCTAGTTGTTAATAGCTTCATTTCCCGAAACTAGATGTGCATGTGCTTTTTATGAGTTGTTAAGTTTTGAGATTTAACATTTCAGAGTTAAACAAATGAAATATTTACCCAATAGTATTTGATTTACTATAGAGTATATCCCAATTACAAAGGATCTTGAAATGTAAAGGAGGTTCCAATCCCTTCCACTTGTATTTAACCAACAATTACAAATAGCTATGGAATCTACCAGTCGGACAGGACCCTCGTAATGGAAGTTGAAAGATTCTATTGTGGAAATAATCTGCTTAAAGCACTTACAGCTTACATTCAAAGTAAAACTTCATTAGCACTGCCTATGGACTTGCAAAGTAGTAAAATTCTATTTGAGGGGATCTAAAAGAGCACCAACCAAAATATGTGAGGGGTACATTAAAGTTATTGTCAATATCCATTGAAAAAAGCAACAAAAATTGTCCACAGTAAATCGGCTTTAAGGTTACGTGAATCAGGTGAATTTTTTGACGTAAACACAAGACTAAGAAGGAACTTAGAAGGTTCTAAGTTAATGGCGACTGTCGTATCTTGCTCGAATGTTCAGGAATTGGTGACTTTGTATATAAAGGCCGGTTGTTTGGAGTGATACATGGATTAAGTGGCGTGCATCAACTTGCCTGCTTTCGTCAACGCTTTACCTACATGACCGCTGCCTGACTGCTCCCCATGTTACATCAAGTATACCTGTTTCTCACTCTCAAACCAAAGCTTTGGCGCGTTGACATTGTATTGTGACCCATTACTTTAGATTTGACTCAGTTGCATTGTACATGAAACGTCTATTTTGAATCTTTGTATCTTGCCTTTGTTTTAGCTCAGTGCAAAATATTGAAAATTTTAGGCTTCTCAGTGTTATATTTTGCTTGTTCTGGGGGGATTTCTTACACCTTTTGGCACGCCAAAAGTTTAACCGTAACATACAACTATTCCCAAAGAAACAAAATTGAATATCAATCAGATAAAACTGTCATGAAAAACATAAGTATTTGATAATGAAACCTTTTCATCGAAACGTTATCCACCATGTCAGTAGCAGCATGGCCCGTTATTAAATGATATCAAAGCCTAAGGTCTCGATGTCAACTGTCCACTTCCATTTAAATGTTCAGTCAATTAATTGAAATCAATCACTTCTTCGAACCTGATATGTGATCGGAATTGTGATTCAGTTGGTTGTTTGTTTTGACAGCAGCAATGGCTATATCCTTAGCTATATTACAGATTACAGATGCTGTAATATAAGAAATTACATTACAGATGCTTACTGTTGTTATAGACGACGGTGTACCTAATTTCTTATGTTATAGTTCATAAGCGGAATCCACATGAGGTTTGAGGGGCAACTCATGTGATGGACACCACTCATGCCCAGCTAAATGCGGTTTTGGCGTCCATTTTAAAAATGGTCATTTTCTTGAACCAGGCCATCTGTCTACAAAAACTATGCCACAGCTAAAACTATACATATATACATGTGGGGTGAAATATGTTCAGTATTAAATATTCCACAATTTGATATGCAATTTGTGGGGTTCAGCATGATTATATGTTAAGATTGGTGAAATGTATGAAAAATTACATTTTGCCCCTAGATATGTAAATATTTTGCTATTTTCTGGACAATATAATAATCACTGAGAGGAGAAACTTGCATAATTTAGACTGCCTATGTCTGGATGGAACTGGTTCAACTTCATAGTTAAATCTAAATGAACTGACATTAAATCAACTGTATTTGTGCTCATGGTGGCCATACGCCCAACATTCAACATTTTGCTCCATCATTGCAGCCTATTTTGCACGAGTGTTTCACGGCTACATGCTTGTGAGGAGGTATAAGTCTATTATTGCTCAATGCCTTTTCATTTCATTTTGTTACTCGTGTGTACAAATGCTTCGCCGTTTTATTTCATGATTTGCAATTTTCATTAAATGAAAATGTAATGAGACTACACGTTTGTGTTGCTTAACATTTTGTGAGGGGTATATTTATAAAACCAAAGCCTTCGTACCTCCTCTATAGTAGACCAACTTCTTGGTGTAGATTCTGGAAGATCACACAGATAAATAGCCATGTTCTCCACGTCGTAAGACCTGCTGCCAGTCATAGGACGATTACAGTGTCGCCTTCAGTGGGACCCTTGACCAAACATCATTTGTAGTCAATACCAGCAAACGATTAAAACGAGGCTCACGTGTTTGGCACATGTCTGACACCTGACCACATCTCCTGTGCCTCCTCCGTCATGAGCACATGATAATGGAATACGGCCATTGATACAAAATCGCCGTTGTCACACGGACGCCATAATACTATGAAGAAGATTCAATTTCCTTTCACAAAGGGTCCTCAGAATCCTGTTATTTGAGAGTGACAAACACGTCTCATGTTGGCCCACTGCATAGACAAGCTGGGTAACGTTGTATATTCATTTGTACCCGTCTAGTGATGACAAATGTAAACCTGTCTCCTTCAGTTCCGGAATTAGTTTTAGCTCTCTCATCTTCCAAGTCCCAACATTACCTGCGACCACTGTTCAAAATACTCTGATATGTACACTCCTGTGATAATAAAGCATTATCTTATCTTATATTTTCTATCATATCTTGTTTAAGAAATGTGTTTTATAACCATAATCAACTATTGATAATCCTGATAATTACAGGTGATTTATCCCCCACTGAAGGCAAGTCAAGTCACAGTCACGGGTGGATTGAAGTCAGCTGTCAACCAGAAATAAAACTGGAACATATGGTACATATGGACGTTGCATGACAGTTTTGACACTGATGCGCCAGGTTTGAACATGAGACATGTCAATTATAAAACATGTTTTTCCAAACCTAGAGCCATGATTTCAGATGTTGTTCTGTACAAACAGTCTGTCGTTTGATGTTGCATGTAATCTTTCCAGATGGTTTCTTCTTTCAGGCTAAGTGTTGTGAAGGGGAATCAGTTGTTGGCCTCATTCACCTAACTGCGTCCACACATGCACATGGTGTGGACAATTTCTCTTAACGTGGATAACGTTTGCAGTTTCCATGAGGCAGAAAACAATTATGTAATAGCAATTCAGGAGAATTGAAGTACATTTTGAACCAGAAATCTAACTGGGAGGTCAACTACATGATACTTACCCTGGTGATGTCCATGACAGGCATACCAGTTCCCGTGGGTACGTGTGTATCTCTCGGCATGTGCTCCTCCTGGACGTGGTGCCTATGCACAGGATTTAGATGTGTGTTCCGTGGCAGTACTGATAATGTCTCGGACGTAGTTCTTCAGATACATCACAGATGCCTTTCCTTCAGTTTAAACTCACATAAACTCAAATCACACACCGAGTTCATTATTGTGTCGAAACCCAGAGATCGCTAATGCTGATGGCCAAAACTACACAACACTTAGGAACATGTAGAATATCTCACCCTTTTCAGACATTTCATAACCATTGAGATTTGGTAAACTTTTGAGATGAGTTTTGCTTTAAGTCACATCGGTAGTATTCCACCCATACGACATTTCCTGAAAAGAATATTCTTGCTGATTACCGAAAACTGTGATATTCTTTAGCGTGTTCCGCCTATTCGCAGAGAAGGGGTTTACATGTCTCTCTATATTGAGGTAGACTAAGGGAAGTCGTATGGTATGGTTCAATGCTGCTGAGAGCGATATACATGTAGGGAAGGTGAAGATTCGGCCTTGCCGGGATAACACACTGTAGAATTAATGGAAACAGGTACAAAGATGCCGTACGTGATGCAGTGGTCAGTCAGAGATACAGGACTTCTTTGTTTGTTCATACAAGCACGACTCAGACCTTCCTCTACAGATATAAGACTTCCTCACATAGACACTGACTTCATGGATTAATTAATGTTCCTGATGGGCAGTTACATAGTATAATTAACAATAGTCTTGATAAAAAAATTCGAATGTTACCTCTTGGTTTTTCGAACGCATAGAGGGACATGAGCACATTATGGTAATATCGTAGTCATGTCTTAGATGTTATAGATATACAGGTGTTATCGATGTTATAGATATACAGGTGTTGTCGATGTTATAGATATACAGGTGTTATCGATGTTATAGATATACAGGTGTTATCGATGTTATAGGTATACAGGTGTCATCGATATTATAGATATACGTTATAGATGTTATAGATATACGTTATAGATGTTATAGATATACAGGTGTTATCGATGTTATAGATATACAGGTGTTATCGATGTTATAGATATACAGGTGTTATCGATGTTATAGATATACAGGTGTTATCGATGTTATAGATATACAGGTGTTATCGATGTTATAGATATACAGATGTTATCGATATTATAGATATACGTTATAGATGTCATAGATATACGTTATAGATGTTATAGATATACAGGTGTTATCGATGTTATAGATATACAAATGTTATCGATATTATAGATATACGTTATAAATGTTATAGATATACAGGTGTTATCGATGTTATAGATATACGTTATAGATATACAGGTGTTATCGATGTTATAGATATACGTTATAGATGTTATAGATATACAGATGTTATCGATATTATAGATGTACGTTATAGATGTTATAGATATACAGGTGTTATCGATGTTATAGGTATACAGGTGTTATCGATATTATAGATGTACGTTATATTTGTTATAGATATAAAGGTGTTATCGATATTATAGATATACGTTATAGATGTTATAGATATACGTTGTAGATGTTATAGATATACAGGTGCTATCGATGTTATAGATATACAGGTGCTATCGATGTTATAGATATACAGGTGTTATCGATATTATAGATATACAGGTGCTATCGATGTTATAGATATACGTTATAGATGTTATAGATATACAGGTTTTATCGATGTTATAGATATACAGGTGTTATCGATGTTATAGATATACGTTATATATGTTATAGATATACAGGTGCTATCGATATTATAGATATACGTTACAGATGTTATAGATATACGTTGTAGATGTTATAGATATACAGGTGCTATCGATGTTATAGATATACATGTGCTATCGATGTTATAGATATACAGGTGCTATCGATGTTATAGATATACATGTGTTATCGATGTTATAGATATACAGGTGTTATCGATGTTATAGATATACAGGTGCTATCGATGTTATAGATATACGTTATAGATGTTATAGATATACAGGTGTTATCGATGTTATAGATATACAGGTGTTATCGATATTATAGATATACGTTATAGATGTTATAGATATACAGGTGTTATCGATGTTACAGATATACAGGTGTTATCGATGTTATAAATATACAGGTGTTATCGATGTTATAGATATATAGGTGTTATCGATGTTATAGATATATAGGTGTTATCGGTGTTATAGATATACAGGTGTTATCGATGTTATAGATATACGTTATAGATGTTATAGATATACAGGTGTTATCGATATTATAGATATACGTTATAGATGTTATAGATATACAGATGTTATCGATTTTATAGATATACGTTATAGATGTTATAGATATACAGGTGTTATCGATATTATAGATATACGTTATAGATGTTATAGATATACGTTATAGATGTTATAGATATACAGGTGTTATCGATGTTATAGATATACGTTATAGATGTTATAGATATACAGGTGTTATCGATGTTATAGATATACAGGTGTTATCGATGTTATAGATATACGTTATAGATGTTATAGATATACAGGTGTTTTCGATGTTATAGATATACGTTATAGATGTTATAGATATACAGGTGTTATCGATATTATAGATATACGTTATAGATGTTATAGATATACAGGTGTTATCGATGTTATAGATATACAAATGTTATCGATATTTTATATATATACGTTATAGATGTTATAGATATACAGGTGTTATCGATGTTATAGATATACAGGTGTTATCGATGTTATAGATATACGTTATAGATGTTATAGATATACAGATGTTATCGATATTATAGATATACGTTATAGATGTTATAGATATACAGGTGTTATCGATGTTATAGACATACGTTATAGATGTTATAGATATACAGGTGTTATCGATGTTATAGATATACAGGTGTTATCGATATTATAGATATACGTTATAGATGTTATAGATATACAGGTGTTATCGATGTTATAGATATACAGGTGTTATCGATATTATAGATATACGTTATAGATGTTATAGATATACAGGTGTTATCGATGTTATAGATATACGTTATAGATGATATATATATATGAATGTCGTAGTGATTTTAGAGATATATGAATTATTAATAGCTATACATACATGTTAGTGTACTTGGTATAAATATACATGAAACATAGTGAAAGAAAGTAGGCAACGTAGAATTAAAAACTTAGTGCATGTGTAGACTAGACAGATTACATTACTGTATGTACTTATAAGAGAGGCTCAGCTGCGCTGAGCTCTCCAGACCCCGGGATGACCGGCTGATGACCCGTGACGGTAAGCGGCGAGGGATATCCCGGGAGATCCGAACGAAGTTCAGCAGTTGGGCTCTGGCCCTGGAAGAAAACTCGAAGCTACATCCCTCGTGTTGTCGTATATAGAACAATACGATAGTAACCATACGAAGGTGTGCTTCCAACAAAGTATATTTGCCTTTTGAACGGGCTCGTAATATGCGATTATGGGTAATTATTGATAATGTTTGTTCGATCCTCGTTCGCGTTCTGTGTGTATGCATACTGCCCAGTTGATCCCCATGTACAGCAAGGATTTTGCATATTAGTCATATCCCCACAGTACGTGATAGTCGAGGTGCTGAGCTGTCTGTGTTGTTACGGTGAAAAAGTTGTCGTGACAAAAGGTGTAAGAAAGCCCCTCAAAACCAGCAAAACATAACACTGACAAGTCTGAAATATCCAATAAAATGTACTAACCAAAAAGCAAGATACAAAGATTCAAAATAGAGGTTTCTTGTACAATGTAGCAGAATCACATATTAAGAAATAGGTCACAGTTATAATATGAACTCACCAAAGTCTTGGTTTTCAGTGAAACAGTTAAGCTAAAAGTGCCTCCAGCTTCCTTGAATGTGGAACGTTGACAAAGAGACAGACAGATGGATGTAGGACGAATAATGATCACAAATCCAAGAAAATATTGTACGTAAGTCCATGTGTGTGAACACAAGAACAAGCCTTATGTGTATGCAGTTGTACGGTTGAAAATTGCCGTGACAAAAGATAAAGAAAGCCCCTCTGAACCAGCATAATATAACACCGACAAGTCTAAAATATTCAATATTATGAATTGAGCAAACAAAAGCAAGATACAAAGATTCACAAGTGAGGTTTGTAATGCAGAGAGTGGGAAACAGTTTCACTGAATGTTACACGCGATGTTGGATGCAGGTCAGTGTTGACAGTCAGACGAAGAGGTAGACAGGTGTAGATAGGCCGAAAGATGACAAATCCAGTAAACCCGTGTGTGTGAATGTCGTCAATACAACAACCAGCCTTATATATACACACTGATTCTTGAACATTTGAACGAAGTATGGAGCCTTCGCGATCGGCTCGTGTTTACACTCGAAAAGGAGGCAGCTCTAAAGCGCTAGTCAATAATAATACAGATAGTAGTACACATAGTACAGAAAATACATTCTCGTAACAGCATGGTATATTTGTTTCGTCCACAGTCACCACTCACAATGAAGAAGACATTGTCTGTGACCCTGACTTATTCTGTTGGACATAATTACATCGATCAGCACCGTACTGATAGTGAGCAGATTTTAATGCAGTTTCATCGTCAATGATACAGAGCTCTTCAAACGCCCATTCATTTTTGCCCACTTCAAATGGGATTATTTCAAGACGGATGGCATATAAATTCAGGATTTCATGTATATTCACTTCAGTAATGAGCATAACGAACATTAAGAGTAATATCATTTACAGTCGTCACAGTCTGGATTAACAAGGGACGGTCACCAAGCAGTGGCCATGACAAGCCCAAGTCATTAGTACTTACAGGTATCCCACTGAGTCCTTACAAATGAAGAAGTCTAATACAGGACCAATGGTCTGTGCAGCCTGACAGTGTGTGAGGGATGGAGGCATCGAGTAAGACTACCATAGAGCTCTAATAAGCTCAGTTTGGCTCATTGGAAGCTTCACTGGAATCAACTTATCTGATACTGCTTATGTCGTCATTTCTTAACGGGGCGGATCAGCGTATTTGAAACGAAGTTAGAAGGGATTCACGTAAAAGAGGAATAGTTTGTTATGTCAACTTCATTACTAAGAGGACACAATAACGTTCTGATCAGTTCTGGACAGCTTCAGTTGGTTGTACAATACAATACAATGTACAAAGGAAAGTTCTATATTAGCAAATGACGGAATACAATTTGTTACAGATAGTGTTTTCTGCAGGGTTATAGATTTGTAGCAACTGTCACTGGTTTTATCTCCTTAATGCGTTTTCATCAGCCGTAGTTGTAGTTGCGATAATCATGTAGTTTTGCGAACGTTAAAACTTAGAATAATTCATATTTATGATAAGGGGAATGTAAAGCACACCTCATATTTAACACAAAAATGTTTCATTCACCTGACATTTAGGTGTGTGCTCGATGGATTGATGTACATTTATTTGTTTTCAGCAACCATGACTGTAATATGATCTCTATCTATAAACACAGAACATATTTCCTTAAACGTGCTCAGAGGTAGTCCAATCAACGTTACATTCAAAACCCCAGAAAGGTTTTCAAAACGTCTAATGATATAGTAGACATGCTGAGGACATCGCCATTGTCCGTGCATTAGTGACAAGGATGGCATATAATGCTGTTTCGACTTGTACCACCCTATTTGTCTCCAGTAGAATTACTGTTTTGCCTCTTCATTTGGTTATGACTGGAGAAAACGACTCACGGTTTTGGCACGTGTCTGGCGTCTGAGCACATCTCCTGTGCTTCCTTCGTCACGAACAAGTGATATTTTAAAAAGTTCATTGATACGACGCTTTTCACATTTAGTATATCAACATGCAAAATACCAGCGTGTACTAAATACAACTGTGGATTCTAAAGGTGGTAAGCCGAAGGAGATTGCAAATGGATGCCAGAAAGTGGGAGACGCCGCAGGTACTCGCTGAACGTGTTCCACGTAATACTGCCTCACACAACACGACACCACACAGAGTGGCTTAGTGGATTTCCTGCTTAGCATCGATAAGTATTTGCTATATTCTGTGATTGTGTTTTCAAAACACAAAAAATACGATCGCATCTTAGCTTATGAAGATTCTAGTCGTTAATACCAATTATATGTTCTCGTCACGAAATGGCTGCACTATTGCCAATGTAACGATAAATTATAACTCAATCACTCTAGTTGTTAATAGAATATTTCTCCAAACTCGATGTGAATGTAATTTTTTATCACTTGTTATGTCTTACGATTTAACATTTCGGAGTTGAACAATTGAGATTTTTGCCAAATTGTAATTGATTTACTGTAGAGTATGCCCCTATTACCAAGGACCTTGGAATGTAAAGGAGGGTCCAATCCCTCCATCCCTTCTACTTGGATTTAACAAACTATAACAAATAGCTAGGGGATCTACCAGCCCATCAAGAACCTCGTAAAAGAAGCTGCAAGATTGTATTGTGGAAATAATCTGCTTAAAGTCGAAACACTTCAGGCATACATTTGAAGTAAAATGCATTAGCTTTGCCTGTGGATTTGCAAAGTAATACAATTCCGTTAGAGAGGATCAAAAGGAGTGCCTAGCAAAACATGTGAGGTATTGAAGGGCGCATTAAAATTATTGTCAACTCCCATGTAAAAAAACACCAACAACTGACCCCCATAAAGTTGAGAAAAAAAGAGGCAAACTTACGTGAGTCAGTAAGCAGAATGTTTGTCTTGATGTAGCATGAAAACGCAGCCGCCACTTTCTGTTTGATTCCATGAGGTTTCTGGGACATGTGCATCAAGACGTTTCCTTCAAGGTATTATAATGGATTGGGTTCATTAATGCTGCTAACTCCAGCAAACCTGCTATTTAAATTGTGTATTATAAAGTCTCCGAACGGCATGCAGAAAATATACACACAACAGGTACAGTTTAGAAATGTATTTATTTAATATCGTTTTTGAGTTAAACGTAGAAATATAATAGTCAAGTCATAACAACCACCGAATCTTTATAGATCCTGACATTCGACTTCCGATCTTCGCCGACTTTCATGGTAAGGATACCATCTCAGATATATAAATGAAACTGTTGCTGCAATGTGATAAATATTGCAGCTGATTCACCAATATTCATATAGCCAAATGCCATATATGATGTAGTAAGTAAGCCAATACCATAATATCAAACTTACTGATTCATGATACTATCGTGGACATGCAAACCATGTCACTACTTATAAGACAACGCTGTATCCGTGTGTAAAATCTTGAAGGTCCGTGTATCGTTGGACACTGCGATTGAACACTCTCCTTTAATTTGAACGCGTGTGTAGTCCTTTAAACAGTTTACATCAATACTGCCTCTAATCTGATATGACATCAAAAGAGTTTAAGTGTATGTTGTTTATTTTATTGTGACATGGCTAAGACAGGTACCTTCAGTTTAAAACTGTCACTGCATCTGGAGGGCCATCAATGAAATCACGCTTGTATGATTTTATCAAATGAAACCATGTATGAAATTACACACCATCTCACTATTGTGTGACACAGAGTGTCTGCATTGACCAACACATTATGAGAAATGTCGTAACTGCTCAAGTTATTTATTTCCTTGAAGTGGAGGCAACATCTGTAGAGGATTGAAAGGAGCATTTCTCATGCACAGACCAGACTGACAGGCGAGATATTCCATCTTATTTGCTATAGTTGTGGCCTGTACTGACGGTTATTTTAACACAAATTTGACTCATGTCAGTTAAAGGAGACATTTTATAATGTACTTTGTTATTAATCTAAGCTCGTCAGCTATTCCCAGTAAATATCCTATCACAGGTCGCTCACGACACAACATTCCGAACAAATTTTCAGCGCGATGTACCTATGCCACAACTGTGACATCCAAGAAACAAAAAACAATCACGAGGAAATCAATCATGTAAACCTATAATGAGAAACATTAATACTTTAAAATTATAAAAAAAATGACTTCAAAACGCGATCTATCATATCGGTAGCAATGTGATATGATAATACTAAATAATACTGAAACCGGAGGTCTCAACATCAGCTGTAACTCCCATTTAAATGATCAGTCCAAGAGCTGAAATAAATCCCTCTTCTAGCGTGACATGAGATCAAACTTGTATTTAACTTGGCTGCTTGTCGTAATAGGAATAATGCCTTTTCCTTCACTTCAAAACGTACATTACACAATATGCTGCCGTCAATAATTGCACGTCTGTCTGCATGTGGTTCACAGATGTAGGTTTTGCCTGTTACTTATAACACAGAACTGATTAGTTTTCTTCTTTAACCAGAAGAGAGATTCGTCCAATACATGCTAGTCGTGCTCACACAGACATCTTGGCACATTATTAAGGTTAGTAATATAGATATAACGTGACATGCATTCAATAAAATCTATGTATGGTCTCCCCATTTCATTGTCCAGGATCCGTGGCCATGTCCACCCCACGATGTCTCTATTCGAATTGGTCTTTTGATTCATAATACCAGAATTAACCATTCAAAGCGATCGTGCCTTATACCTCGGAATTCACAGCTTGAGTTTTGTCTAGACGCTCTCATTATCAGCCTCCACGTCAACAGTGAGTCTCTGCCGTTTGATGTTGAAGTATCGTCTTTATCGGCAGTGGTCATCGGTACTGGCCAGTTCAAGGTTCTGTAGAGAGTCGCAGGTGGCATGATCTTTACACTTAATTGGGAAGTTGGACCTGCAAATATCTTATGTAAAAATAGTCACTAAAGTGATACTGAAATCCACAAGAACTTCTACGTGATTAAACAGCTCACAAAGATATACCTAAATATCAAGTAGGTTCTGACGATTTGAGTGATGAAGCTGGATGTCGAGCTGGAGACCTTCGTGAAATTGGGTTTTGCCAAATTGTCGTACTATCGGTGACACTTAACATGATAGTCTTAACAGTTACACAACACAGCACAGCTTAGGGGACTCAAATGAAAATACTTAATTAGAATCTGAATGAAAACACGAAACCAATTAGCTCACAATCGCCTTCATGTTAAGAAGAGGTACAGTATCACGCTACACATGAACATCACTGTATGGCGCGCCTCTCATTTTACTGTGTCCTCTATGCATGTACAGTCATGCCAAGATCTTGTCATGGATTTTAATCTATATTCATCTCATCCATTATGGTCTCAGACAGGTTCTCTCCTGCAGTTCAAACGACGCATTGGAAACGGGAAAGGTTTCACTTCTTCAAAGGGGTTTTGATGTATTTATTAGAACAAAGCGCTGGAACCTTCTCTATAGAAGACCAACTTGTGGGTGTAGATGGAAAGACCATACCGACAAATAGTTATGTTCCCTACGTCGTAAGACATTATGACAGCCACGGGACGTTTACATTGTCGACCCCTTGAAATTGGCCCCTGACCAAACATCATTTGCAATGAATATCAGCAGACAAAATCAAACGGATGCCCAAATAATATAAGGAAATTTCAATTTCCTTACACAAAAGGTCTGCAAACCCTGTTCATTGCGAGGGCGAAAAAAATGTCTGTAGTGGACCCGTTACTTAAGGCATTAATTACAAGAGACTGGAAGATACTGGTATTGTTAGTTTCTATATTCTTGATAATGGTGGCACGTTTCATAGTGAAGCAGGGTAACGTTGTACATTTCATGACAAATAGAAAACTGCCTAATTCCGTTCTTTGCATGTCGTAATCCCAACGCCAAGTTGCAACGTTTGGCAATTTCTGTTGCAGAAATGTGTTATATAATCATTATCAACTAATGATGATCCTGATAATTATTGATGATTATTCCCGACTAGAGGCAAATCGCGTCACAATCACGGGTGATTTCATGTCAACCATGAAGAACACCAGTGCACAAGCAAGATCTCACTATGGGAAATGTGCATGACATGTTTGACGCTGATGTGTCGGGGTTGGATATGACACATACCAGTTACAAAACATGTTTTGGCAAACAGAAACCCTTGATTTCGAGTGTTGAAATATTCACATTGAGAGATGATATATGTTGCATGAAATTGCTCCAATCTCTCCAAATTCACCGAGCCTTAAAGTGACATGTTGATCACTGATTCTCCTTTAATTGTTTTTGCCTCTTTCCACTAACCCATTGCACACATGCCCAAAGTGTGGACAACTGCTTCAGTTTCAATAATATTGATAGAATATATAAGGGCTGCATCTAATGCCCAAAAATTTGAATTTCAAACGGAGTCGATGTCGGAACAGAAATATATGTGGAAGGTCAATAATGACTTATTCCACCGGGTACCCATTTCCAGCTGGGTGAATAAACTCACTTGCCTGAGGTGAGACCACATGCGTCATATGCTCCGTTGTGGGGCAGGACTGAAGTACTAGAAATTCTCAGGAGTTAAGCAGCTGGTCACCCAATCGGGCACTGTCCGCGCCCATCGTCGCTTAACCTGACCTGATTGTGACCTAAGCGTTATGCACAGGGTCACAGGCGACACCAGGGCCACAGATCTGGATAAAATTATCAATTTTGGCATGTAGCAGTTATGGATATAGATACAAATATGAAACACGTGATGCACTGATCAATCGGAGCTACGGGATTTCTCTGTTCTTTTATGCAAATGTTACATAAACTACACACGTCGGTGGAATACAAGGTAGAAAAAACGAAGCAGTTTCCCTGGCCTTCCTCTATAGATGAAAAAAGCCCTCCTCACCTAGACACGTACTGGATGGTTTAACACAGCAGTTCTTAATTCCAGCTTTAACTTCTCCTGTTTAATTAGCCATAGTTTTGACACATATATAAGATGTCGCCCAGTTGATTTTTGAACGCAGCGAATGAATTGAGCAAATTATGTTAACCATACCAAAGCTGAGATATCAAAACGTTCTGTTTGTTGTTGCATGGATTTAAAAAAAAATACAAAGACGATCATCTCATACTCGTCAATCTACTTGTCAGTAGCCCGCGAAGGTCCGTGTCAGAATAGTGGCCTTCAGTGACCCATGCTTGTTTTAAGAGGCGACTAACTGGATCGGGTGGGCAGTCTTGTTGACTTGGTTGACAGATGATCGGTTCCCAGTTTTGCAGATCGATGATCCTGCTGTTGATCGCTGGCTTGTCTGGTCCAGACTCTGTTTCCAGATCGCCGCCATACAGCAGGAGTATTGCGGAGTTCGGCGTAAAACTAAACTCACTCACTCACTCACTTGTCAACACTGGCCACTTAACCTACACGCTGTTAAAGGAATACTCAAATTGCTGTTTCACACAATAAACATAAACAACCATAAGGAAATCAGCTAGCCTCAGTGCATCCGTGATCAGCATGGTACTGATTATTATGCATTTTAGAATATGCATAGTTTATGACACAGTGCTCCCCAAAAGCTGGGATAAATATGCGCGTCACAAATAGGAATTCTTATAGATGCATGATTTCACACTTATTCACTGTCATGAGCATAAGAAAAAAAGCTGAACAGTACAGTTTCCCAGCTATGAATATTGCCATTATAATCAGTGAGAGGAACATAAGGATGAATGTACTCGTGAATATAACATCAACCAATTCACACTGATACTTGTCCTACATTGCCTGACTACGATCCATTGCCACACACAAGTCTGTGTTACTCTACTGGACACAAGTACGTCGACCAGCAGTTTGGTGATTATAAGCAGACTTTAAGGCACATTCATCGCCAATGACACATAGCTCCACAAACGCTAATCTAATAATGCACATTACAAATGAGGATTATTGCAAGACAATTGGTACACATGTACATGAATTCATATATATATTCACTGCAGTAATAAGCATAACGAAAATTGAGATAAATCGTTTACTGTGATCAGAGTCTGGGTGAACAAGGACATCCACCAAGCAGTGGTCATAACAACCCAAGTCATTAGTACCTACAAGTATCCCACTGAGTCCTTACAAATGAAGTCTAATGCAGGACCAATGGTCTGTGCAGCCTGACAGTGAAGAGAGGTGGAGGCATCGAGTATGCTATAATAAACTCAATTTGGGTCACCGCAAGCTTCACTGGAACCTCCTAATCTAATACCGCTTATGTCGTTATATCTGAACGGTCTTTCAATCGCTCTTAGAAGGGATTCGCGTAAAAGGAGGGCCATTTTATAAATGTCAGCTTTATTATAAAGAGAAACATAATAAAATTCTGGACAGTTTCAGCTGGGCGAATAATAAACAGTAGGAAAGTTCCCCACTTGGCAAATGAAGAAATACAATATCAAGCTACTCCGGAAATGACAGACGTCGTTGTAATCTGTATTATTCAGGTCAGTTTATGTATACAATTTGTATATGTTGTGTTCTCAATGTGAATATATACTGGTCACATAAAGAAACTGTCAAAATAGTATCCCAGTTGATAAGTACGATAACAATGTCAAAGGTGCATATAGACATTAATGGAGGGATCATGAGACCATAACAAGTCGGGGGAATTTCAAATGAAAAGTCAATCACAATGACGTCCACAAGCGGAACAGGGGTCAAACGACCATGTCACAAGCCCAATAACGGTTACGTCCACCATCGGCATTGATAACAGCAATGCGCTGATGACGCAAAGAGCCTATCAAACGTGCAAGGAAGGATTGTGGGTATCTCTCAAGTTCTATGGCAAGGTCAAGGTCGCTGTCTGGATGAAGAAGACTCGTCCCAAACATGCTCTATCGGGGGAGAGGTCCGGTGAATTTGTAGGCTAGGGCATTAAGTCAACGTTGTGGTGTTGCAAGATATCCATAGCAACCCCTGTCGTACGAGAGCAGGCACCGTCCTGTTGGAATGTTAACCCAGGGCAAAGACGTTGCAGAAAAGGCAATGCCAAGGTCGAAGAATCTGATCCCTGTAGCCCACACCAGTTACATTTTCCTGAACAGTCAAGAAATGAATTCGTTGGCGTGCTGTTATTCCACCCCAAATCATCACGAAACTACCACCAAAGCGATTCCTCTACAAAACACCGGCCTGTGGATAACGTTCTCCCGCACGTCTATAGGCATGTTGACGTCCATCACTATAGGAAATGTTAAACCTGGACTCATCTGTAAAAACATCTTTTCTCCACAAAACAAGGGTCAGCGGACACGATTTCGGCACCACATTCGGTGAGCTTGTCGATGACGTTGTGTCAGGATAGGTCGTATGGCGGGACGTCGTGGTCTGATCCCATGATGAACATTGTCGAACGTTGTCGAACTGTGTTGGAGTGAATACGTGAAGTAGCGGGATGGTCCGGACAGTCATCACAGCAGTCTGGAACCTGTGGCGAAGTTGGGTCACCCTTATCCATCTGTCCCTTCTTGGAGTTTGCGTTCTGGTAGCATCGCACCAGTGCAGATATGGAGTTTGGTTGGCTGTGGAAATGTGCAGCCACTTGCTGTTGAGACATTCCCCCACGGATCATCCCAATGGCCTCATGAGGTCGTGCGCAGACGTTAGCCATGGCATGCTATGCGTTTCAATGGCCGTTTATGTTTTTGACCGATCGTAAGGGCAGGGGATGAGCTTTCCAAAGTGACAGTATTGAGTGGCATTCATTTGCTCTGTGTCTCTTTCCCGGAATGCACGTGCAGCAAGGTATTGCACGTCTCAAGGACGAAACTACTGACGTCACGGAACGCATGCATGTTAGATACATGTCACTGAGCTCTGAGTTTAAATCTTTATGTGTCTGTATTTGATAAATTTAGATTTCGTATGCACAGTTTCTTTATGTGCCTAGTATATTTGTGATAGTGTAGCAGTCCTGATGTAACTAGAGGAGTGTGTATGGTGGCCCAGTGATGATGTTCGGAATGTCGGTGTTGAGAAGACAGTGATGATGTCACATTGTGTGTGGACAAGATGATGTACAGGGAAAAATCTTGACATGGAAAGATTGGAAAGCTGTTCATTCCAAAAAATACACAATTCTGACCCCAAACTCTCGTCAAAAACTCTCTTTCAAAATGTATGGTGCAACATGGGCGGATACATGCCTCAGAAAGAAAAGACCATCAAAGAAGCGAGCCAATCATAAATTTAGTATTAGTTACGATGGGTTTCTTTAGAAATCTTCAAAGGGAGCGTCAGATAATATGAATTTGTTTTCAACAAAAGATTTCTTAGGAACCACAACCCGTATACTGAGTGAACCTGTGATAAGTGCCTGGGGAAACCTACTGACTACTGTATGGATCTTCTATGTTGAATAAATGTTCAAGGGCTCGGTTCTTTTGAATATTACATGACTGCTGTTCTACTCCAATCGGAACAGTTGTCCTTATTAGGGTCATATGGGAAATGTGATTTGTATGAGGGAAAGGGCATTAGTGTCGTAGGAGGAGCAGACGTCAGTGGTTAATTTCATCTCGACTCAGTATCATCTGATCGGTCGACATCCTCAGTCAGACATACCTAGCATCTTCCAGGTGTGTTTAGATTGAAATGTACAGTTACCAAAGTTATATCTAGACTATTTCTGGAGAGGACCGCCTAGAGTTTAATAGTGTTGCTATAATATTACCAGCAAGCGTCATCTCATTGCAAGTGAGAACTTCAGAAGTCACTTAAGTGTTCGTGATCTTTGTAACTCTAGATATAACTAACCATCTACAATGAACACGACCCAACAATATAATGTACAAATCTATGTACAGTACGATCCAACAATATACTGTACAAATCTATGTACAGTACGATCCAACAATACAATGTACAAATCAATGTACAGTACGATCCAACAATATACTGTACAAATCTATGTACAGTACGATCCAATAATATACTGTACAAATCTATGTACAGTACGATCCAACAATATAATGTACAAATCTATGTACAGTACGGTCCAACAATATACTGTACAAATCTATGTACAGTACGATCCAACAATATACTGTACAAATCTATGTACAGTACCATCCAACAATATATTGTACAAATTTATGTACAGTTAACTGGACACGATACGGTGCCCGCGCATCCTCGTCTTGTCTGATGTAACATTTGCGACAAAGCTGATTTCATTTCGGTCTACACAGTTTTGCGTTTAATAAGGGTTTGAATAAACTACACAAACAAAAATTACATTTACTGTGATAATAATTATGTTCAACATTGCCATACACAATACCACCAAAGACCGCGGCGAGCTCAAACTCACTGTGAAAATCCATATTGCCCCATATTGCTTATCATGAAATATTAACCACATTGATCTACCGTGGAAGCTGTCAAAACCAGCATTTGTCCAATCCTGCAAGTTTTCAATACCGGCATAAAATCTCAGTCCCGTCCCTGGAATATACAATGTCATTATTTATCACGTTGTCTTAACTGGATTAATTATTATTCCGATAAGCGCCGGTTTAAACAGGTTTCACTGTACATCATGTTGTTTTTTTTTCCGGACAAAACTTCAATATTTTCTAAATGGCGTTCTCCAGTCTTGAATCCAGCATTTTATTGCAAATATTAGTCAGAAAACCAAAGCTTGCAAAGGTCAGAACGATATTAAACCCCAATAACACTTCACATCTTCTTAACACTCATACCATCAAAACCGAATATAGACTTTTTAAAAATCATATTGTAAATTTAAACTGACTCAAACAAAGTCTCTTCCTACTCCTTTAGATGGTAAATGTAAGATGGGTGATTGTGACTCAATGTCAACTGAGACAGGCATTTGCCCTGCTTGTTTTACAACACTAACTGTTGGAATAGACCTTTATGAACTTGACCAAACCGAAGCCATATAACACAATCTCCTGTGTCCCGACACCGTAATATGATCATTCATACATCTAAAGCTTGATCACGGAAGTCATGTCTAGACAGATAAAAGCTGGTACACCCAGAATATCCTTTCATACCAACAAGCCACGACCAGAGTATAATGAACGGAAGTCCAGTTCTGAAAGTTTGTTGATATTTGGATTTGTCGTGAATATCCAGCTGCAGGCACTTATCACGTGATACGGGAGCTAGCCACACAGCATCAAATAAGTAACAGCGCCGTTATTCTGACAGCTATAAATGTTGAGTCACATATCAATCTGTTTTCAATCATCTATGAGATTCGATACCTTGTACAACTCTGACGACGAAAGGTCAATTCAGAAGAAAGTGAACTTCACAACCCATCAGATGTGACCTTTCTTGGTTACAATTGTTAAGTGACAACGACACCTTTAAACAGCTGGGTGTGTAAAATAGCATTTACACTCAGGGACATATCCAGGTCTTGGACCCTCTTCGTTTCAGCATAATAGAATCATAACTGTCACTGCATATGCAAGATGTGAGATTATGTCAAAGCGATCAGGACAGTCATCGTCCAAAACGCCAAGGAGAGACTATAGCCTCAGACTGTTTCCCATAGGTACATTCAGCTGAATGTAAAAAGCAAAATGGAGTTAGAAGCATATGAAATGATTACTGGACATAAGTGGTCGTACTAGGTGCATATGGAAGAGACAAGAATCCCCCCATGGGCAACATCCGTAACGCCGGCCGTGTCCTGCTCCATGGGGAACATCCGTAACGCCGGCCACTGCACAGCTACGACGTGCCCAACAATGTAAGGAGATTCAGTGGAGAGTGAATGTACATATGATATAAATATAAACCAAGGAAAACGATAAACTGCCAATATGATAAAGATTTTTTTTCTCACAACTACCGTCCCAAGTCTGATTATTTAACCGATTACACATACGCTTTTTCACACACCTTACACGAATATATAGAACTTAAAATAACAAAATACATGATATTTCCCTAGAGTAGTACACTGTTCTTCTAAGAATGCATCTTTTTATAGCAATTCATTGTGTTTGAATAAACTTAAAAAAAACAACAATGCTCGTTAGAACGGACAATTTCGCGATAATTGTGTCTAGACTTTTTCAAATATAGCGGTCACAATTGAGATAACACGGTTAAATGTGTCTAGACTTTCTCAAGCGGACACTTCTCAGATCACACAGTCAAGCGACTAGCCATTTCATGTTTCCCTTTCATGTTTTATTTTTGTTAGCTTCGTCACTAGTGGAAGCATCACGGTATCACTGGACGGCATTTACTTACAGATACTCGCATTTACTTACAGATAATCTGAACAAAAATATAATATATATTATGTTTAATGGTAACAGAATGATCTTAGTCATCAAGCGGCAATTATTGCCAGAATGTAAGTGACGCACACCACGAGGTACTTAACAATGACCTGTTAACTCGGAGGTTATAGAATTGTTATTGCTGAACATATATTTGTGTTACCTATACATTCGTCACAACTCTATGTGGCACGGATTGGTCAGGCTACACCAAGATTTTCGTTGTTTTCAATCCGCCAAAAGGAATGAATATACTCCTGTTTTATTCTTTGATCAAATAGGCTAACTTGAACAACCTAGACAAAATATTTTCTACTATTCGGGGTTTATGATATTATCAGAACAAAGCAGCCATGCCTTATTTCTACAGAGTACCATCTTAGATTAGATCTGACAAGATCAGATTGACATACACCCCAGTACTCGCCCTCCTTGGATCACTTGACATTAGACCAGTAATCGGTCCTAGCGTTACCTTGATCGACGAGACTCAACAGATTTAGTCAGTATACAACAATGGGAAATAGATAATTATTTAAATCTGTCCAGGGGTGTCTTTAGAAACACATCTGTACTAATGCCGAATCTTGTCAACAACATATGAATCACAAGTCTCCGTGATTGGTTTCTAACTTTTTTCCATCCACTGTCACCCGAGTGTATAGCCGTTGGCTGTTTTAATCAACATAGGCCAGATGCAAGTAATTTCTTTTGGTACCATCAATGTTTCAGTAGATCAATAAGTCAAATACATTAAACTCTCGTTAGTAAAAACGTTCGTAAAATGTTAATAACTATTCCAGAGGCGGTATAATCGCCTGCGCAGCATGGCACTAACGCTACTACTTTGTTCCGTAATCTGTACATGCGACGCTCAAATGGAAACTGGGAAAAATACAGAACATGTAGGAAATAACGCTTCGGACATCGGTCTCTTTCTCCTTTCCATGCTTCATGTCCATGGTTTGCAGGGCAAGTATTTACAAAATATGTTATCATCTGGTAATGAGAAACAGAAGGATGTCTCCTTAAACTGGGTGATGTGGTGTGGAAAACACGACATTAGCAATTTCGCTCCCCTTCCAAAAATTTGGAAGTTTGGAAATACCCCGACGAAGATTTATGGTTACTATCAGGCAGTGATGTATGTATGTATGTATGTATGTATGTATGTATGTATGTATGTATGTACGTACGTACGTACGTACGTACGTACGTATGTATGTATGTATGTATGTACAGTCCTCACAGTGAGTCTAAAGTGCCCCGATGACGTCACCCAACACAAACACGTATATTACCTAGAAAGTATCAGTGACCAAGTGGAAACTCGCACGTTCAACGTAGTCATTTGCAGGTAACTAAGGTTATGTCTTAAAGTCCACACCAATCAACGTCTGAGTATGCTAAAACTGGCATTACCTTGTCACACCTGTACTCATATGTCGTATGTCGTACATCATCCAAAATAAAACTGATACGTGGGATATGAACATAATGTTCAGCAAAGTGTTTTTGGTTCTCGGTCAGACCGTATATAGAGCATCTGATTTTACTTGTTCAGGACCCTTTAGAATAATCTTTCTCATGTCGCAGCACTTTCCACTCACAATCAAACTAGATTGATGTGAGTCAGGGAATGTGACAGTAGAGGCCATACAGCTTTGCTCAGATTTGAAACACTCCTTGTATTTATGTAACAGGAGTCTGTACATATGACTGCTCCAGACGTATGTCGCCGCAAATGGTCCTGTTATACAGTCGGATATCATAAAGAATTAGGATACGGCCCTTAACTACCTTGGCAGTCAGTCACACCAGTTAATCAGGTGTTAATGGAATACTAATCCTTTATTGTGGATTCCAGAGGGTGCTACTGTCCTCATACACGGGATGTTCATGCATAAACACGATAAGATCTGACTGAAGGTTGATACACCAATTACAAAAATTAACTGTGTATCGAATCAAATCTTAAACAACATTACACACGTATACACACGTTCGAATACACACGTACTCCAATGAACGATGTCTTAAGTCTGACGCAGCCTGTGCTTGTTACGCCTCAGAAGATGGCTGTCATTCATTCCTTTGTGAAGGGATTATGAAAACTGAGCCATGCCGGTGTATATCATCTGTGTGTTTTGGTCAAGTGGAGGACATTACACGCCATGTCACTATCTCTTGACACACATCCCTTGAACGTTCCTAATTCCTGACAAATTATGACAAATCCCCTAACTGCCGGATTTACTTTCAGGATGTTTTGGAAACGATCCATTGTCTGACAAGGGCTGATCACATATCTTGCAGCGGAGTGTCAAGCCGCGGGCTGACCAAAATGTAATCTGCAAAGAGCCAGATCGTCTTTCCCGACCAGACCGTGGACCGTCATGATGAACTATGCCGGAACACCGACTGACTCCACTGTGGGTTTATACTCCATGGACGACATTAAAAGGCACCACGAGTTACCTCTGCCTGGGGTCTATCGTCAGGGTCACTTGGCTGGAAGAGTCAAGCTGGGATAACGCATATGCATTTCTTTGTCACGCGCTGAATGTTAAATAGAGATCTGACTCATGTGTTTGGTAATTGAACAAGGAGTGCCGTGGCGTGGTGGGGTGGGGCTTTGAGTGACTCACTAACTTGCTAAACATATCCTCAGAACATCCATAACAAATATGAAAACAACGCCTGTCTAAGCGGCGATGAGTCAACACTGCAAACGATTAGCTAAATTTGTTAAACAAACATCAGCATGACTCATGATTCAGCGTAAGACATAACCATTGGTAGTTGCATTTGTGCTAGAAATGCAATCCGTCCTACAAGAAGTATTTTAACGTGTCATCGAAGGGTAAAGAATCTCCTTGAGTCAAAGATATGGTGTAAATTAAGCTCTCATTCGAACACTTTAAATTACCTAATCTGATACGAGATCAAACGTATATATTAAATGAATATATTTGCTGTGACGTGACCAGGTGGAGGCATGTGTTTCAAATTAATAAAATCTCTGTTGATGCCAATGACGTGTATTCGACTATTAATGGATACTTGTCCGCATGCTATACAATAAATTGTTTAGATTTGTGTGAAGTTCCTTGTTGGCTTTGGTTATGTTTCTGCTGTTTTAACCTATGCTGTGTTATCCTCTAAGTGCACCCCAGTCGAGTTTCTTACGCTATCTGTCATACATATCTCTACATCTTCACTTGCACAGCAATCATAACCTTGAAATCCACAAATGCATTAACCTCGTGTGGGATTCGCTAAACTAGAAATTGTCTTTTTTATTGTGGAAAGAGCACTCTTCGTGAAATCTATTTTTGTCACCAGTCATGTTTGGTGGTGTGTCTAGTTTGTGCATCCACATGGGGTTTTCAAGTACCTCGGTATCATGCAAGCTGATTGAATGTCAGCTACAATGGAAATGATAGATGTATTCTACTTGTATTAGTATAGGTAGATGGAATAAAAATATCAAAAACCAATGCAAACATTATTTGGCATGAGGCATTAAACGACGGAGCAGGACAAATATATAATGGGTCTAACAGAGGTATGAGATTGTTGTGTTCCTTCACACAGAACTAACAAAATCCAGAGTCCTATGGAATCCGAAATGGTTTCCCTGTTCTTTATCTGCAGTTAACAGACCTTACAAAATAGACACTGATTTCACAGATTGATTTAACACAGAAGTTCCTCATGTTTAATGAATCCGTATATCAAACGAGGGTCTGGGCACACAGTAAATGTGTTACTAAGTGAATATTCATAACACACGGAAGACAGTGAGCAAATCCTATCAACTATGTTAAAGTTGTGGGCCCAGTAAGATCTAATTCCTTCTCAGTGGGCTGATAAATATGTAACACCATTATCGTCCTATACTATCCGGCTTCTTGTCAAAACAGTCATACTGGACACATGACGTACATGCCCGCTGGGAACTTCAATCTCACGCAGTAGTTCTCACACAATACATGAGACATTCCAGTCTTGCCTTCTCCATGTGAAGCTTGCATAATAGCGTGCAAACTAAACACTTGAATCAGTGGAAGACAATAGAAACATGCTGTGTTATCATGAGAACTCTGCACAAACCCCCAGTCACTAGTATTTACAAGCATCCCACGGAGTCTTCACAAATGAACACTCTCACAGGGCCAGTGGTTTGTGCAGCCAGACAGTGTGCGGGGGATGGAGGCATAGACTATTATTAAGCTCTAATAAACTCCATTTGAGTCACTGAAAGTTTCACTGGGATCTACTTATATAATACTATTTATTTTGTTGTTAGCACAATTGTAACGAGTTTTACTTTGGAAACTCTCAGTGTAAGACAACGGAATAATGGCCAATGGACGTGCCAATACACGGTATAGAGTGACTATTGTTACATTGCTTGCAGCTTTAAGTACTAATGATGAACCTTTGTATTTGTTATTTTGTAATAGTGCCCGCTGTGCTTCAAAGGGCAGTGAATGACTGGAATGTTAGCGTCACAATACTTGTACTAGATGGTGTACGGGAGAAATCCTTGACAATGGAAGGTGTGGATTCCGTTCTTCACAACAACGTAAACCGTTCGATACCAACAGCCATTGGTCTTTGAACTTCGACATGGACAGTGAAAGCATATCTGAGAGAAAGCCGCGAAAGACTGTTCATCTAGTCATCTCTGCGAATGGGGATTTACTAATTCAGAGAGAATGTCCCATAGGGAGGGGCTGTCAGTGGCACGCTGGGACTTCTGAGAAACACATACCTGAAATCTATCAAAGATATACTCTCGCGTTAAATATACCACGTGTCGTTCATGTATATCTTTCAATAATACTTCCGTGTAGAGATACAATTCATATTACCCGCGCAATAGAGACATTTGCCATCCATGTGATAAGTCGATGTTACAAATATGATTAACTGAAAGTGGAAACGTTGGCGTCATAAAACCGGATACATGCAAGGAATTTACCACTTGTGGTTCATTAGTATCTGATCGTTGACAGTCTCAATCACTCTGCCTCCAGATCTATGAGATAAATAAAGAATCAAATGAACAGTTTGGAAACTGATATCTCGGCTATTTCCAGATCTCCCCGTGTACTGTGACGACAGATACAGCATCACACAAAAAACGCCGTCTCGTTGCAAGTCATGCCTTTGTATTCCATTCAGTCCTTCACATTCGTAAATGATAAAGTATAAATTCATCTTTGATGAACACAAACATAAATACAACTCGACTCATCATGAGCATTGGCTTGTCTCAAGTAAAGCTCACAACTGCTTTCAGTTGGAGTGACAGATAAACTCGTCTTACTTGAAAGTTAATAACATAAAATTAACAACATCTTAACACTCATATTCATCTTGACAATATCGTAAATGATTAGTTCTTAATTCTGCTTACAGTGTTGCTGTTCCAAAGGTCGTTGAGGCCGAGAGGATAAAGCTGTTGATTTGTACAAATCGTGCAATGGGTTTGCTAACTTCGTTAAATATGGCTGCCGCGTTCATTCCGCAATGCGCGATATGTATTCTTTTTATTGTAATGTTCTCCTGCCAAGAAAGCCAGATCGAGAAGACCCTGAGTTCAAATGGTATCTGCCAGCCTGATCGGCAGCAGTGATAACTGCACTCATGCGACTACAATTACCCTTGATCGTCCAGCACATGTAGTCCAGTCTAAATATTGGAATACAAGACACTCCCTAGCATTGCTAGACACTGTTAATGCTAGTCAATAGGGCGCAATCAACCAGTGAGATCACAGGTTTCGTAACAATCAGCTCTCTAACCAGAACGTAAACCGATGTTTACTGTTTCGCGAACCCGAGGTGTCACAATGGTTGCCAATGATTTACTCCTGTCATTTTCCCTAACATGGTGACTCGAGGTTAATTAGTATGTAATAACGGGGTTCTACGTTTGTGTCAATGATATACATGCAGACCAGGAGTGAATGGAATCGTACAACACCGACACCATGTTGTCAAACACCGTAATGTAAAAGACTGCAGAGAATTAAATGACATTAATGAAAATGAACAAGGTGAGACAGTTTAATGTCGCTTGGGGATGTATGCAGGTCTAATCCAGACCTGTGTGATGTTCATTTTCCATTACGCCATGTGCATGTTCTGGATCTCTCATCCAAAACCCAAACCAAAGTTTGGTAAGAAACTGATTTTTCTGATAAGTCTCCTCTGATAAGCTGCTGGACAGTCTGCATAATCATAATTTTAGTATACCATTACACCACCCACATCGCAGGTATCGTGTGCGCAGTAACAGAAATATTTTCATCCCACTCGGCTTCACCCAAGCGACACTGCGCTCCTGATTTTCCCAACTCACGAACTCAATACAGTGCCCTTTCAAAGAAGTATGAAGCCTTGATATGGACCTCTGCCTGTTTAGCACTCTTTTCTGTATCTTCAAGCATCATCAACACAACTTTCAACAACATGCAAACTCTCCTGGAGATTATTTGGAGATATATTGTTTCGTTTACCACTTTCAGTGGAAATTAGGATTGCAGAAATAGATGACGATATATAGTTCCTAAAGCGCGGAAATGCCTCAGGTGAAGATGGAATACCACAGGGTGTCCTGAAGTGGTCACGTGACGTGCTCATATATTATCCTCTTCATGTTTCGTTTAATAAGGTATCTGAAACTAGAAACTTTCCTACAGCTGGGAATATAGGTATGATTGTTCCACTCCCTAAGTCGTGCGGTAAGGCAGACCCTAACAAATAAAGGGGGCTTTCTATATGGGGAAAATATTTACAACAGTCTCAGAAAAAGGTCTAAGGGACTGGATAGAAGTCCAAGCTGGTTTTCGTTCCTGTTGCTCTTTCACCGACAATATATTCACGCTGAAAACACTGATCTCTAAATATTTGTGCCATTTAGAAAGTGGTCAAATGCAACATGTGTCATATTTGGGATTCCACTTTCCCTATAAATTACAATAAATTCTAGCACTGTTTTTTTTTTTTTTTTGGTTGAGTCCCATCCGTGATTCAAACCTGCACCCTCAGAGTCAGGCACCTAATCACCAGCACACAAAGTCAACCGCCTAACCAAGCTTGCTTTCAAAACAATATACATCTAAAAAGTACACTATATTATTAGTATCTAGGTATTCAATTTTCATCAACGTTAAATTGATCAAAAGCAGGTCAAACGCTAGAAGCTCAAGCTTCACGGGCAATGATAACCCTGTTCACATTATTTCGAAAAAAAACAGTAGCATATCCTTTCCGGCACCATGTACAATTTTGATAGTAAAGTTTCATCAATATTACTGTTGGGGGCTGAAATATGGGCAACAAGATACTTTGAAATATAGAAAAAAATCCACATCCAGTATTTAAAATGTTACTTACAGGTTAGCAAATTCAGATCCAATAAGGCTATGCTTGGTGAAGCAAGGGGCCACACGATGTGTTTCAGCGCAGATAAGGGTTATAAGATACTGGATCATATGAATCGTCCTCTATATCCATACCGATGCTATGTAATGTTACAAAAGTAGATGATGCCTGAAAGCAACCTGGGTGTCAAGCCTCACAAATTTGCTACTTTACACAGGTTCTACCGACGCTTGGCTATCACAATGTATAGATGTTTCTATCATGTTTACACATATATTCATATAGGTATAGGTTTTTATCATCCTCACAATATCCATGTAGCATTATGTCCCTGTTGCAGCCTGAAAAATATTTAATGTATCTCTCGGTTTTTGTTCAGAACCTTATGTAAATTTAGAATATTTCTTCATGATGTTAACATTTATGACTTACTAAGAAACAAAAATGAACACGTATATAAATAACTCTGTTCGCAATGTGATCTCAACGTTATGGAGGACAAGTTCCTTGTCCAGATTATTTGTAAACAGTATCATGACCTGAGAGATTGCAATATCCCCCGAATCTATCCAGTGTTAGTCTATCCAGTGTTAGTCTATCCAGTGTTAGCCTATCCAGTGTCAGCCTATCCAGTGTTGGACCAGTGTTAGTCTATCCAGCGTTAGTCTATCCAGTGTTAGTCTATCCAGCGTTAGTCTATCCAGTGTTAGTCTATCCAGTGTTAGTCTATCCAGTGTTAGTATGTCCAGTGTTAGCCTATCCAGCGTTAGTCTATCCAGTGTTAGTCTATCCAGTGTTAGTCTATCCAGTGTTAGTATGTCCAGTGTTAGCCTATCCAGCGTTAGTCTATCCAGTGTTAGTCTATCCAGTGTTAGTATGTCCAGTGTTAGCCTATCCAGCGTTAGTCTATCCAGTGTTAGTCTATCCAGTGTTAGTCTATCAAGTGTTAGTATGTCCAGTGTTAGTCTATCAAGTGTTAGTCTATCCAATGTTAGTTTATCCAGTGATAGCCTATCCAGTGTTAGTCTATCCAGTGTTAGTCTATCCAGTGTTAGCCTATCCAGTGTTAGCCTGTCCGGTGGTAGCCTATCCAGTGTTAGTCTATCCAGTGTTAGCCAGTGTTAGTCTGTCCAGTGTTAGCCTATCCAGTGTTAGTCTATCCAGTGTTAGTCTATCCAGTGTTAGCCTATCTGGTGATACCCTATTCAGTGTTAGCCTATCCAGTGTTAGCCTATCCAGTGTTAGTCTATCCAGTGTTAGTCTATCCAGTGTTAGCCAGCATTAGTCTAACCAGTGTTAGCCTATCCAGTGTTAGCCTATCCATTGTTAGCCAGTGTTAGTCTATCCAGTGTTAGCCAATCCAGTGTTAGTCTATTCAGTGTTAGCCTATCACAGTGAAACTCTACAGTGAAACAGTGTAATGTACTAAATACAAATAATGAGTACAATTTAAGAGCACTGGTGTTTCTGTGGAGATATGAATTGAAATACAGATACAGCTGTATTGTTCACCACGTGACATGTGTCCTGTCAAATACAACTGTATTCTAGGCTATGAAGCCGAATTACATGTATGTATCTTTACTATACAATATACAATATAATAAACTACATGTAATTCACTAACGAACTCAAAAGGACCGCTAGTTATATTACGGTACAACCCTAGTTTCAGCTAAAAGTGAAAGAAAGAAAGTACTTTACTGTATAGTCGGCATATACTCGTACTTGTTTCAGAACTGATCTTATAGCAAAGATACAAATGAGAATAACCAATATGCATGGAGACCCATAGCTGCTGAGTCTAGTCAGCACTGCAAATGACTAATGTTTTCCAGGTGACAAGTATCAATTTGCAAGAGGAAGGATACTTTCTATTTCATTACCTGATATAGTCGGGATTAGTTGAGAGTAGATATTCCCAGAAGTTTGCCATTGATGTCTGTTGTCTGGGTCTTGTCAATGCCATTCACAAGATACTATTTCATACCTATGATACATTATTAATTTTCCTTAAGCTTTTTTTCTAATTGGCAATGCCACATTATCATGCAGCATTAATGCCAGAGAGATATGTAAAATGTACCATGAGTCATCACTGCTAAAGTACTCAACTCTTAACCATTGTTTTCGTAAATCTATCAGAGTTGTCTCAGTCCAACCGAACAGAGTATTGCAATGAGCTCGAGGCATGGAAGCACGATATCCAATTTGTTGTATCATTAGAAGACATAAGTAAAATGTAAATCATGCCCTCAAAATGACATGCACACAATGGGATATTGCAGCTGTATATATACAACAGGCGTGCATTTTAAGAAGAAACGAGTCGACATGTGTCTGGGACAATTCACTGTAGGGGCAATAGCGTTTTACATGAATGCATTTTCTGTCATATAATTCGACAGGGAGTTGCAAAACTCTCGCAAATATGAAAAAGCAATTCATCATTCAGGATGTACACTTGTACACAATGGTGCAGACAAGATAAGAAGCAGCCTGTGTCGTGAAAGTTGATTAAAGGTATCGGATGGTCAAGTTCTAAAGTTCCTGCGATGGTTTGCCCTAGTGCCTAATGTGGTGTAAGTGTAATCGGTGGCAATCTATCACTGCCTTCAGTCCTTGTAGATTAGGTTGCTTCAGGCCACCTGGTGTTGTCTGTCTCATCGACGAATGGATTTTAGCTCTTTTTGCAAATATAATCTGCTTCTAACAAAAAACATTATCCCAATTTCAGCCATAATATGCATGCATGTTCCGGTGGCAGAAAGAGGGATCGTGACAAAGTATCTGTAGTGTATGTTTTAGTCATCAGCTGTTGTCATCGACTTTGATGAACTTGACCAAACCCAAGCTATAGAACACAATCTCCCTAACATGATCATCTAGACATCTAAAGACTGATCACGGAAGTCGGTTTGTTACTGAGAACATGTCTAGACAGATTACATCTGATGTATCCTTTATATCTACCATGGCAACAGGGCACGAACACAAACAAACACTGCAGATCTACACCGATAACTAACTGCATTGTTGTAACAGAGTTGCTACACCTGAACAACGTCAAGGTTCAGCTGCAATTACAACTTTTAAATTTGAGATTATGAAATAACAGATCAATTTGATCCAGATCATCTATTCCTCGTCAAGCGATGACTCCACCATCACTATGAGACGCGCAGTGATGTCAGGGAAGATACGACGGGACCTTCCTAGTCCAGTTATAACCAAATATGGGAAGGTTCGGTAGCCAGTCAGATGTAAGCTTTCTCAGTTCGAATGCCTCTTTAACCGGCAACGATAAGTAAGGGTGAATGAGTATGGCCGCTTTTAGCCATTTTCCAGCAATATCACGGCGCGGAACTCTGGAAATGGGTTTCATGCATTGTATCTATGGGAGGAAGGTTAATAAAAAGGAACCACGGTGAGGGTACCCTATGTTAAGGGCCATATACACCGGTAAGGGCATGTCAATTGTTCTTCAAACACGGTGTAGCCCAAAAGTTGTGTATGTCAGTTACCCTGAAGGCTTGAGCTCTAGGAATATTGCTTGGCATACAAGTAAAACTAACTATTAGAACATTGAAGTCATTGACATACATCCTTGTGGATAGTTTTTGGTTACTCTGAAGCTCTAGATCTCAGTATGAGATCAGATCAGATTTCTCTTTGTTTCCTGGTATTTTCATTTTCCTGCACGTCCTTTATCTTGATTCCTTCTGTTATCTGTGAAAACTCCCGGCCTCTATCAGTACAGTTCAGATGATAGCTGCTTTGAGGGTTAACAAAACTTTCTGAACTTTTCAGATGTACGTAACGACATCAATGAATACCGTGTTTAGAGACTCATACCCCATGGATCAAAGAAATCATTTCTTTAGATTTGTTATGTCGGGTAGTGCACAGTTGAGAAATTGACATAATTGAGCTTGATTTACATAGCCAGCCACACATTGGAAGCTCTATATATGGACCCATTGGGAACAATCATTGAACCTGTGCATGGCGATACATGCAGTTACTGCTTTGTAACCAGATGTGTATATTAATTGGAATGTGTCATCACGTAAATTGTAAATCTGTGCCATTAATGTGTGTTTGTATGTATCTCGAAAATCAAAACACATAACCCAATCTCATATGCTCCTAGCTCTCACGCTGCAACCAAAGCCAACCCTTAAAGTATTGTGCTCTACTCAAGATGTCACTGAAACAGAAAATACACACAGGTTGCCGCCATTTGCACAAGGGGAAGACGCCACCACAATCCCTAAATAAATCGCAAACCACATTTCGCATTACCAAATAGTTTAGAACATTCGATCATCGCCAGACGGACATGTTCCAAATCGTCTGCGTCTTGTTAAGTGGTACGTGAGTACAATGTCTGGTTCTGTACATCTGGCGGTCCACACAGTCTGTACAGCATCAATTACTAGCATCTTGAGCATGTAGCACAGCTTAGTAAGAATGTACACAGCCATGTGTGTAGTGTGATGGATGAGCAACTCACATGCACGCGTGTACACAATAGATCTCAAAATGTCCATGGCAATGGATGGAACGATTGACCAAAGAATTGGGTAAAGTCGAAAACATATGACAAACTTGAAAGTATTACCAAATACTTCAGGTTGTTACTACCCCTAAATCGTTTTTAGAACCCAATGGGAATGCTCCATCACCCATTCCACAGCACCTTGTAAACGACAAAAGAGGTTCAAGGGGAACGTGTGAAGAGCAAGGCGTCGTGACCCGACTGCAGGAGCCACATCAATCACATGGAAATTACGGAACTGAAATGAACTGAAACACTAAGACGACAGTTGAAAATGAGTAATGTCTCCGCATGCGGTGGAGACTATAGGAGGGTACTTATAGCCCACGGAGTAACTTAAAAGTAGCAATTTATTTTCTAAACTTGACAATGAGTCTGCATCGACGATGAGCTAAGAATATTGAAGGGCGAAATATAACTAATGGCGATAGATATCCAGCTGATAGCGCAATATCAAAGAACCCTAGATGTCGCCATAAAAGTAGTCCATTAATGTCGAACAAGATAGCATCACATTGGCTGATTTTCTTGATAAACACCAATACATCAATATGAAAAAAATAATTATTCTTCAAAGGAGAGTTTGTTGATGAAGTTAATGATGTGTCAAGCCTTATAATAAAGGCATGGCTGTGAAGTGCCCAATCTGATGACCGCCCTACCACCTTACTGTCATAATGGTCGCCAAACTGGGTAACTAAAGATTTTATCGTAGAGGTAATTAATTACGATGAACGATTAGGACAATAAAACAGCTGATCCGCACTGGATAGCATTGATGTGATTTACACAAATACAGTTTAGGCACAAAATTTGACACAGTGGATATACATCATTGTCTTCGTGATTGGTATCGACTTAGTACCAAGTTAGATGTCCCATAAACGTCTCTGATCACACCGTCATGATTTATATACGATGTACACCTAACATTCGTTTGCTTTATATGTATGTTATATCGCTGATATTTTTCCAGATTTGATGGACAATGTTAACTGCCCAACATGTCTCGAAATGGTTGATTTACACCAAGTAGCCACTCGGTCGGTGATATCTCTCTGTTAATTGGGAGATTTCCAGACACCACGGGGAGGGTAATAGGCCATATAAGGGTTTTAGTTTTCGACGCCACTGTAAATCTCCACTTAAAGCACTCAGAAAAAGTATGAAATGCTCGCTGGAGCGATGTACTTTAGGTTATTGACAGTCAATGGAAAAGGTCCATGGATTACTTGCTATATATCAAAACCAAACGTACATCAAGGATTCAGTATTCGTCCTCTGCGGAGCATTATTTGTTCAATCAAGGTTTTCACCGTAGGAAGAATTTAGTGTGTCATCCCGTCTCCCTTAACTGGAAGAAGTGATAAGAGAATATAACAAGATTGGTTTGATAGGGACCTTGTTGACCTCGTTACTCTGTGCTAGACCATAAAATGGGAGAATTAGGTTAATGTTACAGGTAGCCTGAGGACAAGCGGAATCTCTGGCTTCAAGAGGAAGTTCATTTGGGTTATCGTTCGTAAATGTGTTAAATGATCAAGTAGATGAAAACTGTATTCTGTCTGTGCAAAATGTGGAGATGAGGGAATGTGCGAAGTAGGCTGTGCTCATGGAGAAATCTAATATCTAATTACTGTAAAGATATTGATTTTGTGTTAATGTTCCCAGTTCTCTGGTGTGCAATTATCATATTTCACGCTAAACTTTGTTTTCGATGAAATGTTTCATTTTACAGTAGATCGTTTGACAATGTACAGAATCAGTTAATAACTCACGCTGCCTTTAAGATTCCCAGTGTCTGTTTGCTACCAGAGTTGTACGAATGCCGTATTTCCAGAAGCATAATCTCTCTGTTTATTCAGGTTGGGTAGACTTTTGTCATGGTTTTTACTACAAACACATCGTAGCATATACAATATAGCAATGGTGCAGATGTTACTTTATTGAACAGAGCGACATGGTGTTTGGTCATTTGTCTGATCAATGTTTTTAAAGATTAACAAAACCCATACTAGGAATATCACACCAAGAGACACACACTAAGGAAGGGTTCATGCCACAATTTAACCGAAAATATCATTATATGAGGTGAAAACAACCCATCTGCATACAGGCAAGGCGGCGGTGGCTCACTGGAGAAACAAAATTGCTAAAACTCTGTAATATCGTAACTGGTTGGTTATGAGTCATGTTGTAGGCGTTGTCAGTGTCACCCCAGCTGACCATCATAGCACAGCCATGTACTGTGGCTCTTCCCTGTTGTTGTGTTGCTGAAATGATGACCGGCCCGACAAATGCTATGAGCGTTTCCTGGTTCTAGATAAAGTTTCCAAAAAGAAGAGATAGCGTTTCTGTTCCCATGACAACTGAAAAATACCTGGTAAATAATCAGTCATTGTACCGCGTGTGTGAGTATCGAGTACAAACAAACAATAAATTGTGCGCCTTGCAAGAAAGACGTGCAATCACGAATTCAAGGTCGAGGTTTTGTATTAATGAATATGTTTTGAAAAATATAGTACACAACTCATTAACAATGTATTGTAGAGATCCTTATGTGAGAATTACAGCTCCGCTTGTCTGTTGGTAGTTTTCGTGAACTTTAAATACTTTACGCATTTTGCGCTCAGCCTGGTACTTGATTACATTCCACAGATATTACATAAGGTCCACATGAATGAAGTATTCACCTCCGTCAAGTCGCAGTCTTCGGTAAAATCAATGCTCTAGCTGTTTTATCCTCATAGGTGAAACTTGGATGTAGCCTTGCATATCAAAACATCATTCCACGATAAATCTTAGAATCATGGATTCAGTTCTTCCCCTAGTGCAACATACTAATGAAATCTTCCCCTAATTCCATTCCGACACACTCACAGATGAAATGATTCCCCGTGTAACCTGGCACCCTCTGATGAAACCCTTCCCTTGTTATGTATCCTTCACTGATGAAGCTGTGATGAAGTCGTTCCCTGAAGTGATGAAGTCCTGTTACCTATCCCTCATAACACCTATCGATGCCGAAGTCTGTGGCCCAATCAATAAATTTCTGAAACAAACAAACCAAAAAGAAATTAGCCACTGCTTTTTGCAGATAACTATGTTTATAAATCAATACATAGATACTGTATAGTAAATGGCAGTGCAAAGGCAATGTCATTACAAGTATTTGGATATGTAATAAAGAGCATTTATTAAAGTAGTAGAGACAGTGATGCCGAGAAGCAACATGAAGTTAGAAACGGGTTCCGGATTCAGGATTGGGGATTCGAATCCCCAGTCTGAATTTTTTTTTCAGATTCGGGATTCGAATCCCAAATCCCAAATCCCAAATCCCGAATCCCGAATTCCGAATCCCGAATCCGTTTCTAAATTCATGTTCCCGTAGGAGCGAGACTAATCATCCAGGAAGAAAAATGATCTCCTGGCGGCGGCTGGTCTAATTCTCATGTAAAAATGTAATGAAACATGTTATGCTATCTCCGCTTAGGAAACCCTAGCTTTGTTCGAGATGTAGGCGGTATTTAGAGGAAGAAATTGAGTAAATTTATATCAACACAAGCTATTGTGACTAACAAATATTTCGTATGTAGTCTGTAATTAGGAAATCAGTTTGCCTCTGGTCTTCTGAACCGGTTAACTGCGACACGGTGTATGTTTCTTAATTTAGACTACCATTATAGTCGCTGCCAGTATATCAAATATACATGTTTATTAATTTCATCTGTCATATCTCCCGTTGCAGAGATAAGGAATAGAACACACAGGACTCGGGGTGCGGATGGTGGTGTTTGAGCGCTCACGTTCGTGAGGAAGGTGGGAATGGTGTTGCACCTTGACAAAGCAACGCTACAACTTTGCCTTATGCTCTTCAGAATACGTGTTGTTCACACACTGCCATTACACATGAGACAACTGGTGAAAGCGTGGGAACTAATTAGTTCCATGGCTAAATGACGTCAACAGACCGTGTCTAAATATTACTTTCACATTAGTTTCACAGATAAATGACTCCATGTCCAAGGAGCATATCCTGGTTGCATGACTCAGAAACGTGCATGTCGTTACACATGGTTCCATCTCAGGGTGACGTCAATGTTCCTTGGGACATCTAGTTTGTTTCCATGGTAGCATGATGTTCATGTTCCGGGAGCACTTGCACGACTGAAAGCCCTGCATCCTGCCAGCTCACACCAACGTACACATGACTGTCACACAACTGTTCACTGTGTGGGGATTTTACTCATGTTTCAACCTGAACAAGAACTGAAAAACGCTGGTGAGTGAATTTGAAAACATAGCTGCAAAGAGGGATGACGTGTTATTGTCTCTGACCACGACTCGCTACTGAATACAATAAACAGTCCGGACAAAGGACTGTCCAACACATACTATGCATCTGTTACAGTTAGTTTGTTGTTTTTGTAATAATCAACTAAAGCCAATAGTTTAATTTCTTATTTTCACTATCATAAAATATTTTGAAATAAGGTAATCATTTGTTGAAACAATAATTTTACAATCTACATATGAAATGGAAAACTTAAAACAGACAGTATTCGTTTCTATTTTCATTGTAATAAAATTAAGCGCGAGTGTTAGCCAGAGGCCGGCTGCGTGAGCCCTTATGTCTCTCTCCGCCAAACCGTTCTGGTATCCCTGGCGATAGTGTTGTGTATCAGCGCCCTGAATCCTGCAGGCTACTCGGATGACGAAGATGGCACACAGTCATATTGTACTGTATTCTGATATCAGACATAATGAAACCTAAGGCTCATGGCGCTGGTTCCGTATCGTGAATATATATTTACTGTAAATCTACTCCCAATTAACAATATCAACGAAGGATATTCATGTGATAAACAGGATTGGCAGGACCATA